>NW_006160229.1:1586809-1608015 GCF_000334495.1 Tupaia belangeri chinensis | reverse complement strand
ATTGAACAAAAAGTGAAAACTGGGAAATGGCTATAGTTCTCAGAAAATTTTTCATAGGCTGTATCTAAATTATTACTAGCAAGCAATAATTTTGATTACTGCACTGAGGATTCAGGAAGGGTGGATAGATTTTGACATTATATAATAAGTGCTTACTGCAAGTCAAGTCCCTAAAATGAATGATCTCATGTACTTCTCACAACTCTGGGATGTAGGTACTATTGCTATCCTCATTTTATAGATGAGGAAACCAAGACTCACAGAGATTGTGATTTGTTTATGATCATGCCCTATAAAGGGGATGCTGGGATTTGAATCCAGATCTTATTCCAGATTCTGTGCTCATTTTATTATACCATACTGTCTCTTAGTGGTCTCTTATTGAAGTACTTTAGCCAACATTTATTGGGAACTATAAGAGCGTAAGAATAGGAAATCTGGCTTTTTGCTTTCTAAATAATATTTATTGAGTGCTAAGCATCATGATAAAGACTTTATATATAACAGCTCATATGATCATCAACTCATACGATCATCAAAATCACTCTATGAGGTAGGCATTATTATTATTTCAATTTTAGATGGATCCCGTTGGCTTCTGGTGTAACTTGTCATCTTCTCAAGATAATATTTTTAATGGCTGTGCTAGTCAGACTTTCAGATAGCTCCCAGTGACCCCTGCCTCCTTGTACTCATGCCCTTATATAATTCCCATTGCTCATGTATAGTCTGGATTTAATAATTTATTTTTAACAAACTGAATATGCCAAAAGTGATACTGCTTTCGTGATTATGTTAAATAAGGTATTTTATCATAGTTTTATTGAGATATAATCTACATACTATAAAATTCATCCTCGTAAGATATAAAATTTAGTAGCATTTAGTACATTACAATGTTGTGTAACTATCACCACTATCTAGCCTTTAAGATTTTTATCTCACCAAAAAGAAACCCAGTATCCATAAGCAGTCAGTCTTCATTGCCTCCTCTTTCAGCATCTGACAACTGCTAATCTATTTCTGTCTGTAAAGCTTTGCCATTTTTGTTACATCATGTAAATGGTTTTATACAATAAGTGGTATTTTGTGAGTGGCTTCTTTCATTCAGTATGTTTTCAAGGTTCTTCCACATTGTTGCATATATTTGCCTCCTTCCTTTATATTGCTGAATAATATTTCATTATATTGATAGGGTACATTTTGCTTATCCATTCGTTTGTTGACAGACACGAGTTGTTTCCACCTTTTGATTATTGTGACTAGCGTGCCACTATAAATATTGTGTGCAATTTTTTATATGGTGATAGTTTTCACTTCTCTTGAATATATATCCAGGAGTGGATTGTATAACTAACTCTATGTTTACATTTGAGGGACTACCAGTATGGTTTCTAAAGCGGCTGCAATATTTTACATCGTGGTTTCAATTTGCATTTTCCTGATGACTAATGATGTTGAACATCTTTCCATGACCTTATTTTTCTTTTGTATATCTTCTTTGGAGAAATCCCTACTCAGATTCTTTGCCAATTTTTAAATTGAATTATTGCCTTTCCATTATTGAGTTGTAAAAACTCTTTACATATTCTGGATGTTAAACCCTTGACAGACATATCACTTACATATGTTTGTCTCCTTTTTTATTTATTTTTTCTTTTCTTTTTTTTACTATAGGATGTGTGCACTTGCCAGAGACAGAAAAGGAAGAGAGAGAGAGAGAGAGAGAGAGAGAGAGGTGAGAAATCACTGCCAGAGAGGATGACTATGCTACAATTCATCTCCTCCATTCTTCTCTCAGGCTTTCGGGCATGTGCGCACATGCACCCAGCATGATTCTCAAGTCACCAGGTGTGGGGCTCAAACTGCAAAGCTGGCCATGTAGAATCCAGTGTCTTAACCTTCATGCCACCTGCTGGGCTCAGTATGTCTTCTTTTTAATTAATAGACTTAATTTTTAGAACCCATCCTTTTTATCAACATCTCTTTATTTTTTCAGTCTGTAAACAGCCACTGTTTATTTACTGACCAGATTACAAAAATAATCATGGTGGATACCTTAGTTCAACCTTCTAATAAGTCTGTTGAGCTGGTCTTCCCTGTTGCCAGCATCTCCACCTTCTACAAAATGGGTGGTCTTTTCTTCATTCCACCTCATGGAGAAGATAATTTGAAGGGCCATAGGAAATTATTTGCTTCTTTGAAGTGTTTTCCAACAGTATAGATTTCATGAATCAGATCCTCCATGCAGATGAAGTCGAATTTACTAAGAGATCACGCAATCAAAGAGTTATCTGTCAAAGCAATTCTCTTCTTATTGATTCTGCCATAACCACGTTTGTAGATCAGTTCATTTTCTGACTCCAGGTTCGGGTACCTCCATGCAATACATGGTTCCACAATTCTCAGCATGTTAATCGAGGCCTTGTTGAGCTTAACGAAAGTGCCATTGAAGATCTGGCGAAGACGAAAAAGCTGCAACATCTTTCGAACCTTTGGGCTTACTCCATTGATACCTCTGATCCTTATGACAAATGCCAATTTGGGTTCTGCAGGTACATAGAAGTTGCCAGCTTTTCTTGCCATTCTGGCCCATGCGAATCTCAGTTCTGCCCATCTGTCTATATTCCTTACGATAGTGCATAGCTTTTTCACAGATAAGCATCCTCCTTGCCTTTTGAAGCATATTTTGAGCAAACTTCTTTCTCAGGCACTTGATCTTCAGCTCTGCAAAATTCCTTCGCTTTTTCTTCAGGGTTTCTGGCACAGCAGGAACCTTTTTCTTGGTGGCTTCCACCATAGCAGGAGTCTTTTTCTTGGTTGCTGCCACAACAGGAACTTTCTTTTTCTTCTCTTGAATGCCCTCAATGGTTCCAGCTGGAAAAGAGCTCAACATCTTGTATTAAAGTGGTACATATGTTATAATTGATGAACCAATATTGATTCATTATTATTAACTAAAGTCCTGCGTTTACATTTTGATTTTGTCTTTGTACGAATTTTATTAAGTGCATAATGTCATGTATTCATAATTATATAGAATAAATTCACTGCCTTAAAAAGGCCTCTGTGCTTCACCTATTCATTTCTCCCTCCTTCCTCCTGAATCCTGGAACACCACTGATCTTTTTACTATCTGTATAGTTTTATGTTTTCTAAAATTTCATAAAGTTGGATTCGTACAATCTTTTTAGGTTGGCTTCTGCCACTTAGAAATCCACATTTAGGTTTTCCCCATATCTTTTTGTGGTTTGATGACTCATTTATTTTTATTTCTGAACAATATTCCACATTATGGATGTATCACAGTTTGTTTATCCATTCACGTATTAAGAAGCACTTTAGTGGTTTCTAGTTTTTGGCAGTTATGGATAAAGCAGCTGTATTAGTCTGTTTATGCTGTTATAACAAAATATCCCAAACTAGGTAATTTGTAGAGAACAGAAATTTATTTCTCACAGTTCTGGAAGTTGAGAAGTCCAAGATTAAGGCACTGACAAGTTTGGTGTCTGGTGAGAGCCCATTTCTCATTGATGGTACTGTCTAGGTATCCTCACATGATGGATGGGCAGAAACTCAAAAGACCAAGCTCCCTCCCTCAAGCCCTTTAAATAAGACACTAATATATTTATGAGGGCAGAACCTTCATGGTCTAATCACTTTCTAAAGGCTCCACCTCTTAACAGTGTTACACTGGCAATTAAGTTTCAATATATGAATGTGGGGAACATATTGAGACCATAGCAGCTGCTATGAACATTTATGTGGAGATTTTCATATGGGCATTAGTTTTCAACTTATTTGAGTAAATTCCTATGAATGTGGTCACTGGATCATGTGGCAAAGCTGTTTAGTTTAGTAAGAAACTGCTAAACTTTCTTCCAAACTGACTGTTTCTTTTTGTATTCCTACAAGCAACGACTGCAAGTTCTTGTTGCCCTGCATCCTTGACAGCAGTTAGGATCATCAGTGTTTTGGATCTTAGCCATTCTAACAGGTTGGTAGTGGTATTTCAGTGTTTTAATTTGCAATACCCTAATGAAAAAATATGTTGAGCATTTTATGCTTATTTACCATCTGTGTATCTTCTTTATTGAGGTGTCTGTTTAGATTTGTCATCAAATTTTTAATTGAAATGTTTATTTTCTTGTTGTGATTTAAAACTTAGTTTTATATTTTGGATGAAAGTCTCATATTAGATTTGTATTTTATGAATATTATCTTTCTGGCGAGTGCACATGCCCTATAGCAAAAAAAAAAAAAATTCTCAAAAAAAAATCAATTGACTGAAGAGATGGTTAAATTTATTGACTTGCTTTGTGTTCTCTATTCCAGTGATCTGTCTTTATCTCAGTACTATACAATATTCAGAGTATGCTTTGTAGTAAGTTTTGAAATCAGAAAGTATGCGTTCTTCAACTTGTTTTTTGTTTTCAAAATTGTTTTGGCTATTCTGGGTCACTTGCATTAATGTGGATTATAGGATCAGCTTGTTAATTCATACTTTAAAGAGTCAACTGTAGTCTTTTTTTAAAGAGGTTTTTGCTCATCAGACAGACAGAGACAGAGAGACAGAAAGCGAGAAATCACCCCCCAGGGAGGATGGTCATGCCACAATCCCTTCTCCTCCATTCTCCTCTCAGGATCTTGGGCACGCACGCACACGCACCCGGCGTGAGTTTTAAGCCACCGGGTCCAGGATGTGAACTGCGGTCGACAACGTGGGAGTCCAACGACATAGCCATTACGCTAACTGCTGGTTCCTTCAACTGTAGTCTTGATATCGATTGCATTGAATCTATATATTAATTTGGGAAGAATCATCATCTTCATAATATTTAACTTCGTAATCTATGGACTGGGGAGGTCTCCCATTATTTTTAATTTTTTCAACAATGTTTTGTAGTTGGAAGTGTACAAATTTTGCACTGCTTTGATTAAATTTATTCTTTAGTATTTTATTCTCTTTAATGCTATTCTAAATGAGATATTCTTAATTTATTTTCAGATTCTTCATTACAATGTAAAGAAATAAAATCACTTTTATATATTTATTTTATATCCTGTAATTTATTGAACTTTTTATTAGTTCTAATAAAATTAGTGAATTCCTTAAAATTTCCTACATACAAGATCATGTCATCTGTCAATAGTTTCCTTTCTTCCTTTCCCATCTAGATGCTTTTCACTTATTTTTCTTACACAATTGCTCTGGCTAGGACCTCCAATATAATGCTGAAAGAAAGTGATGAGACAGATTTCCTTGTATTGCTCTTGAACTTGGAGGAAAAACACTTAATTTTTATCATTAATGATGTTAGCTGTGCATTCATTTTCTTTTTTGCACTCACTGAATACAGAGACAGAGACAAAGAGGGAAATTAAGAAAGCACTCCCCACCAGGGGGAATGGCCACACTGCACCCCCTTCTTTTCCATTTTTCTTTCAGGATTTTGGGCATGCACACACACATGCCTGATGTGTTTTTCAAGCTGCTGGGTCTGGGACTTGAACCACAGCGTCAGTCATGAGAGATCCAACTGACTGAGCATCCCCACTGTTAGCATAATTGTGCATTTTTTTTTTGTAGATTTCCTCTGTAAGATTGAGAAAATTCTCTTATAATCCTAGTATGATGAATGTTTTTATTATGAAGAGGTGTTGGATTTTGGTAAATGGTTTTCATGTGTCTATTGAGATTATCACATTTTTTTGCCGTTTATTATACTAATAAGATGCATTACATTGATTTTCATATGCTAAACTAGTATTGTATTCTTGGCATGAATCTTACTTGGTTATGGTGTGTGATCCTTTTTATATGTAGGCTAGATTCAATTTGCTAGTATTTTCTTCCTTTTCTGGGGTGGGGAGAAGTTTTTGCTATAGGGCACGTGCACTTACCAGAAAGACAGAGAGAGACAGAGAGACAGAAAGCCAGAAGTCCCCCCCCCGGGGATGGTTATTCCGCAATCCCTTCTCCTCCATTCTCCTCTCAGGATCTTGGGCGCTCATGCACATACTCTGTGCATGAGTTTAAGCCACTGCGTTCGGGACTTGAACCTGGTCAGCTACATGGGAGTCCAGAGATATAGCCATTATGCCAACTGCTGGTCCCAAATTTGCAAGTATTTTCTTGGGTATCTTTTCATATGTATTGTTAAGGATTATTTGGTCTATAGTTTCCTTTTCTGTGATGCCTTTGTTGCATTCTTTTTTAAAAATTTTATTCTATCTTTCTGCTATCTGGGCAGTATTGACGTTATAGACCAAGTTGTGAAGTGGGTTCCCTAGGGTGGTGGCTTGATAGCCTTCTTGGTTGCTCTTCCTGTCATGGAACCTACACACTGGTTGTGGGAAATGGTATATGAGGGTCTAGTATTTTTAAAAATTTATTTATGCTAGAGGGTGTGTGTGCTTTTCAGAGAGAGACAGAGAGAGATATGGAAATACAAAAGTACCCCCCTCCCATGAGAAATGGTCATGCCATAATCCTTTCTTCTCCATCTCTCCTTCTTCTCAGGATTTTGGACACACATTTTTGTAAAAACAAACAAACAAACAAACAAAAAAACATGCACCTGGCATATTTCTCAAGTCATCAGGTCTGAGACTCGAACCACATGGCTGACCATATAGTATTTGGCTGCTTTATCCACCAGGCCACAGAGCCAGCCCGAGGCCCCAGTATTCTTAGTCTGCTGTGCCTGGAATAGAGTTTTGGCCCTACAAGTGCAGGCTGGAGAAAGGGACCTCAGACCTCTCAGCCATTATTGTCAAAAATATGAGGGAGGCTTTAAAAAGTACATGAAAAAAATGGAATTAAAGGATAAAAATAATAAAACTTTTCTTTCTCAGCATAAGCTCCATTGAGTTCAAGACACTTTTGTAAGTGACGATACCATCCAGTTAGTCCATCTGTGAAAAACCAAGAGTCTTGGCAATTTATTTAAATGTGGTCTTTATTACATTGTTAAGTGAAGAAAAATAGGTCCCCTTTAAAGATATTTTAAAAATTTATTCGTTTATTCTGAGAGAGTGAGAAAGAGATACTCCCTTAACAAGGTGGTGATGTTGCAATCCATTCCCCAGCTCCAGCTTCAGTCAACATGGATCATGGGCCCATGTGCGTCTGGCATATACTAAGGGAGGTCCCTGGATACAAATTGACAACTTTCCCATTTGGGTCTGCCTAGCAGAACATCCTGTTTTACTGTGATGCCACTGTCTAGCTCCTCTTTTACAGGTTTTTTTTTTTTTAAATTAGGAATCAAAAAGAAATCAGAAGGAGCCAAATAGGGACTGTAAAGTGCATGTCTACTGACTTTCCATCAAAACTCACAAAAAATTGTCCTTGTTTGATGTGAGGAATGAGCAGGAATATTGCTGTGATGGAGGATTCATAGGTAAAGCTTTCTCAGGTGTTTTTCTGTTAAAGCTTTGGATAATTTTCTCAAAACATTCTCGTAATAAGCAGATGTTATCCTTATAATGCTCTCCAGAAGGTCAACAAGCAAAATACCTTGAGCATTCCCAAAAAGTGACTTTCCATAAACTTCTCTCTTGACCAGTCTGTTTTTGCTTTGACTGGACCACTTCCATCTTTTGGTATCCATGGCTTTGATTGTGCTGCCTTCAGAATCATAGTGGTAAAATCATGTGTCATCTACTAATACAATTCTTTCAAGAAATGCTTCAGAATCTTGAAGCATTGTAAGCTCTCCTTGTATCTGCCACTGATCTGGGTGCAACTCTTTTGTCACCCATAAAGCAGAAAGTTTGCTCAATCTCAATTTTTCAGTCAGAATTCTGTAAACTGAATCATATGAGATTGGCTATTCTTTCTGTGGTAGAGAGAGAGAGAGAGAGAGAGGGAAGGGGGCTTCAAACAGTTCATGGAAATGAAACCATAAGATAAGAATTAAAAATGCAAACTTTATTTTTCAACATAAGCTCCATAAAATTCAAGACAATTTTGTAAGTGATAGATGATACTAGACATTTAGTCCATCCCTAGACAGCTGAGGGACCTGTGAATTTAATCATGTCAATGCGCTCTTTATGTACATTGTTAACTTTACCTAAAGAAAATGGATGCTCTTTAAGGGTTTTTTTGTTTGTTTGTTTGTTTGTTTGTTTTAAGATTAGGAAACATAAAGAAGTCAGAAGGTGCCAAATCAGAACTGTAAGGTGGATGCCTCATGATTTCCTATTAAAACTCTTGCAAAATTGCCCTCATTTGAGGAGAGGAATGCTTAGGAGAATTGTGACAGGAAAATTCTCTCTGGTGAAGTTTTCCCAGACAATTTTCTGCTAAAGCTTTGACTGACTTCTCAAAACACTCTCAAATAAGCTAATGTTATCACTCTTTGACCCTCCACAAACTCAACAATCACAATGCTTTGAGCGTCCCCCAAAACTGTTGCCATGAACTTGATTCTATACTGGTTTGCTTCTGTGCTGATTGAACCACTTTCACCTCTCGGTAGCCATTGCTTTGATCGTGCTTTGTTTTTAGGATAGTATTGTTACATCTCCTGTTATTCTTCAAAGACATGTTTCAAGATATTGATTCTACTTGTTGACATATCTATTGAAAGTTCTGCTCTTATCTGTCGCTAATATGGGTGCAACCGTTTTGATACCCGCTAAGCAGAAATCTTTCTCAACTGTAATTTTTCAGTCAGAATTGTGTAATCTGAATCCATTGAGAAATCTAGGTCATTGTCTACTGTTTCTGCTATTAATCGTTAGTACTCAGCTAGGGTATAAACAAGTTTAGTTTATTTCTCCCCAATTGATGCGGAGGTTCTGCTGCTGTGGGCATCATCTTCAACATCATCTTATTCCTTCTTAAAATAAGTCATCAATTTGTAAATTACTGCTTTCTTTGGAGACAGTGTCTCCATAAAATTTTTGAAAAGCATCAATTATTTTACCATTCTTCCACCCAAGCTTCACCCGAAATTTGATGTCTATTCTTTCTTCAATTTTAGCAGAGTTCATTCATGTTGCTCTGATCAGAACTCTTTTCTAACTCATATCATCCTTCTTAGTGCCTCAAACTAGATTCCATTCAGAAATGTTGTAACAAATTAGTAGGAGTTTATTTTGGTGGGAAAAAAATGGAAATACATTAATAATTTTTTCAGTATAAGCATTTTCTTCTCCTTTTTAATTACCAGAGGGCACATGTACTTGCCAGAGAGAGAGGAAAGAGAGAGAAAGCACCCCCCCTCCAAGTGGGGTGTGGTCATACTGCAATATCTTTCATCAATTTCTCTATCCTGTCAGGAATTTGGGCATGCACACACATGTGCCCAGCATGTTTTGCCAGCTATTGGGGATAGGATTTGAATTGCAGTCATCCACATAGATTCTGGTTCCCAACATATAAGTCTTAACCACTGTGCTATGGGACTGAACTCCCATGAACTTCTTGAAAATCCCTTGTAGGGTGTAACACAGATTTGGGAACTACCCATTTGACAGAGAAACCATAGCCCTGCATAGTAATTGGGGGTGGTGGTGTTGATTTTCCATCTTTATGACTACACCTGCCTGGTATAGAGCTCTCAGGATACATTTTTACAAGATGGGGGCAGGGGTGGAAAGGAAATGACAGAACAAGGCATGGCTCAAATGCCACAAAATCACTGTTCTTACCGCCATTTAGTAGTTCTGAAAATACATTTTTCTCCATTTGCTATATGCCCTTAAGACAAGTTTTAAAGACTTTAAATGATTATTTTTATAATTTTATCCTGATAAATTATTCTTTGTTAGGGAGAGAGTCTACTGCACATTTTACTTCACCACTCTGGAAATCTCATAGAAGATTTTAATTTGTCTTGCTAAAAGATTTCTCTCTTGTTGACTTTGATTAAGCAAGGAGTTATGTTGTTAGTTGCCCTATGGAAAATGCCTATGAGTCAAGGAATTGAAGGCATCTCTGAATGACAGATGTAGAGTGACAAGAAATTGAGACTATCAGTCTAATAGGCAGCAAAGAACTAAATTCTGCCAACAACCATGTGAGTTTGGAAATGTGTCTTTCTCCAGTTGATCCTCAGTATGAAACAGCCCCAGCCAATACCTTGATTATAGCCTTTATGAGTTCTTGAAGCAGAGGACTTAGCAAACCTATGCCTGGACTCCTGGTGCACAGAAATAATAATAGATGTATGCTGTGAAACACATAAATATATGTTGTTTCAAACCACTATGCTTATAGTATTTACTATGCAGTGATAAATAACTATTGGGTTGTCAGAAAAGTCATGACATATTTTTTTCTACATTTTTTATGCAAAATCCATCACGACTTATCCTACAACGCAATAATATGAGTACATGAAATAAAATACATAAGTTTATAAAGGATATTGAAATACATTTACTGTAACATTTAAAAATTAAGTTTATAGTATAATAATGTATGTTTCCTAATTAATGCATTAAATAACTGATATATAATTTTGTCATTATTTGAAAATAATGATGAGCATGGAATATATTTCCAAGTATCTACAACAACAGTAATAGGAAATGAAAATAGTTAGGATTGCTTCTGGTGATAATACTACCTGGGTTTGTTGTCTACATTTGTATGTGAAAGAAATGATAGTTTTTTAAAAGGTTAGTAGAAATATTTAGGTTTTTCTTCACTTAAATTGTATAGGCCCAGGCTCTCTGCATTCTATATATCAGTAAGACTCCCAGGATTAAAAACTCATGTGTGGTAATATCTTTGACCTGAGTGATATGCAATGCATGTATGCTCTGAAAAACTATATTGTATGCTGTAAAGATCTACAATACTTACATATAATTTTTTTTAAAAAAGAACAAGTAAACCCTGATATAGACCCATTGTTTGCTAGAGCTCATTTGTATGGTTTTTTTAATTCCTGTTCTAGTAGCCTCTCTGCCCTGAGTCATGCTGTCTCCTGAAGGAATACATCAGCTGGGAATTTCCTCTCTTTCCTAAACTTTTTTTTCCTGAGAGGAGAGGTATATCAATTAGTTGAAATCAATTACAACAAATTTAGTACCTCTCAATTTGTCATGATAGTGCGTGCAAGAGAGAGGAAGAGAGACAGAGAGAAAGAGAAGCACTCCTATCAGAGTCCCATGCTGTTGTCCCCCTTTCTCCACCCCTCTAGCTCCTCAGGATCTTGGATGTCCATGAACATGCTTCACTTGTTTTCAGACTGATACAGTGATCCGAACCTGAGATTGGCTATTTGGCTTCCAGCTTTGCAGTGGCTTTGCATTACTGTTGTGCCACAGTGGCTGGCCAAGATTTTGAATGTACATATCTCTTGGTCCAGAAATTTTGTTTCTAGGAATTCATCATGCAGATGCACAAAGATAACAACTCAATGTACATCAATAGAGATCTCATTGCATAAATTACTGTATACCATGCAATTATAAAATCAATAAAGGATTGTGTATACTGCTGTTAAAAGATCTCAAAAATACATTAAGTTAAAAAGTAGGGATCTGGGCCAGCAGGTGGCATGGTGGTTAAGGAGCTGGACTCCCACATGGCTGACAGCAGTTTGAGTCCTGGACCTCATGGCTTGCTTTCTCACTCCCCCCCTCCCCACCTTTCTCTCTCTGGTGAGCACATGAGCCCTGTAGCAAAACTAATAAAAATAATAATAATTATAAATGAAATTAAGTAATTATTTTTTAAAAAGGAAAAAAAAAAAGCAGAGATCAGAGCAGTATGTAAGGTGTTTCCATTTGATTATGCATAGATATTTTTTTGATTGAGACACAAGGAAGTGTTGATACTGTTTGCCATGGGGAATTGGAATGAAGACCTTGGGGTCTGAAGTTTGAAGGACAGTTCATTTTCATTGTACACCTTTGTGATTTCCATCTGTGTACCAAGGTACCCTGAAATCCTGTAGGAATTTTGAAATTTTAGGGTAAACATAGTGATACTAGAAACCTGTTGGATACTGTGAAAACTATTAGGTCAAGGTAGTTCACAGTTTCAACTTTAGATCTCAATATATTCTTTTCAATGACATTATGTCTTTGCAAAGTTGGGTTTTTGGAAGCTGCTATGATAAACTAACAAATGGCCTTGATGGATCAGGCAATAGACTCTCTATTACAATTCAACTTATCTTCAACATAAGCTGATAGAAGAAGCATTGCCAGTTTAAGTAAAAGAGATACAGGAGGCCTAGCTGTGGTAGCATAGGTGGTGGGACACCACTGCATAAGGCTGGAACTGCATGGTAGGACTGGATTTGGTTCCCTATTCCAGCCTAAAACAGACTGGGTGTGGTGGTGTAGGTCTTTAGTACCAGCTTACTGGGAGGCTGTGGTGGGAGGATTATAGCATGATGGGATTCTGTCAAAAATACTTACACATTATCATTTAAAAATGTAGGCATATTCTCATTACAAAACAAGGAAAAAGTTTCTGAAAGTCTCAGCTAGCTCTACTGTAAGATTGGGTATGTGTCATCATTAATTTATGTTTTAGAAAAATCATGAATTTGGTTGGTATTGTTAGTAGGAGGAGTTGACTTTGAAAGATTATCAGATTATGTAACACAATGTGGAGGTTAAGGGACAATAATGAATCAAGATTAATGCACACGTTTCTATTTTGGGGGTCATTAAGGGCTCATGGATGCCTTTTGAGCTGAAGCTCAGTCTTTCTTGTTCAATCCCTTTGATTGAAAGCTCTTCACTAGACTGACCAGGTCCCTCATTGCTCTGTCCTTGGACAGGGCCACTTCTTCTAAGTGTATTGATGCTAATCACAGAAAACCATGGCTTGTGGTCTGGCTTCCTTTTTACCTTGAGAGCTGGGCAGAGGACCTGGGTCCAAGGACTTGACTAAGGTCAAGTAATTAAGACTGTGGCACATCCAGGACTTCAAAATTGATCCTGTGGTCTAAGGTCAGTGCTCTGTTCATTCTGTCCTACTACCTCTAGTGCCAGTGAAGGTCCAATGGGCTGCAGTATCATGCTTTTTTTTCTTTTTTAAATATTTTCTTTTCTATTTTATTTTATTTATTTCAAGTTCTTTTATACATTCGGTCACATAATTTAGCTTGCAAGTTAAGCCAACTTGGTGGTAAAGATGTAGTTGTGACTTGTCTAACCTCAAGTGCCCTCATTTGTTGGATGGGAATGATATCTATCCTTCAGGATTTTGTAAAGATTAAGTGAGGTTATGTAGTATAGCACTTATCTTATTACTATAGCACTTATCTGTAAATTTTCAATAAATTTTGTTCTTTACTCTTGACTAAGAGCTTGATCTCTGAAGTGGGCCAGGCAAGGTTTTGAGTTCCAGTCCTACTGCTCAATACCTGTGTGACTTTGATGTGGTTAATATTCCCTCTGAATCTCAGTTTCATCTGTCTCACAGGATTGTTGTGAGGATTCAGTGAGATCAGACATGCAAAGTAGTAAGTACAGTGCTTCATATGGTGCTAAATAATCAACTTTAGATGGAGTCTCAATTGTGGGGGTAATAAGGGAAATGTTTTTTAGAATTTTTTTACTTATTTATTATTTTTATTATTTTTAAATTTGCTATAGGGCACATGTGCTCACCAGAGAGAGAGACAGAGGGGTCAGTGGGGTGGGGGGTGAGAAAGCAAGTGACCAGGTCTGAGACTTGAACCACAGTCAACTACATGGGAGTCCAATATCTTAACCACCATATCACCTGCTGGCCTCACTAAGGGAAATTTGATGTGAGTGCCAGCTTAAAATTATCCTGATTGTGAAATGGTGAAAATCTACCATTAGGCTCTGTGCTTGGTGTCCTCCATGTCCTATTTTTCCTTTTCTGCCATTTACCCAATCAGATCTTTTCTTCACAGCTGACTATAAGTGGTCAGCAGCCTCCCTTTCAGTGGGATTTGCATTTTCCAAGGGGCCAAAATCCTAAACTGAAAGAAGGAAGCCCTAGTGGTGCAAAGAACAGCCTCAGCTTAGAGTAGGGTTTCTTAATCTCCACACTCTTGACATATTGGTCTGGATGCTTGGGAAGGACTTTTCTGTGCATTTCAGGATGTTTAGCAACATCTCTGGCTTCCACTCACTAAATACCAGTGCTATAAGTACCTTCCCAATTGAGACAACCAAAAATGTCTCTAAGTATTGCCCAATGTCCCCTTGGAAGAAAAGTCACCCACAGCAAAGATCTGCTGGTTTAGAGGATTATTCATGGAAGTGTGCCTTCTGGGATATCTTAAAGTCACAACAGTGGTCAAAAGTGTGAATGTCTTCGGGGCCGGGCAGAGGTCAAAATGCAGGAAGCAAAGGAGTATAATGCAGTAAGGAGTCATGATGTGCTACTAAAGAGTGTGTGCCCTATCTAAAGACATTTGAAACTGTCAGTTTTTAAGAATTGTTCTTGGAGCTAGACAAGGCACTTTTGAGGACCAAAATGGACTCCCAGATGTATGCTGTCTCTCAGGATGGTTCATCTCCAGTAAGTGTATTTGGACTAGTGATTCCCCCACTCAATTTCTGCTCCCCCCACCTTCTTCCTGCCTTCAAAATAAGGATGTTTCTCAAGAGTCAAGGCACAATTTGCCACCCTAAAACATAAAATTAATTTTAAATTCCATTAAAACTTTTCAGATATGTATGTTATTCAAATGAACAAATTTCAGAGACTATGCAATAACTTAGAATAGCCAGTACTTATCCAGGTAGAGAAGGTGATGGTGTGAAATCAAATAGATGATAAAAATTCTAGTGGCCCAGCTAGTGTTCCTCATCCCCACACTGTTGGAGGCTTCATGTCTCATGAATACAAGAGAACCTGGAGTTCCCTGCATGTGGTTATTAACATTAATAATAATTGGAACACTAATCTCTGCCCACTGCGTTCTGTTCCGCAGTTGCTTTCTGCTGCTTTTTAATGACGCGCTGTTGCTTTTTCCCATGTATTCCACATTATACACATGCTGTACTGCTCTACCTTCCCTCGATTTATGCATGTCTCTAGCAGATGGTTGGGCCAGTCCACCTCCGGTGCTTGTTTAGCATAACAGAGAGCACAACAACTGGGGCCCACTCACTAGGTTCAGCTTGCATTTCTGGATCCTGGTGGGGTTAGCACATGGGTTTAGGACCAGTGCTTGCCATCTCTGGGTTACCTTCCCAGCAGCCAGGGATGGTTTTTTCTATTTGCTTTCCAAGTGTTGTTTTCCTCTCTCCTTTTATTCCATCCCCACTCAGTCCTTTTCCTTATTCTTCCCTGGATTCTATGAGACTTATTATGGTGGTGGGAGGGACAGGAATTTTTCCTGGAAAAAAAGTGCCATATTGAAAATTCAACTCAGGGTTAAGAACCCCTGCCTAACGTGTTTTGGTGACGGAGTCTTGGTAAGGGCTAGAGGGGCATCCATCATTTACCTATTCCTTTTTCCTTTCTAAAGAAACAAGTGTCACATTAACCACACAGTCTCCACAGGATGGAAGGAATTTTGAGCACACGAGGATATAAGCAATTAAGGAAATAGGAATTGACCTAAAATAACAGACTTCCATTCTCTGGAAGCCTGTAGAGTAGTTCGAATTACCTCCTGGGTGCCAGGCCTTCTGGCTGCCTCAATTCAGAGCTACACTTTCCTTCATGTTCTTAGCATGTGATTTGAAACTCCTGTGGCTCTAAGGAGTACTTTTGGATGCTTACTATGGCAAAAACAAGCTACATTTTTTTTCCCATCTGATCTATATCTTTAGACCTTCTAGGCTTTTATGTATGAAGAAAAAAAAATCTCATGATAAAGCCATCTAGGGAGTCCAAGGTTATTATTGTTCTAGGGTGCTACAAGTTTTGCCTTAATGATTTAAAATGCACACAGCTTGAGGTGAGAGAGCTGTAAAGTGCCAGTCTGAAGTTTACTGTAATATGTTATTTCCATGTGGATGGAAAAAATTGATTTCTAATTCATAAAATATTTCCCCCTATGCCAGTCATTACGTACTTTGCCAGTTTCAGCTTGAAAGTACTCTAAGCGATGTATTCACAGAAGGCTGAAGAGGGGGTGCATGCTTTCAACTCCAGGTGAAGAAGGAAAAAAATGGAACTTTGTGGAGAGGAAGCCAAGAAAACAGTTGGGGTGGTGTGATTGGTGGGGGAGGAGCCTGGATAAATGGTGGTCTCCATATATTTTCAGGACGTCTCTTTTCTCTCCAGTGCTGGAGGAAAATCAATATCTTGTTTTCAGATGGGTAAATGGAGTCGTCTCTTTAAAGTGCCCCGGTCAGTTCACCACACGTCGGGCAGCTGCTGCTTTCCAGGCTGCCCCGCGATTCCCAGGCTAGGAGGATTGACAAGGCGATGATAAACTAACGTGCCCCCTTAGCTCTGGGTGTGCGCCATTGTTCCCGCAGCTGAGACCCTCTGCTGCTATTTGCTTTCTCCCATTTACATTATTCAACAGCCCAGGAAAAGGCCAAGAACCTCTTTCATTCAGGAATTCTGTATTAAAATAATCAATTTCAAACTGAAGCCGGGAAGGCCAGCTTGCTACAGGGAGAGCCTATTAATAAGCCACCAGTCTTTTCCATTTGCATTGAACTCATGCTGTATTGTGGTAATATGGGATTATTTTTTTCAGTTTCCGTCAAGAAACTAAACATCACATTGGTTCTCCTTCCCTTTCATAAATAGCATGTAGAAGAGCTTCTTCGTTTGATCCCACCATTAACAGAACACTAGAGGCCATATTTGTGCCCGCTACTCTGCACTGGCCAATTCTGATTTTGAAAGTACTTTCAAAAAGCCATTAACTCTCCATGAAATGTAGCAGGAAGAAAAGTTTTCAAGTGTTTTGTTTTCCATTCACTGGCATTACATTTCTTGTCTTGGCTCTCCTGCCCCGTGCCTCTAACCATTACCTCACGTGCACACACATACACGCCCATGCCCACACTCCCCCCCCCTCCCCTCCACACACAGAATCTGATATTCAAGCACTAAGCCATGAATTTAGAGACCTTCCATACATAAGTAAGGATGAGTTTTAAGTGCCTTCCAGCAGCACCATAAGATGCTCTCCCAAATGATTAGCTTTTCCTATTCGGTTAACAAATAGTTCATCAGAAACTCCCTTTCTGTGGTTGCCTTATTGTCAGAATTTTTCTAAGTGTACATTATGTTCATGCTTTCAAACAATCAGTGACCAAAAAATAACTGTCAATAGTTATTATTCTGTGATCAATTCAAGACACATTTATTGAACACCAGTGGTGTACACAGGCAATCTCCAGGGCTTTAACTCAGGGGATCACAATGAATAAGTTGTGAGTCCCCAAGTGTTTCCAGAAATAGATTTTTAATAAGGTTGTTAGATTTAGCAAATGAAAAATAGGGTCTTCACTTAAATATGATTTTTGGATAAATAACAAATCACTGTTGAGTCTAAGTTGTTCTGTGCAATGTTTGAGACATACTTATACCAAACAAAGGGATCTGAAATCAAATTTAACTTGGGATCCTATATTATATCTGGAAATCTTACCTTTAAAAACAATTCTCAATGTGATATGGAGATTTTTGATGTTGCTGTTTATTACTTACCACTTAGCTCTAAAGCTGAGACCAGAAAGAAACTGATTCACTAAAGGCTTTGTTAGTAGGGTTCAACTTAATTAAAATTTTACTCTTCTATATAAGAAACCTTTTCAACTATTTTATAGAAGGGACTTCTTTCCTCTTTTTTGCTCAACAGGTGGCATAGAATATTTTCTAAAGACTTTTGTGATAAAAAATATTAAAAGTACTAAGCTATTTAAAAGCAATTCTAAAATAACTTGAAATATAAACACTCTTACCCCATTAGTTGATTGATTTAATTAAAATGAAGACAAATTATCCAGAATAATTTGCTGTGCAGCCTGTACTGTGCCATGAACTGCTAGGCATTAGAACGATAGAGCTAAGGCAAATATATCTGTGAAAGCCCCGTGCAAGGACACTCAAAGAATAGCAGCCATAGCTGACTATGAGTATATCTTAGCAAACGAGAAACACAGACGAGCATACCCTTGAAACCGATGGAGGATTCTGCACAGAAAGAAAAATTAAAACTGCCAAAGCTCAGAATGTTGTCTCCGAGGACCCATTCTGGTTAATCCTTTATGGAGGACAACCTGGGTACTGAGGGAGCTAAGGCAGAGTGGTTGTCCTCCAGCAGTCCATAGTGCTTACGAGACAGAACAGATGTTGAGAGCAGATATAGTAACAGCTATCCTTTATTACAGACTTACTGTGTGCCAGGCACTGTGCTAAATAATTCCCATGCCTTGTTTCCTTTATCTTCACAATATCTCTCTTAGGTTATCCTTGTCTCAGGTGAGAGAACGGAACCTAAGCAAAGTAATCTGATTTGCCCCACAAGGCCAAGTGGTGGAACCTAGATTCAAACTCAGGTCTGGCACCTGGGTATAATACTATTCTTTGGGAGCTCAAAGTAGGGAGATAAGTCCTGTGAAAATTTAGCCTTTCAGCAAGCTCTATAAATCCAAATGCAACAAGTATATGATTCTCTTTTATGTTCTACTGATCTATTTATCCAGTGCAATGCTGAAAATATATTGATTTGGTTATTTTATTGTGACTTTATAATGTTTGTCTATCTGACCTTACAAAATGATAATTTATTAGAGAAAAATGGTTAAGTTATAAGTGATAATACATTTGGTATCCTTTGAAAGGGAAATAACATTGCATGGACAACATCTTTTATTAACACTAACAGTATTTCAGTTAAAGATTTAAATATAAGCAAAATTAAAATCTTGCAGAAAAGTCCTAGCATGTACATTCACAAGTTAGGGTCAAGACTGGATATTCAGAAGCCATAAAAGAAAACAAGGGACTACTAAACATTATATTAATATAAACTTAAAACCACAACCACAAGCAAAGTTCACAGATAAATAATATATTTAGAAGCTTATTTTTAATGCAAAGGACAGGCAGAAGATTTATCTATAATAGACAAATAGCTATTGTGAATTAAGAAAGGGATAAGCAACCTAAAAGAAAATTTAAGAAGGATATGAAGAGACACATTCACAGAACACTAATACAACAGGCTAAGCCAATTGATGAAAAATGCTTAACTTTACTAATAGTCAAGGGGTTCAAATTAAAGCAATATGCAATATCATCTTACAGCCATCAGACAAGCATAATTTTTAAAAAGCGATAACTGCTTCTTCCTGAAGAGACGCTGAAAGAGCTTGCAGTATTCTTTCTCTTACAAACCTGTTCCTGAGAGAACACCCCATGGCAATAAAAGCATCAATGCATAAAACTGTACTTACAAGTATGTTTATTACAGCATTGTCTGCAGTCTCTCTCTCTCTCGTTTCTCTCTCTCTCACACACACACTGAAAACTGAGTGCTGATACAAAGGATGCTTGAATAAATTGGTAAAGCATCAATGCACTGAAATACTATGCAGACATCCAAAATGATGATCATCACCAGGTGATTTGGAAAGATTTCTATCTAAAGGAATTGTTAAGTAAGAAAATAAAATGCAGGAAAGGGTATTAAATATCTAATTTTTTAAAAATTTGCAGAGGATGGGGAACCAGCAGTTAGCATAATGGCTATGTCGCTGGACTCCAGCGTAGTTGACCATGGTTTGTGTCCTGGACCCGGTGGCTTAAAACTCACGCCGGGCACGTGTGCATGCGTGCCCAAGATCCCAAGAGGAGAATGGAGGAGAAGGGATTGCGGCGTGGCCATCCCCCCTGGGGGGTGATTTCTCGTTTTCTGTCTCTCTGTCTCTCTCTGTCTTTCTGGCGAGCGCATGCGCCCTATAGCAAAAACCTGTTCAAAAAAAAAAAAAAATTTGCAGAGGAAAGTAGGGAGATAAGTCCTGTGAAAATTTAGCCTTTCAGCAAGCTCTATAAATCCAAATGCAACAAGTATATGATTCTCTTTTATGTTCTACTGATCTATTTATCCAGTGCAATGCTGAAAATATATTGATTTGGTTATTTTATTGTGACTTTATAATGTTTGTCTATCTGACCTTACAAAATGATAATTTATTAGAGAAAAATGGTTAAGTTATAAGTGATAATACATTTGGTATCCTTTGAAAGGGAAATAACATTGCATGGACAATATCTTTTATTAACACTAACAGTATTTCAGTTAAAGATTTAAATATAAGCAAAATTAAAATCTTGCAGAAAAGTCCTAGCATGTACATTCACAAGTTAGGGTCAAGACTGGATATTCAGAAGCCATAAAAGAAAACAAGGGACTACTAAACATTATATTAATATAAACTTAAAACCACAACCACAAGCAAAGTTCACAGATAAATAATATATTTAGAAGCTTATTTTTAATGCAAAGGACAGGCAGAAGATTTATCTATAATAGACAAATAGCTATTGTGAATTAAGAAAGGGATAAGCAACCTAAAAGAAAATTTAAGAAGGATATGAAGAGACACATTCACAGAACACTAATACAACAGGCTAAGCCAATTGATGAAAAATGCTTAACTTTACTAATAGTCAAGGGGTTCAAATTAAAGCAATATGCAATATCATCTTACAGCCATCAGACAAGCATAATTTTTAAAAAGCGATAACTGCTTCTTCCTGAAGAGACGCTGAAAGAGCTTGCAGTATTCTTTCTCTTACAAACCTGTTCCTGAGAGAACACCCCATGGCAATAAAAGCATCAATGCATAAAACTGTACTTACAAGTATGTTTATTACAGCATTGTCTGCAGTCTCTCTCTCTCTCGTTTCTCTCTCTCTCACACACACACTGAAAACTGAGTGCTGATACAAAGGATGCTTGAATAAATTGGTAAAGCATCAATGCACTGAAATACTATGCAGACATCCAAAATGATGATCATCACCAGGTGATTTGGAAAGATTTCTATCTAAAGGAATTGTTAAGTAAGAAAATAAAATGCAGGAAAGGGTATTAAATATCTAATTTTTTAAAAATTTGCAGAGGATGGGGAACCAGCAGTTAGCATAATGGCTATGTCGCTGGACTCCAGCGTAGTTGACCATGGTTTGTGTCCTGGACCCGGTGGCTTAAAACTCACGCCGGGCACGTGTGCATGCGTGCCCAAGATCCCAAGAGGAGAATGGAGGAGAAGGGATTGCGGCGTGGCCATCCCCCCTGGGGGGTGATTTCTCGTTTTCT
>NW_006160229.1:1584420-1586750 GCF_000334495.1 Tupaia belangeri chinensis | reverse complement strand
AAAAAAAAAAAAAAATTTGCAGAGGATGCAGGTACTCATAAGAGAGACAGAGACAGAGGAAGTATCAAAGCATCTTCATGGGGAATGGTCACATTATTCCCTGGATGAGAAGGTTATACCTCCTCAATCTCTCTCACTTCTCAGGATTTGGGGCCTGCATGCACAGGTGCCTGGTGTATGTTTCAAGCCACTAGGCCCAGGACTCGAGCTGAACAGTCATTCATGTAGGATTCAGCTCACATAATCATCAGATCATGGACTGGACCAAATGTCCTGTTTTTATAAAATAAATATTTTTTTCTAAGGGAGATTTTTGCTGTAGGGCGGGTGCGCTCATGGGAGTGAGACAGAAAGAGAGAAAGAGAGACAGAAAGAGAGAAATCACTCCCCAGGGGTATGGCCACACTGTAATCCCTTCTTTTTCATTCTCCTCTGAATAGTTTGACCATGCATGCAAATGTGCATGGTGTGAATTTTAAGCCACTGTGTCTGGGACTCAAACTGCGGTCGACTACATAGGGGTCCAGCAATATAACCATTATGCCACCTGCTGGTCTTCTATAAAATACGTATTTTAAAGTAATTTGTATATAATTATTTGGCTATGAAAAATAGGAAAGGAGGGAACCAGCAGTTAGCGTAATGGCTATGTCGCTGGACTCCCACGTAGTCGACCGTGGTTTGGGTCCCAGACCCGGTGGCTTAAAACTCACGCCGGGTGCGTGTACGTGCATGCCCAAGATCCCGAGAGGAGAATGGAGAAGAAGGGATTGCGGTGTGACCATCCCCCCTGGGGGGTGATTTTTCGCTTTCTGTCTCTATGTCTCTCTGTCTGTCTGGCGAGCGCACGTGCCCTATAGTGAAAATCTCTCTCTCTCAAAAAAAAAAAAAAAAAGAAAGAAAGAAAGAAAGAAAGAAAGGAAAATAGGAAAGGATATATTCCGAGTTGCTAATATATGTTAGAAGCAGTGACTAGGGAAGGATTTGGGAAGTAAAGAATGTGAGCGAAGAAGAGGGGAAGGAGTGAGCCATAGGGGCAAATGCAAAGACTGAGCTAATGAAAACCACTATTTTATCTCAGTGACAAGCTTTGGAAAATCATGTGGGTGCTCTTTTAAATCAAAATAAAATAAAATAATTCCTGGAAGAGTGTTAAGATGACAGTGCTGTCAACATGGTACTTGCAGTCATTAATGGGAAACTTCCCATTTACACTTGCCATAGCCAGGAAGGAGATTGTCTTCAATGGAGAATCAGATCAGTTCAAAGATGCAGGATACAGCCTTCTCTATTTCTCCAAGAAAAAAATGCCAAGAGCTTAAGCTAAAGCTTTGGCAATAGGCATAGAAAAGATTGTCTGCTTCTCAAAGTCACATGAGTACTTTGAAGGAGAACTTGGATGGTACCATTTATAGTAGTAGAAATATCTGGAAGGAAGAGTAGGCTTGGGGAGGTGAGAAACATTTGACTCTCCAGAGGAGGAGTTCGATATGCAAGCTGTTTATCTGGTGGAAAGGTTGAGCTGGAACTTAGGAATATGAGACTAGAACTTAGGAAAGAGGTAATGTCTGTTAAGAGGTACAAAGAGTTTAGAGGGAGGAAGTTTAGAGAGAAAGAAACTAAGGGAGTTTAGAGGGAGGAAGAAAGAAGAGGAGGGAACTATAAACATTACTTCATTGAGGAATGGTTGGAGGAAGGTGAGCTAGAAAAAGAGAATGGTGTTGGAAGAGGCTGGAAAGGAAACAGTAAGCAGAAAGGGGCAATGTCCCTCACCAAAGCGATGCTTTCATGAAAACGAGCTTGGTGAGCACTGGTCAATGCTGCTGAGAGGGTGGAAATGCTAAGGGTGGGGAGGAAGCACTTGTGGTAGGCAATTATATAGAAGAGTGATCTTTAGGAGAGCATGTTGGAAATCTATTTGAAAATCAGACTGTGAATGTTTAAGGAGTAGTTGGTAGAGAGGCCAATGAGGAGGCCAGACTGGCTCAGTGGTAAAGTGTGATGCTCTGCATGGCTGACTTACATGGAATGGTTCTGGGTTTGCATCTGGAGACACCCCCCACACACACACATGAATAGCTGGACATGTACATCCCCATGATCTGGGCTGGCTAAGACTGGGGCTGGATCATGGTGTCAAGACCCTGATATGGGGGACCAGCAGTTAGCATAATGGCTATGTTGCTGGATTCCCATGTAGTTGACTGTGGTTCAAGTCCTGAACCCAGTGGCTTAAAACTCACGCCGGGTGTGTGCATGTGTGCCCAAAATCCCAAAAGGAGAATGGAGGAGAAGGGATTGTGGCATGGCCATCTCCCCTGGGGGGGGGG
>NW_006160229.1:1564404-1584285 GCF_000334495.1 Tupaia belangeri chinensis | reverse complement strand
TTTTTCTTTTTAATTTTTTAAAATTTATTTATTTATTTATTTATTTATTTATTTATTTATTTATTTATTTTAAGAGGTTTTTGCCATAGGGCACATGCACTCGCCAGACAGACAGAGAGAGACAGAGAGACAGAAAGCGAGAAATCACCCCCCACGGGGGATGGCCACGCCGCAATCCCTTCTCCTCCATTCTCCTCTTGGGATCTTGGGCATGCACGCACATGCGCCCAGCGTGAGTTTAAGCCACCGGGTTCGGGAGGTGAACCACGGTCGACTACATGGGAGTCCAGCAACATAGCCATTACGCTAACTGGTGGTCCCTATTTTTTTATATTCAATCTTTAAGGGGGGGTAATTAATTCATAGATTGATACTGCTGGGATACAAGGGAAGTAAACCTTGGACAGGGGAAGAAATACAGGTTTCTTTAAGACTTGAAGGAAGAAGCAGAAAAAGCGAATGAATGGGTAGTTGGGTAGATGGATAGATGTATGCCAAGAAAAACACTTAAATAATATTTGTGACTCCTTTAAATTACAAACATAATACATGTCTGTTGTAGAGAATTTGGCAAATACAGAAAGATAAAAAGAAAGTAAAAGTCACCTATAGTCCTATCTCCTAGAGATAACATTTGACTTTATTTCCATTCAATTTTTCCTGTGCATGCATTTACTTTTACCTTAAAAAGTGGATTCTTAGCGTATAATTTTGAATGACTATTGATTTTTGCTTAATATACTTGAGCACTTCCCTATTTTTCCCCCCTTTTTTTTTTTGAGAGATTTTCACTATAGGGCGCGTGCGCTCGCCAGACGGACAGAGAGAGACATTAGAGACAGAAAGCGAGAAATCACCCCCCAGGGGGGATGGTTACGCTGCAATCCCTTCTCCTCCATTCTCCTCTTGGGATCTTGGGCACGCACGCACACGCGCCCGGCGTGAGTTTTAAGCCACCGAGTCCGGGATGCGAACCACGGTCGACTACGTGGGAGTCCAGTGACATAGCCATTACGCTAACTGCTGGTTCCCAGCACTTCCCTATTTTTAAAAAGTTTTTGCCATAGCATGCGTGTGCTCGCTGGAGAGAGACAGACAGAAGGAAACTGAGAAGTCACCCCTACAGAGGGGATGGACATCTTGCAAGCCCTTCTCCACTCTGCTCCCAGGATTTTGAGCACACATGTATCTTGTGTGATTTTTTTCAATTAAATTAAATTTATTAATTAACTAATTTTGTATCCAATCACTGTGTATCATTAGAGTATACCAAATGAGTTTTCCCACCATGGATACACTATATATTGGTCTAGTCAGAGATATTGCCATACATATTATCAACAGATAATTTTCCACTTTTGTGTCCCTTAAATGTTTTGCTTCTTTTTCCCTTTGATTTCTTCCCTCTCATGCTCCCCCATTTCCCACCATCTTCCCACACATTCTTTAGTATCGCCATTGCTCTCCATGTCTTTATACCTTCCACTCTTTCAGTTTCTGTCATAGACTGCAGACATTCGGTATATATTGAGTGGGGATGTACAATGCCCCTCTTCCATAGTCTGGCTTGTGATTTTCAAGCCACCAGGTACAGGGCTCGAACTGCAGTCAGCCATGTGAAAGTCCAGTGCTTTAAGCACCACACCACCTGCTGGCCTGAGCATTTCCCTATTTACACATATATTCATTAACTACACCACTATTTTTAAGGTTTATTTATTGGTTTATTTCATAAATGGGAAATTCAGACAGAGATAAAACCTCAATGTGATCTCGGTGCCATTTTCCACCCCAAGCAATAGCAATCCTCAGACAATGGGTATGCTCATGCCCAGTGTAGTCAGAAAGGTCACCAGACATAAACCTAGAATCTTCTCACGTGAGTCAGCCTCACAGAGCATCATGCCTTACTGTTTTGTTACCATCCAGACCCATAAGTACACCGCTATTAATGGCTACACAACTGCAAGGCCATGGTACATTTTTTTTTTTTTTTTGGAGAGATTTTCACTGTAGGGCGCGTGCGCTCGCCAGACAGACAGAGAGAGACATAGAGACAGAAAGCGAGAAATCACCCCCCAGGGGGGATGGTCACGCCGCAATCCCTTCTCCTCCATTCTCCTCTCGGGATCTTGGGCACGCATGCACACGCGCCCGGCGTGAGTTTTAAGCCACCGGGTCCGGGACACGAACCGCGGTCGACTACGTGGGAATCCAGCGACATAGCCATTACGCTAACTGCTGGTTCCCGGCCATGGTACATTTTATTCACTCATTTGTGTTTTAGTGAGTATTCCTGTTTTACCTATTTGTTAATATTGTAAGTAACACTAACATTCGTAGAAGGATTCATTCCCAAAAAGCAAATTACCAAACAAAATTGTGAATTAAAAGAAAAATACTTGACAGATTGCTTTTCAGAAAATGTGGATCAATGTATGCACCCAGCAGCAGTACTGGGGATCACCCACCTGTACCAAATATACTTTAATAAAACAAACAGGCAAAACACGTCTAATGACAAGGCCAAAAATGCGTGTAATTTTAACTTATTATTATAGAGTTTAACATTTTAAATAACTTGATTACATTTTTAAAAGTTTTTGCCATAGAGCAAGTGTGCTCACCAGAGAGAGGGGAAAGTGAAAAATCACCCCGGAGGGTGGGAGGGCCATGCTGCAATCTCTTGTCCTCCATTCTATTCTTGGGATTTGGGGCACGCACATGCACATGCTTAGCATAATTTTCAAGTCACTGAGTCCAAAGCTTGAACTGTGGTCAACCATGTGGGAGTTCAGTGCCTTAGCCACTATGCCATGTGATTACATTTTTATATTTCATCTGTGTAGTATCTATAAATGGTCCTTTCCATATTTTTCCTATTGGTCTGTAGATTTTTCTTCCTGCTTTCTATGATCTTTATACAAAATCAGAGTATCTACAGTTGATTCATGTTTTCTCCTTTTTGTTTGAACTATTACTTTTATGTTAAGTCCTTCTCTAGTCCCAAAATACAAGTATCCTCATTAAAAAAAAAAAAAAAAGAATTATTTTAGGGACCAGCAGTCAGCATAATGGCTGTGTTGCTGGACTCCCATGTAGTCAACTGCAGTTTGAGTCCTAGACCCGGTGACTTAAACTCACACCTGGCATGTATGCCTGCGTGCCCAAGATCCCGAGAGGAGGAGAACGGAGGAGAAGGGATTGCAGCGTGGCCATCCGCCTGGGGGATGATTTCTCACTTTCTGTCTCTCTGTCTTTCTGGCAAGCACACATACCCTATAGAAAAAAAAAACCTCAAAAAAAAAGAATTATTTTATTTAACCTTATTTATTTATTTTAATTTGACCAGAGAGGGACAGAGTAGGAGAGAGAAAGAGAGGGAAAGTGAGAAAGCAAACCACCAGGTCCAGGACGTGAATCACAGTTGGTCATGTGAGAGTCTAGTGCCTTCAACCACCACACCACCTGCCAGCTCCTCCACTTTTATTTTTCTCTATCCATTTATGGTTTCTTTTTTTTTTTTCTCATTAGCTCTTTAAATTACCTTATATTTATTTTGTTTGAAATATGAAAAAGATATTTGCTATGGGTTGAATATGTGCCCCCAAAATTCATGTGTTCATGCTGTTACTAGTTGTAATATTATTAAGAGGGTAAAAACTTAACCTGACTATGGTATTAAGAGGTGGAGTTTGGGGACCAGCAGATGGCTTAATGGTTACATCATGGGACTCCAACATGGCTGATGGCTATTTGAATCCAAGACCAGAGTCCCAGACCCATTGGCTTCAAATTCATGCCAGGCACGTGTGCATGAGTGCCCAAAATCCTGGAAGGAGAATGGAGGAGAAGTGATTGTGGCATGGTCATCCCCATTCCGGGGGGGGGGTGGGGTGGGGTGATTTCTCCCTTTCTATCTGTCTGTCGTTTTCTCCAGTGAGTGCAGACACCCTATAGCAAAAATCTCTTTCAAAAAAAATTTTTAAAAAATGCAGAGCCTTTGAGAGGTGATTTGGATCAGACAAAGCCATCAAGGTAGAGCATCTATGACTGAATACTGGTGAGTTTATAGGAAGGAGTTAGACACAGACACAGACAGATACGAACTCGCACTCTCTTACCATATCATTACCTATGCCACCTCGAGTCTTCAGTAACAAGAAGACCCTGACTGGAAGCAACCCCCTTGACCTTGGACCTCTAAAACTGTGAGCTAAATAAATCTCTCTCTCTCTCTTTTAAGGTTTTTGCCACAAGGGATGTACTGCATGGTTTTAATTATTCTAGCTTTAAATTGTGTTTTAATATAAGAAGATAAATTTATTGTAAAAAATATTATCCATTCTTTGCATGAAATAAAAAGAGAAATAGGCATCCCCAGTACAGTCCCCATGCTGAGACCCATCCCCAATCTCAGCTGACCTGGGCACATACATACACTATTGGCAAGCTCAGGGAGATACTGAGCATAAACCCAGGACCTTTCCCCATATAGCTCCAGTGTTTTATCACTGTGCCACCATCTGGGCCCAAGAAAATTCTTAATTCCTCTAGCTCATTTCTTTTTATTTTATTTTATATTTTTTTATACATTCATTTTTGTATATACTTTCAATCATATTATTTGGCTTACAAAGTGAACATTTCAATATGTGAACATTTCTCCCCAGTCCAGTTGATCAAAATATCTTCAGCAGATAAAACCACACCTCCCCATCCCGACAATACTCTGCCTCCATATCCCTCCTCCAAATGTCCTCCCTTAGGCCCCACTCCTCCACACACACCACATCTGGCATTCACACTCATCTCTTGTGTTTGTACAACCTTTAGTCAATCAGTTTCAGTCATAGAGTGTGGACACTCAGTGTATATTAAGTGCATACATACAATGTCTCTCCTTCATAGCCTGGCTTGCTTCACTCAGTAGTAAATCTTCCATATTCTTCCACTTTCTGTCAAAAGCAAGGGTTTTGTTGGTTTTTATGGCTGAATAGTATTCCATAGAGTATATGTGCCACAGTTTTTCAATCCATTCATCCGTATGGGGGCATTTGGGCTGGTTCCACGTCTTAGCAATTGTGAATAGTGCTGCAATAAACATCGATGTACAAGCACTTTTCCAGTGAAGAATTCTTCTGTCCTTTAGGTAGATACCGAGGCATGGGATTGCTGGATCATGTGGTAGTTCTATTTGTAGATTTTTGAGGAATCTCCAAATTGTTCTCCACAGTGGCTGGACCAATTTATATTCACACCAGCAATGTAAAAAAGTTCCCCTTTCACCACACCCCCACCAACACTTACCATTTTTTGTTTTTTAATCTTACACATTCTGACTGGGGTTAGGTGGTATCTCATTGCTGTTTTGATCTGCATTTCCCTTACGATGAGGGATGTTGAGCATTTTTTTCATATGCCTTTTGGCTATTTGTATGTCATCTTTAGAAAGTATTTTTTTCAACTCCTTTTCCCATCTTTTAATAGAGTTGATCATCTTTTTTTCCAAACAGCTGCTTATACCTGTTTTTAGTGGGAAAGCTTTCAGCTTTTCTCCATTGAGGATGATGTTCGCTATGGGTTTTTCATAGATAGTTTTTATTGTGCTGAGAAATGACCCTTCTATGCCGATTTTGCTGAGATTCTTGATCATGAAGGGATGTTGTATCTTAACAAATGCTTTTTCTGCATCAATCGACATGACCATGCGGTTTTTATCTTTCTTCCTATTAATATGTTGTATTACATTTATGGTTTTGCATATGGGTTAACTCTTCTTTGAAAGTTTTGTAGAATTCAGAGGTGAATCCATCAGGGCCAGGGCTTTTCTTTGTTGGAAGGTTATTTATTACTGATTCAATCTCCTGGCTTGTTATGGGCCTATTCAGACTTTCTATATCCTCCTGGCTCAATCTTGGTAGATTATATGTGTTCAGGAAATTGTCCATCTCATCCAGATTGTCTTGTTTCTTGGCATATAGTTGCTCATAGTATCCTCTAATGATGTTTTGTATTTCTCCTTTGTCTGTTATTATATTGCTTGCTTCATTGCAGATTTGATTCACCTGGTTCCTTTCTCTCCTTTTTTTAAAAAGTAAGTTTTAGTGGTGTATCGATTTTCTTTATATTTTCAAAGAACCAGCTTTTACTTTCATTTATTTTCTGTATAGTTAGCTTATTTTCTATTTCATTTATTTCTGCTCGTATCTTTATTATTTCCTTTCTCCTGGAGGTTTTTTGAATTTTTTGCTGTTGCTTTTCCAATTCTCTAAAGCATGAAGTTAGGTGATCCATTTGCCTTCTTTCCATGTTCCTCTTATGTGCACTAATTTCTATGAACTTCCCTCTTATGACTGCTTTAGCAGTTTTCCAAAAATTATGGAAACTCGTGTCCTCATTGTCATTGGCTTCCATTTCTTTCCATATAAATTTAAGTTCAAGTTCTATGAACAAAAATCCTTCAGGAAATTACCATGAAGAAAATAAACACCTTGGCTTTCAAGTATATGGGGCAACAAATGGTACTGGCAAAGTGCTTAACCCTGGGAGTCAGACTTACTGGATTCAAATTCTGACTTTGCCACTTCTTAGCTGTGTGACTTTTAGAAAGCTTTTTAATCTTTCTATGTCTGGTTTTTCCATCTGTAAAATTAGGGGACTAACAGTACCGACTTCATAGAGTTTGTATATAGATTAATGGAATGAACACATATAAAAAAATTTAGAACCAGGGACCAGCAGTTAGCGTAATGGCTATGTCGCTGGATTCCCATGTAGTCGACCATGGTTCAAGTCCTGGACCCGGTGTCTTAAACTCACACTGGACATCTGTGCGTGCGTGCCCAAGATCTCAAGAGGAGAATGGAGGAGAAGGGATTGCAGCGTGGCCATCTCCCTGGGGGGTGATTTTTCACTTTCTGTCTCTCTGTCTCTCCCTGTCTCTCTGGCAAGTGCATGCACCCTATAGCAAAAAACAAAACAAACAAACAAAAACAAACAAAAAAAAACCTTTCCAAAACAAAAACAAACAGAAATGCATCATGATCATTGACCAACAGAAGTTCTTTCAGTCTGTTGGTGGCTGGTTACTGCACAAAGCATACAGTCCTGCTGTCTCTTTACCCCTCAGTGATAAATCCCCATGACACTTTACAAAAATGGATCATTGAAAGACTGTTGGCCAATGGAGATGAAAGTGCAGCAAGGGAACAAAAAGTGATAATGCTAAAAGTGAAATTAGAATAAAAATAAATGAAATTGTAGAAGAAATAGCTAACCATGGGAATGTTAATACTGCTGCCACTTGATAGACCCTACAAATGGTGCTGGAGGAACTTAGGGTAAAATTATCAACATAAATGTGGGCACTTGTGATATAAAGCATGACAGTAACTCATAGGAAATGATGTCAGCAAGTAATTACACCTTGAAGGAACTCTTGGAGATATTTCACCACTTTGAAAATGCAAAGGATAAAATACTAGAAACAGACTCAAAACTTTAAAAGGATTATGACAATTTGTTGAGGTATAGAATATACACTTGCTTATATAGAAGAGAAAAGGCAAGCACTGTTCAAACTACCATGTATACTTTCAACAAACACTTTCATTCCCAGTATTTCTCATTTTTAAATTACAGTGTACTAAATACATATTACTTTCAATATTTCTTTCATCCCCCTATACATTTACAATAGTCTAGACAGTAAGAGTTTTTAGTGTTTTGACAAATAATTTTGAACAACTGTAAATTTTCCTTATTGATTATTAACATCACTTTGTAAGGTTTTAGCTTGTAAAAGATGGTCTTTTATGGTTCTTGCTTGTAGTATAGTGTTTTTTATATAGTTCATCTCATGCATATATTTCTTAGTATTCTTACTTTTAGTTGTTTCAAAATTATTAGTTGCTGTTGGGGATGGGGTTTGTTTTTATTGTTTTCTACCAGGATACCACTGATATGTAAGAAAGCTCTTTTTCTGCATATTTACTTAGTGTCTGAATGTTTTATTAGATTCTTATGTTTTCTTTTTTGTTGTTGTTGTCAGAGGGCACCTGCACTTGTGTGTGCGTGTGTATGTGTGTCTGTGAGAGAGAGAAAGAGAGAGAGAGAGAGAGAACTCCAGAGGAAAGTGGGAATGTTGTAATCCTGTTCCTCCATTTCTCCATCCCATCAGGACCTTGGGCATGTGCATGTGCATGTGCATATAGAGTGTTTTTCAAGCCTCTAGGGTTGGGATTCAAACCATGGTCATCCATATGGAATCCAGCTCTCAATTCACAGTGCTTAACCACTGTACTGTAGAGTTTGCCTGTATTCTTTTCTTTTTATTATTTACATTTAATCACCATACATCTTCATGGTGTACAAAACATGTTTTTTTTCCCCCAGCATGAATACAATGCAGTCAAGACCAAGACATTATCCTATACATTATCATTAGCAAATAACTTTTTTTTTGAGAGGGTTTTGCTATAGGGCGGGTGTGCTCACCAGAAAGACAGAGAGAGACAGTGAGAGAGGAAGCAAGAAATCACCCCCCCAGGAGGGAATGGCCACACCTCAATCCCTTCTCCTCCATTCTCCTCTCAGGATCTTGGGCACACATGCACACACACACCTGGCATGAGTTTAAGCCACTGGGTCCGGAACTCGAATCATGGTTGACTACATGGGAGTCCAGCAACATAGCCATTATGCCAACTGCTGGTACCAGCAAATAACTTTTCTAACAGATTCTTGATTGACTTGGGGTCTATTCAGTGATGAATACACTTGTTTGGTCCTCATTTCCCCAAATGTGTTCTGTGTTTTCCTCTGTCCTGTGTACTTATGTTATTCCTATAGTCTAAAGTTCTCTCCCTGTATCACCTCCATCTTTTTATAAAAGTTTGTTTGTTTATTTTTTTTATTTCATGAGAGAGTAAGAGACAGAAAGACAGAGAGACAGGCACTCCCCAACAGGGTCATCACCCTGTGATACACCCCACCCTCAGTCTGCTGGATCATAGCACTAGCATGTGTGTATAATGGGTGTACACAGGAGGTCCCAGGACATGAAGACAGGACCTTCCCAGGTGGGTCCAGGGGTGTTACTGCTGAGCCACTGTCTAGCCCCTACTTCCATTTTTTAAATCCTGCTCATCTTCACACACAATGTACTTTATGAAGCTCTTTCTTCCATTTCTTTTCCCTCTCTCTTTCTCTGAATTCTGAATGGGCCCAAAGGTATTGCAGCAGTAGTGCATTACTCTGCAACACTAGAAGCCATATGAAAGACTGGAGTTCAGTTCCCAGCTTGACCTGTGCACAGTGAGTGTACACATGCGTGACCATGATCCTGGCTGGCTGGGAGAGGGTGGGGAGGGATCATGGTGTGAGAGGCCCTGTTGAAGGTGCTAGTTTTCTCCAGAGGGATCATGGTGTGAGAGGCCCTGTTGAAGCTGCCAGTTTTCCCCTGCCCTTCTGTCTCTTTCTTGAAAGAATTAAATTTTTTAAAAAGAAATCACAGTGAATTACTTCTTCTTTCATGTTCCTAAAGTACTTGCTTGTATGTGTTTGGTTACCTAGAGTTTCTTTACAAAAGTAGTCATTTCTGTAAACTGAAAGTTTCCCAAGCACAAGAACCATGTCTGAAGAACTTTGTGTAGGCCCTGGAACACTTTTACCTCTTACTGCATTTGTCTGTTCGGCTTTCTCCCACTTCCCATTTGCTCCACATTTAAAGGAGGATGGGAATTGTTTCTTGTTCATCACTGTATTCCAAGTGCTTGGCACAGGGCCTGGCACATAGTAGGCTCAATTAAAGCTCATGGAACCAATAGTAGCCCTCCTATTCCCTTGACCTCTTTGACCCCATCATTTAGTCCCCCCCCCAGCCACTGCTATCACATGCAGTTGCTTACTTCACCTCTCAGATTTTGAACTCGAAAATGCCTTCCAGTTACCCAAACTTTCAGTCTTTTGGCATACTTGTTCAACTCCACTGCTGTGACTGATGGCCCCGACCTCTCCTTATTCTTCCAGTTGGTCCCCCTCTGACTTCCCTCACCTCTCTTCCCAGCCCAACACTCTGCTCTTTTCTTTCCAGAGCCTTGGCTGGGGTGGGGTCACTGGGGCACAGAAATTAAGAGGGCACAACATTTTTCTCCCACCACCTCTCTGGTCTCAGTTGGAAGCCTCACCCTGGCCTCAGGCCAGCCCCCTTGGCAGTCGCAGAGATGGATGGAGCGAGAGGCCCGAGGTCAAGGGCTGGGAGCGCACTAGCCAGGGGACCTTTTGTGCCTAGGGCCGCCCCTCCCCCTGCCAAAAGCAGCTTCCATTGAAGAGAAGGAGAGTTTCACGCTGCTTGCCCCAGCACACCAAAAATGTTAGTTAGGGCTCTGGTTCTGTCCCGGCTTCCCTCACTTCTGGACATTGGGCCAGTCTCAGTGCTGCTTTCCCTGCTTCAGAGCTACAGAGAAGCCTGTATCAGGACTTTCTGGGACCACCATGAGCTCCTGCTGTTTTCTATTACCATCCTTGTAACTGAATATTTGTATTGAGGGTATTTGTGTTGCAGGATGCTGGAGAGACCAGAGAGAGGGAGAGCATGAGAGAGAAAGAGAGTGGAAACTTGGGCAAGCTACATCTGTCAGGAGAGGCAACAAATCCCTTCAGCTCTCTGAGCCTCTGTGTCATCTGTAAATTGGTAATGTTCGTAATATCTACCTAGTAGCATTATTCTAAGGAATGAAATGCATATCAGAGTGCCTGGCACATAATATGTACTCCATAATGTGAATTCCTTTCCTTTTTGAATACTCTTCCCATAGTCTAGTTTTTCCCCCCCCCAAGACTGTGGTGAGGATTAATTAGATAAGAAAACTAGTGAATACACAGGCTATAATAGGTTGGATAAATGTTAGTTATGACCAACCCCAAAGGTTAGGCAGTGACTCTTCCTCTCCCACTCACCCCTGTGCTCTGACCCCATTAGTGGGCTGAAAGGCTTGTAAGAGAGTTTTTCTTTCAAGACTTAGAAACTCAAAACTTTTTGAGCTGGTGCCAAGAATGCTCATTGCAGTCAAGTTTGTCATAGAGACTGGCCTTAGGTTTCAAATTCTGCCACTGAGTTTTGGTCCTGTCCTTCAGTGCAGTGGGAATTTAAGTGCAGTTGAAATCAAAGTCAGTTCTTTCTTCATATCATTGGGTTTTAAAAGCCCAGGGACATTCTTACCTTTTTTTTTTTTTAAATTCAAGCAAGTCTAAGGTAAGAATTACAAAAAATTAGGCTCATATAAAGTCTAAGTCCTTTACTTACTTTTGCACAATGAATTTTTAGTTCCAAAGCAAAGTATTCTATGTGTACGTTCATTATATGTTGTTTCCAGCTGACTTACCCTTTAGAAAAGTCGTAGCCACAGGAAATACATGCCCTGGACGTGACTCAGGAATCACAATAGCACATATCCTGCGCACTTAGCTAGGCCTTCAAGGAACGTTGACCAGTGGACTCACCAGAACACATAAACTAAATCAGACACGGTCTCTATTTGCCACACTTAGAAACATCTGATCATATTAACATCTCATTTAACAGTGATGTTTTAAACTAGCTCATAGCATTTCTGAGCAAAAGTTTTAATTTTGAAGATGTCCAATTTAGTTTTTTCCCGTGTATGTGTGTGTGTGTGTGTGTGTGTGTGTGTGTGTGTGTGTGATTTATTTATTTATTTATTTATTTATTTATTTATCTATCTATCTATCTATCTATCTATCTATCTATCTATTTTATTTATTTTACTGTTATGTTTTGTGTCCTTGTATCTGGTATCAAGTCTCAAAACCTCTGCTTCTAAAGATTTTGTCTTATTTAAATTTTTTCCCCCTGAATGCCTTACATTTTATGTTTAAGTGTGTGATCCATTTTCAGTTCATTTTTGCAATACAAGTGAGACTTAAGTCGAGGTACATTCTTTCATTCTTTTGCAATGTATGTTGGATTCCTCCAGCATTGAAATGACTATACTTCTTCCATTGAACTGGTTTTGCATCTTTGTAAAACATCAATTTAGCACATTGGTATGGATCTGTTCCTGAATTCTCTATTCTGTTCCACTGATACAGTGTGCTGTGTTTATTTTTCAGCCAACATTACTGTGGAGATTACTAAAGCTTATAGAAACACTGAATATCAGGTAGAGTGATTCTTTTCACTTATTCTTTTTCAAGACTTCTTTAACCACTCTAGGGTCTTTACCTTTCCACATATATTTTTGAATAAACTTGTCTATATTTAACAAAATACTTACTGACATTTTGATAGGAATTGTATTAAACCTTTAGGTCATTTGAGTAGAATTGTCATCTTTTCTCTGTTGAGTCTGCCAATCCATGAACATTATATATAGTACATCTATTTATTTGGATATTTAAAAAATTTCTTTCAGAAACATTTTGTAATTCTTTTTTTTTTGGAGAGGTTTTGCTATAGGGTGCATGCACTTGCCAGAAAAACAGAGAAAGACAGAGAGACAGAAAGTGAGAAATCAATCCCCAGGGGGGATGGCCACGGCACAATCCCTTCTCCTCCATTCTCCTCTCAGGGTCTTGGGCACACACGCACGCACACATGCCCGGCGTGAGTTTAAGCCACCAAGTCCAGGACTCGAACTGTGGTCGGCTACATGGGAGTTCAGCCACATAGCCATTATGCTAACTACTGGTCCCAAACATTTTGTAATTCTAACCATACAGGTCCCATACTAGTTTTGTTAGGCTTATGTCTATTTCATTTTCTTTGAAGTACTCATAAATGGTATGGTGTTTTTCATTTAGGTTTTCACATATTCATTGTTAACATAAAGTATGCATTACATGTTGATCATGTAGCCTGTTACTTTAATGAATTTATTTGTAAGTTCTAGGAGTTCTGTGTTGTTTCCTTGGAATTTTCTATGTATATAGTCATGTCATTTGCAAATAGGAACAATGTTATTTCTTCCTCTCCTTTGTACGCTTTTTTTTTTTTCTTGCCTTATTGCAGGGCAAGAACTTCTGTTAGTATGTCGAGTGGGAGTAATGAAAACTAGCATTATTGGATACTAGGGGGAAACCATTCAGCCTTTCACTGTTATTTTGGTGTTAGCTGTAAATTTTTGTTGATGTTCTTTAACAAGTTCAAGTAATCTCCGTTTATTTTTAATTTGCTGAAAGATTATTTTTTAAGAGAGATTTTTGCTGTAAGGCATGTGCACTTGCCAGAGAGACAGAAAGTGAGAAATCATCCCCCAGGGAAGATGGCCATACCACAATTCCATCTCCTGTGATTTTGAGCACACACGCACACATGCTCGTCGTGAGTTTCAAGCCATCAGGTCCAGGACTCACATTGCAGCTGGCCATGTGGGAGTCCATCAATGTAACCACTACACCATTTGATGGTCCAGAAAAGTCTTGTTTTTTTTTATTATTATTATTTATAATTACTTTATTTAACTTTATTTATTTACTTATTTTTTATTTTGACCAAAGATGGACAGAGAGAGAGAGACAGAACAAGAGAGAGAGAGAGAGGGAAAGTGAGAAAGCAAGCCACCGGGCACAGGACTAAAATAGCCATAGACCACGTGGGAGTCCAGCACTCTTAACCAACACACCACCTGCTGGCCCCAAAGGTTTTGTTTTGTTTGTTTTTAATGATTTTATTTAACTTTTTTAATTTAAATTTGGGGGTGGGAGAGGGAGAGTGAGAGAGCAAACAACCAGGTCCAGGACTTGAACCAATGTAGACCATGTGGGAGTCCAGGGCCCTTAACCACCACACCACCTGCTGGCCCCTCAAAGGTCTCAAAGGTCTTGTTTTTTGTTTGTTTTTGGAGAGGTTTTTGCTATAGGGCACGTGCGCTCACCAGAAAGACAGAGAGAGACAGAGAGCTAGAAAGTGAGAGATCACCCCCCAGGGAGGATGGCTACGCTGCAATCCCTTCTCCTCCATTCTCCTCTCAGGATCTTGGGCACGCATGCACACACGACCAGAGTGAAGGTAAGCCACCAGGTCCTGGACTCGAACTGCAGACAGCTACATGGGAGTTCAGCAACATAGCCATTACGCTAACTGCTGGTCTCAAAGGTCTTGTTTTTAAATTACGAATGGTCATTGAATTTTGTCAACTGCTTTTTCTGAACTAATTTACATAATCATATGATTTTTCTTTTTTAGCCTGTCAAATGGTGTATTACTTTAGCTTTTTTCATTGATTGATACGTGAATATTTCTGAACCAGCTCTGATGAACTAAATACAATTTGGTTATGGTATGTTCTCTAATAGAGTAATGTTTTCCTTAACTCTCTTAGGGTTTCTCACTGAACCCTCTTAGGGTTCCTGGCTGGGTCTGAAAATAAAACTGATAAATACAGATTAAAAAGAGAAAAGTGTACAAATGTATTTAATATAAGTTTTAAATGAGTCAGTGAATCAGGGAAGTCTCTGTAATTTTAGCCTAAGTTTGATGAAGAAGGATATGGAAGTGTGATTGCATGAAGAGGGTATGATCTAAAGGTAATAAACAATGAGAAGGAGTGGAAAATAAGCAAGGCCTGTTTCTTCAGATTCTGCTCTGTGTCCCTGTGTCTTCGAAAATAAAGATAGTCTTGTCCTGGTAAAGAGAAGGCACCTCTCACACAGGGTTCTTATGAACTGCTTTGAGAGAGATCAGAAAATTCTTTCCAGGTTTTATTAACTAGTTTAGAAATTCTTCCCTCCCCCACCCCTGCCCCGCAGCTTTTATTATCTAGTTCAGGAGAAGGACAAGAGAAGGTTAGAGTCCTTCCTGTTTCCGTGGTTTTCTCAAATTCCTCCGGCTAAAATTACTCAGTATGCCAAGGTTCCTTATTTTGGGGTAGTGTGTTCTGAGCCCTGTCAATACATTGCTGTATTTGACTAACTAATATTTTTTTGAGTATTTTACTGCAGTTTTCTTTAATACTGTCTCGTTTTGGCAACAGGGTAATATTTGCCTCAGAAAAATGAATTGAAAAATGTTCCTTTATTTCCAGGAAGAATGTATGTAAATGTTTGGTAGAATTCTTCAATGAAACCATATGGACCTGAAAATTTCATTTTGGGGGAGTTTTTAATTACAAATTATTTATCTTTGATAGTCATCAGACCATTCAAGGTATCTATTTCATCTTAGTTGAGTTTTGGTAGTTGTAGGTTTTTTGCGGGGAGGAATTGGTCTGTTCCTCTTAAGTTGTCCTTAGGTTTCAAATTCTGTCACCAAGTGTTGGTCCCCTCCTTCAGTGCAGTGGGACTTTAAGTGCAGCTGAAATCAAAGTCAGTTCTTTCTTCATATCATTGTGTTTTAAAAGCCCAGGGACATTCTTACCATTTTTTAAAAATTTATGGACCTTAGTCATTTGCTGTATTCTCTTATTTATCTTTTAATAGAAACAGTTTCTGGAGTGATAACCCTTGTGCGTTCCTGATGTTGTTTGTGTCTTCTTTATCTCTGTCTCTTTTTTTTTTTTGAAAGAAAGAATTTTAAGTATTTTATTTTCTTTTAATAAGAACACTGTCTTTCAGGGACAGCACAGTGGCACAGCTGTAAACACGATGTTCTCTGAGGCTGATTCACATAGGAGGATACAGGTTAGCATCTGGAGAGTCCCTGAACTTGCTGGGCACCTGTGTACCTGTTGTCTGGGGTTGGCTAGGGGTTGGATGGCCAGGCTGGGATCTCATTTGAGGTGCTTTTTGTCTCTCTTGCTCATAAAAGAATGAAATAAATAAAATTTAAAATATATATAAGAAATATAAAACTGTTTGACACAGGCCTGCAGTTATTTGCCTTGTCTGGAGAAAAATACAAATGAAGAACCTTCTACCATATGTCTAAGTAGTCAAAAGTTCTAAATGAAGTTAATAAGTTATTAAATAAAACACATTCTGGGACTCTTCTTTGACATATATCCCACATGACAATATACAAGGCTATGTTTGAAATGAGACATTCTAGATTCCAGGTCTGGCTACCTGCTTTGTGGGTTTCCCATCCCAGTTCAGCTCTGTGGATGGCCATGAGCACAGCCTGTAGTGATGTGAGTCTGCAGGTGTGAGCTCCATCTGTATCTGTGAACAGCTGTACCCTGACCACCACTCTTCTGGGTTAGAAATGCACACAGCTGTGGTGCTGTCAGCTCTGAGGGAAAGGATTGACAATAAGTCCTGTGTGAGGGTTTGAGAGTTGTTTGAGCTGGTCCTCAGTACCTGAGATGTGATCTAGAGAGGTATGAGTGGTGGTGAAGGATTTAATTGGCCATCACCCACTGACTCCACAATTTTTATCCCACAGGGCAGGGCAGGGTGGAGACAGAATATCGATTAAATGTGGGTGATCTAGGCATGTGGCACACATCCCATTAAGGAAAGACCTCCAGTTGCCATTGCTAGGGATGCTGTCAGAAAATGTTTTCTTTTATTTTATACATTTAATCACAATATATCACTTAGCTTGTAAAGTGAATTTACCCAACATGAATACATCTTACACCAGTCCAGTTGAGGATGCTATACACATTATAATCAACAGAAAGTCTTTGCCTCTATATTTTTCTCCTTAATTTACTTCCTGACATTGTCTCCCTTCTCCTACCCTCTTCTGAGCCTGTCTCCAGTATCCATAACCATTTTCCATGCTTCTATATCCTCTAATCTTTCTGTTTACACCATAGAATGTGGACAGTTGGTCTATACTAAGTGGAAGCATACAATGTCTCTCTTTCATGGCTTGGCTTACTTCACTCAGCAGTAGATCTTCCATATTCATCCATTTTCTATGAAATGCCAGTATCTTGGTATTTTTTTTTTTTAATGGCTGAGTAGTATTCCATAGAGTTTATGTGCCACATTTTTTTTAATCCATTCATTTGTTCGTGAACATTTTTTGGGTTGGTTCCATGTCTTAGCAATTGTGAATAATGTTGCAATAAACATTGATGTGCAAGCACTTTTTCAATTGAGCATTCTCTTATCCTTTGAATGGATACCCTGTAGTGGAATTGCTGGATCATATACGGTAGTTCTATTTGTAGGTTTTTGAGGAACCTCCCTATTGTTCTCCACAGTGGCTGGACCAATTTATGTTCCTACTAACAATGAAGGAGAGTTCCCTTTCACCATAGCCCCATCAGCACTTTTTTTTGTTTTTTTTTTTTAATCTTTGCCATTCTGACTGGGGTTAGAGGGTATTTCGCTGTGGTTTTGATCTACATCTCCCTTATGAGAAGGGATGTTGAGCAATTTTCATATGCTTTTTGGCTGCTTGTGTGTTTCCCTTAGAGAGTTGTCTGTTCAACTTATTCTCCCATCTTTTAATTGGGTTGATCATTTTTCTTTTTCAGGTAAACCACTTAAGTTCCCTGTGTATTCTGATTATCAGTCCCTTCTCTCAAGCATAATTCAAAAAAACCTTCTCCCATTCCAAGGGTTATTGATTCACACTAATTATTGTGTCTTTTGCTGTACAGAAACTTCTTAATCTGATGTAGTCCCACTTTGCTATTTGGGATTATTGCCTGTGCTTTGGGCATCTTATTTAAGAAGTCTTTGCCTACCCCAATGTCTCCCAGAGTTTCCCCAGGGCTTTCTCTCTTTATTTAAAAAAGTATGTGCATACACATAAGAGAGAGAGAGAGAGGAGAGGAAGAGAGTAGCACCTTTCACCAGGTCTGGTCATACCACAATCCCTTCCTTTAGTCCTCTAGTCTATCAGATCCTGAGCCTCATGCACACATTTGGTATGTTTCAGGCTGATGAGTCTGTTGGATCCTGAGCACTCCCATGCATGCTTGCATGTTACAGGCTAGCCACGCTAGAGATTCAAACTGTAGTCACCATGTGGGATCCATCTTCTCTTGAGCAGTGCACTACCACCATGCCACAGAGCTGGTCCTCTTCTCTCTTTTCGTTTTTTTTTTTTTTTTTTTTTTTGGTCTTGCTATATTTTTATCAGCTTTATTGACTTTCTCCCTGAAAGAATCAGTGCTCTACTTCATTGATTTTCTCTACTATTTTTTGTTTGTTTTGTTTTCAGTTTTTTGGTTTTTTGTTTTGTTTTTTGCTTGTATCGTTGTCAATTCTTTCTTTTTGGTGGCTCGGGCTTCTTTTACCCTTATTTTTCTGGTTTCTTGATATAGGAACTTAAGTTATTGATTTGACTTATAATATAATCTTGAAGTGACATGGTGAAAGGAGACAATCTTGTCTTATTTCTGATCTTAGAAGGAAAGCTTCATTTTTTCTCACCAACATGATATATTGTGCTTTCATTTTCATTCAGTTCTCTGTATTTTTTAATTTTTATTTGAGACTTCCTCTTTGGTTCCTGAATAATTTAGAAGTGTATTGTTTAATTTCTAAATGTTCAGAGATTTTCCTTTTATTTTTCTGTTATTAATTTCCAGTTTGATTCCATTCTGGACAGAAGGCATACTCTATGATTTTGCTTTTTTTAAACAGCTCATTGTTTTTGAAAATTGTGAGAAATAGCCATTTTCTACATTTGAGTCATTTGGGGAGCAGAATGCTACATAAAGATATTCAAAGTTCTCTCCATTAGGGGGATAGGGACTTAATACTTATTGAGGACCTACTGCTTCTGGCATCACTGAGTGCTTTATATACATAATTTAATATATTCATCATGATAACTCTATTATTAACCTCTTTTTAAATGGGAAACCTGAGCCCTGAGTGTTTAAGTGACTTGTCTTATTTCACTTGTCTAAGGAGGGACTTGAATTTGGGTCCCTTCATCTACAAAGCTGTTTGTACTATAGAATTTTAGATGAGGGAACTGATAAGAACATGAAGAATGAAGGGTCATATGGGACCATGTCCTGAAAAAGCAACCAGGCAATCAGATATTCAATGTCTCTTTTGTTGTTACTTCTCTATTATGGTGTTAACATACTTCAACCAATTTGCTAGGATATAAATTTTCAAATCTTAGCTCAGATGCTATGAGTTTTCTTGGCTATACAATGGTAAATAGTTGCTTTGACTAAAATTTCACTCTTTAACTTATGTTTATGGAATGATGTCTAGTTTAATAGATAAGTCACTTAATCTGGGTCTATACCCCTTATCTAGCTGTAAAGCATGAACCAAAATACCCACTTTAAATAGTTGTGACATAACATAGTGGATCTGAGAGTTATTTATTTATTTTTTAGGGAGATTTTTGCTATAGGGCACAAGTACTCACTGAAGACAGAGACAGAGAGACATAAAGTGAGAAACCACCCCCCAGGGGGATGGCTATGCCACAATCCCTTTTAGTCTATTTTCTCAGGATTTCAGGCATGCATGCACACGTGCCTGGTATGAGTTTTAAACTACCGGGTCCAGGATTTGAACTGAGGTTGGCTATGTGGAAGTCCAGCAAAAGTTTGCAAAATATGGCAATCTTAGATACTTGACATGCTATTTTCAGGGCATAAGACCTCAGGTTAAAGAGTGGATGATTTTTCTCAAACTTGAATGGACATACAAAGAAAGTCATTATATCTGGACTGTGTCCTAAACACTTAAAATTCTAAAACATTCCCAGAAGCTGCTGCTGCTTGCTGGATCATGGATAATAATTTAAGTAGCAAGGGATTAGACAGTTCTCTAGATGAATGTTTGAGTCACCTTTCTTTTTTTTATTAATTAATTTACTTTTTCTTTTTTTTAACATTAATATGCTATACATCATTACAGTATACAAAATGAATTTTCCATCCAAAAATACACTGTCTGTTGGCTCAGTCAAGCACATCAACATACATGTTATCAACAAACAATTTTTCATTTCTTATGTCTTGTATATTTTGCTTTTTTTTTTTT
>NW_006160229.1:1563932-1564365 GCF_000334495.1 Tupaia belangeri chinensis | reverse complement strand
CATGTCCCACCCTCCTCCCATTGTCTCTGGTATCAATGATTGCTTTCTATGCCTGCCCCCCCCCCATTTAATTGATTTGCTAATGATCTTAATTTGTCTAAATATTTGCAATAGCAAGCTCAGCTGATATATACATACGCAAGAACCCATGTCTGACTGTAGGCATAAACCTCAGTGAGTAGAATGAACATACTATAAAATAGTACCTAGCTGGGGCTATATAGCTTACTGTGGTCATCAAATACACAGTTTTTTTCTTTAAATTTTGGTAACAGTTTTAGTATTTTTTTTTCTGAATTTTTTTAAAAATTTACATTCATTCCCTGAGCATCGTCACAAGATAGTAGATGTGGTTTCCCCTCTAGGGTAAACTGCATAGTGGCTTAATCATGCATGTTGTCATCCATAAAATTCCATTACTACTTTCATATAT
>NW_006160229.1:1520523-1563470 GCF_000334495.1 Tupaia belangeri chinensis | reverse complement strand
GATGAGAGGTCTGCCGTTAGTCTGATGGGATATACTTTGTAGGTAACTTGCCTTTTATCTCTTGCCAGTCTTAGTATCTTGTCTTTGTCTGTGGTTTTGGTCAATCTGGCTATAATGTGTCTTGGAGAAGATCTTCTTGGGTTGATTCTATTTGGGGTCCTCTGTATTTCTTGGGACTGAATCTTTGAGTGCCTCTCCAGGTTTGGAAAGTTCTCTTGCAGGATTTCATGGAATAGATTATCAATGCCCTTATGAGTCTCTTCACCTTCTGGAATGCCTATTATCCGGATGTTTGGAGATTTGATTGTATCTAGTACTTCTTGCATATTATTCTCAAATTTTTGGGCCATTTTCTCAGTCTTCATGGTGGATTTTTCTAGGCCAGCAATTTTCTCTTCTACATTTGAGATTCTATTTTCTCCTCTTCATCCACACACAGTTCAATGGAAATGTCTGATAAAGAATTCAGAACATTCATAATGGCAAAGCTAACAGTCACATGACTGACTGCAGTTCAAATCCCAGCCCTAGGGATTTGAGAAGTATCTGGTTTGTTCTGGGATTCTTCTAAGACAGTTTGTACAAAGAAGACAATGTAGATAGCAGGAACTTCTCTTTAGAAAAAAAAAATGTAGAGATCTCACTTTATGAGCCAGGAAGTTGAGGCTTAAGATCACCAATTAGTTGAAGGCCAAATTCTCAACCATTCCTTGTTCTAGAAGTACCTAAACTAAAGACTGGCATTTCTCTAAGAGTTATTTTTCTTGAAGTTTGTTCTCCACTTTGGAGCTAAGTATATGTGGATGGGCATTTGGGCCTGCGTTGGTTTCCTTCCTGGTGCAGGTGCACATGCCTATGGGTTAATATCAGTGAGAAGCCTCAGAAGGGAATTGCCACAGGTCCCTCTACTGTAGTGAGGGAAAGTGTTTGTTCTAACTGTAAACATGCTGCTTGCTGTTTGAACTAAATCTGGTGAACCCCACATTCCAGGATGGTAGCAGCATATTGCACATCAATGAATTCCCATTCAAGGATATATGCTCTCTGACTATTGGCACATAGTCCTCAGGGTTGTAATCTCAAAATCCTTTCCTCTCATCCCAGAGGAACACTTTTTGGAACTCCTTTTCATCATCAGTGGGAGGGGGTGGATTGAAAGTCGCGTCTGTACGTGTTTTCTGTGCTAATCTGAGAGCTGGACTCAACCCCAGGACTTGGGTCACTTAAACACAGAGATCTCATTGTAAGGGGGGAGGAAAATGGTAGCTCCTCAGCTGCACTTTGAAATTCGGCATTAAAAAAAAAAAACAAGTATTCATAAGCCTCTTATTTAATGAATGAATCCCTTTGTATTTACATCCTTCACGATTCAGGGAACAAATAGGGTTTAGTTGCTAGAAAGTAAAAACTTCAAGCTCATCAGAATGGAGCAAATAGTGGGTAATTTAGATGAACAGTGGAAATGGCTCCATCCCAATTCCTTGGTACCTGCTCCTGAGGGCATGCCAATCAATGCTTTATTTTTTCAGTGTATCCACCTCCAGTTTAGGGCATTATCTAAAAACGAACAGTGGGCCAGGTGGCGTGTTGGTTGAAGCAGCTGGGTTCCACATGGCCAACTGTGAGATTTGAGTCCAGGACCTGGTGACTTGAGGGACACACCTGGTCCATGTGTGTGTATATTCATAATGCTGAAAAGAGAACAGAGGAGACAGGACTATGACATAATGATCCCCCCTGGGAGATGCTTTCTCCCTCCCCTCCCTCCCCCCTCTCTCTCACACACATGCCCTATAGGAAAAACAAAGAAACAAACAAAAATGGAACAGCAATATGCTGACTAGCATAAACCTGTATTTAGCTGGTATTGTGCTCACCTGAAATATGAAATCAAACAGAACATTGCCAACTGTCAATGAATAGCCTAATTGCTTTTTGCCATGTGCCTTCATCTAGCCTCTCCTTTGATCCAAGACTGGTGTTGACTTCTCAAGAATGAGCAAACTATCGAGGAAGCATTTAAAAGATCCAACTGCATCAGAACATTTTGAGTTGACAAGATTGCAAAATGGAAATGGGATAAATTCATTCTTGGGTTCTCTAAGTGTAGTTTCAAGAAACTCTTCAATATTAATTAGTAGGCTGTGAATTCAGTTCTATGCAATTTTGATGAGCCAGTTTGGGGAGTATGAAAGAGCTAACTTATCATATTTTTGAATTACCCATCTAGAAGCCTGAATATTTTTGTATTTCCATATTTCTCGAGTAGCACTTAATTTAATCTTAGCCCCATTTCTTTCAATAAACCATTGTTGCATCTCATAAGCAGCACAGCTTCTTCCTCTAACTCATCTCCCCGTGAAATTGGTTTAATGAAGCAGAAAGGTATGAAGCATTAGCAACAGTGGAATCCATGTGGTAGCACTTCATTTTTCAGAGGCACTCACATTTCCACCCTAATTTATAAAATCAGCACACAAATGATTTTTATCACGGCCATTACATCAGTATAAATTACTGCCTTTTCTATAACACGGCAGTTAGTCAAACAGTTGAAATGATATCTATTAGTCAAAGGACGGGGGGAGAGGTGGGAAAGAGTTAGTGAAAATGAGGGCTGATGGTTGTCTTACAGAAAAACTAATATTAATTTACCATAATGAACACCGATGGGATAGTTTGCAAACGTACAGATGAAAATTAAATGCACAAAGTGAAGCAAATAGGTCAATTTGTTCAGGACAAAGAAGGGGACCTTCAATATACAAACGGTGCTATATAGAGACAGGCAGTGGTGCAATCAGTCAGGCACTCCTCCCATTCAGTGGGTAGGCCACAACCACCCTGGGCAGAAGACATTCTTGTTCTCTCCCTTGTGGGTGTCTTCATTTATCTCATTGTAGGAACTGTCATCCTGGTTTTGTGCCCCTCAGTCATGTTATGTCAAATCCATCCTGCCAGAGACTCCTCAGAATGCACTACACATTGGCATCCCCCACTCTTTTCAGCATCACCACCTAGGTTGCTTGCCAGAACCTAGTTGCCCCCTTTTCAAGTTAGACAAACCTCAGACATCTGACCCCAGTAATATGGATTATGTGATCACTTGGGTGGGACTGGGTCTATGGGACCCTTTACTCTCACTTTGAACAACAATTAGAGGGCAATTGCTTAGTATGATAGTTTCTTTTGGAGAGAGGATATGGATGAATGGGTACAGGAAGAGTTTAACCTGAAGGGAAGAAATTGCTCAGATACTTCAAAAGTGACACTTATACATAAACAATTTGAGTACAATTTGAAGTTATTCTTGTCTAATCAGTGACATGTTCATGCAATCACATAGAACCTGGTATTTTTGCAAAGGCAGCTCTTAGGCAGTTGTGAAGTAGATTTCAATGAAATTTTGCACCTTGATCAACTTCACAGATATTTGCTTTTATTAAATGAGGTCAGTAGCTCTCAAGCCTACTAATCTTTTTTTAAGAATTATTTTATTTAACTTTATTTATTATTATTATAATTATTGTTTTCCAGTTTGATCAGAGAGATACACACACACACACACACACACACAGAGAGGAAGTGAAAAAGGAAGCCACCAGGTATAGGACTTGAACCGCAATTGGCCATGTGACAGTCCAGCACCTTTGACCACCATGCCACCTGCTGGCCCCACAAACCTACTAATCGTAATAGTAGACAAATCAAAATTAGTGAGAACCGATATTAAAAGTCCTATAATCTAATCTAAAATCTTTTTGCTCTGGTTTTAGCTTTTGTTTGATACACACACCCATATACACACACAGATGATCTTATTGCCTCTCCTCATCCAAGAAATAGAAAAGGTCTTTTCTATCAATGATGGCCTTAGAGAGGTAACTGTGTCATTAATTCTTTGAATGCTGTTTCTTAGTCCTTGCTCATGAAAAATAGCGTATCCTGCTAGTGGTTTTAGGCAAGGGGCTAGGAAACATTTTCTCTTAAAACTGACCTGACAGTAAATATTTTTGACTTTGTAGGGCATACAGTATCTGACTCAACACAGCCGTTGTTATGCAAAATCAGCTATAGACAATACATAAATACATATTGCAACTGTGTTCCAATAAAACCACTAATATATTTACAGAAGTAAGTGGTGACCCTGATTTGGCTCAGTAGCCATAGTTTGTTGACCTTGGTTTTGGAGCATAAGGAACTTTCATGGCATTAGGAAAACAAACAGGATCCAAGGACAGGTCAGCAAAGCATGATCATGAAGTGTTATCAAGGTACACTTAGGAGGTGGTTCCCTTTGCCTAGTTGCCCCTCTCTCTCTCTCTAATCTACAACTGAATTTGAACATTATATAGGGCCTTTGGTTGTGCACTTATATACCTGTTTCTTCTCCTAGTCTTCATATTCTCTTATAATTTTTTTTTTAGTCTTGAGGGGCTATTTTTATTTATTTATTTATTTAGAGAGGAAAAAAAAAAAGTATTCAACAAGGTCCTTATGCCACAATCCACCCTCAGCCTCAGCCAGTCCCAGATCAAAGAGGGCTCCAGACGTGAACTGTGAATTTTCCCATGTGGGATTGCCTTGCTAAGCATCAGGTTTTACCATTGTGCCAATGTCTGGCATCACTGAGCTTTTAAGTTTGATTCATGGTTTTCTATTGTATTGTCTGTTGCTCTTGGTCTTTATGGATAATGTACACTTTTTGATTGGTTCTTCAGGTTTGACTCTTGGGTTCAAGTTGAAACAGATCCTAGTAGTTTCAGAGCTCAGATGTCTCTGGACCCACAATGGAGTATTTTTCAGCTCAATTCTTTCCTAGGGTTAAACTCCATTCATCTTCTCAGAAGTTCTTTCTTCTGTCTCTTGCTTTGATTTACTTCTGAGTTCTGAAGAGTCATACGGAAGTAAGTCTAATATCATAAATAATGATGTATAGGACTTGGGGCTCTGAAGAGCCCTAGGCTTCAGTAAAAGAACACAGTAGCAAATGTGTGTGCATTCTCTCTCTCTCTCTCCACAATGCACATGCACACACAAATGTGCACACACACATATTTATTTTACACTTATTATCTGCCAAGCATTCTGGCAAGTGTTTTACATGCATCAGCCCATTTGGTTACCAAACTCTGTTAAACCATGCATTATGTCATTAATATTCATATTTTATCATCGTTTTTCACCATCTCTATCATCTCCATTTTACAGATGGAAAAAATGAAGGCTGAAGGCAATTTATTTAAGAATTATATCATTTTACTTACTATTATTCTTTTTTAATTCAACCAGAAAGAGACAGAGTGAGAGAGAGAGGGGAAGCAAGAAAGCAAACCGCCAGGTCTGGGATTTGAACTGGGGTCAACGACATGGGACTGCAGCACCTCAACCACCACACCACCTGCCAGTCCCAGCTGAAAGCCACTTAATTAACCTTCCCAAGATCACATAGTGAGAAAATAATAGAACCCAAATTTGCACTCAGGTTAGTCTGAACCAGAGCTGTGCTCTGATCATCACCATAGTCTCCACAGAGATCCTAAGCAACAGACACTTCACTGCTAGAGGGTTGAGTCCCTTTTTGTCTTCCTCTGCTGTCTTTACAATATTATTTCTATATCTTGACACTACCTACAGAAATCCATGGACCTTCCTCATTATTGATCCAAGCCTGTGCAGTAGCAGGATAGCTTTAGGTAGACAGTGTAGACTACAGTCACAAATCTGGTTTAATAGCTGGCTCTGATCCTTAGTAGCTGTATAACTTGGGACAGGTTACTTAAGCTCTCAGAGACTTGCTTTCTTAATTTTAAAAATTGTTTGCCAGAGTATGCATGCACTCACTAAAGAGAGAGAGAGGACAGACAGAGAGACAGAGAAAGTGAGAAATTACCCCCCAGGGGGATGGCCATGCCATAATCCCTTCTCTACTCTCCTCTTGGAATTTGGGGCATTCAGGCACATGCACCTGGCATGATTTTCAAGCCACCAGGTGAGCACTAAAACTGTGCAATTGGCCATCTGTGTTCCAGTTGCCTTAGCTACTGAACACTGGAGGGTCTAGTTTCTTCATTTTTAAAAGAAGAGATAATAATAGAACATACTTCAAGATTGTGAGGAAGAAAAGAAATGATGAACTTTAATAAAGCCCATTGACCAATGCTGAGCACAGTATATTTGTTTTTATATCTTGGCTGTTACCATCATTCCAGTTCTCCACTCACTTCAATGACCACTGATTTTCCCCCATGATTTCTCCAATCCCATTCATCAACAATGATGAATTTATCATCTAATTTGGCTTGAGGGACACTGGACTTTCTAATCCAGGTGCCTACATAGCCATTTGTTTCAACTATCATTCACTCATTATATTTTTAGTAACAAATTTAATAATCTATTATCACATATAATAAAATTTTTAAATGAATTTAATTAAAGAATTTACATAATGTAAAATTAATTACTTAAACAATTATATTTAGTACACTCACAAAGTTATATAATCACCACATCTATCTAAATAGTTTCTAAATAGTTTCATCAAACCCAAATTAAACACACAATGGGATACTATTCGGGCATAAAAATGAATATCAACACATGTTGCAACATGGATAAACCCTGAAAACATGATGTACTTAAAAGAAGCCAGACACAGAAGTAATATATTGTATAATTCAATTTCTATGAAATATCCAGATAATTAAATTTAATCACTTAAAGTGTATAATTTAGGCACCAGCAGATGGCAAAATTGTTACATTACTGGACTCTATGTAGTCCACTGTGGTTCAAGTCCCAAACCCAGCGGCTTAAACGTCACACCAGGTGCATGTGTGTGCATGCCCAAAATCCTGAGAGGCGAGTGGAGGAGAACGCATTGTGGTGTAGCCATCCCCCCTTGGGGGGTGATTTCCGTCTCTCTGGCAAATGCGCCTGCCGTATAGCAAAAATCTCTATCAAAAAAGTGTACAATTTAATAAATTTTTAGTATGTTTACAGAGTTGTTGTCTTAGTCTGCTTTAGCTACCATAATAAAACACCTAGACTGGGTAGCTTAAACAAAAGACAGTTATTGATTTTTCACAGTTTTGGAGGCTAAAAGTCCAAGATGAAGATGCCAGCGATTTAGTTCCTGATGAGGGTTCTCTCATTCTGGCTTACAAATAGCATCCTTCTTACTGTGTTCTCCTGTAATAGAGAAAGAACAAGTGATCGCTCTGATATCTGGTATATCTTCTTTTAAGACACTAATTCTATTGGATCAGAGCTCCATCCTCATAACCTCATTTAACCTTAATTACTTTCTTATAGGCCCCATCTCCAAATGTAGTCACTTTGGGGGTTATGCTTTCAATATATAAATTTGACAGAGATCCAATTTAGTTTATAGCAGTTGTGAAGACATCACTACAGTTTTAGAACATTTTTTAAAAACAGTTCTTTAATTACACGTTATTTATTTATTTAATTTATTTTAATTTGACCAGAGAGGGACAGAGAGAGAGAAAAAGAGAAAGAGGAGAGAGAGAGAGAGAGAGAGAGAGAGAGAAAGTGAACAAGCAACTTGTCAGGTCTGGAACTCGAATGGCAGTCAGCCATGTGGGAGTCCAGCACCCTTAACCACCACCACGCCACCCGCCGGCCAAGTTTTAGAACAATTTTATCCAGTCAGTAATAAGTTAAATGTATTTTATGAATCATTTCTATGAATCCCAACCCTTTCCAATCCTATGCAGCCACCAATCTGCTTTTAGTTTCTACAGTTGTCTATTCTGAAGGGTCACCGGCCATGCCACAATCCCTTCTCCTCCATTCTCCTCTGAGGATCTTGGGCACGCACGCACATGCACCCGGCGTGAGTTTAAACCACCAGGCCTGGGACTCGAACCACAGTCGGCTACATGGGAGTTCAGTGACATAGCTATTATGCTAACTGCTGGTCCCCTTTTCCCACTTTTAATTGAGTTAATTGTCTTTTTACGGGTAAATTGTACATGTTTTAAAATACATTCTGAATGTTGGAGACCTGTAAGAGGTATGACTTGCAAATGTTTTCTCCCATTTATGATTTGCCTTTTTGTTCTCTTGATAGTATCCTTGAAAGTTAAAAATTTTAAACTTGGATTATGTATTTATCTATTTTATTTTTCCCCCTTTGACTACATGTGCTTTTGGTGTCATATCTGAGAGACAATTGCCTAATCCAAAGTCATGATGATCTACCTCTGTTTTCTTTTTAAAAGTTTATTTATTAATTTATTCAGAGATAGAACTAACTCTCACAAAAAAGTCCTGATGTGATCCACCCTTTGCCCTCAGCTAGCCCCAGATATTGGTGCCCTGTGTGTGCCCTGTGTACTCAGGGAGGTGCCTGGACTTGAACTGTGAACCTTCCCATGTAGGATTGCTTTACAATGTATTGCATTTTGCCACTACACCACAGTCTGGCCGTTAATCTGTTTCTTTCTAAGAGTTTAACAAATTTACCTCTTCATGTATGTTTATGATAAATTTTTAGTTAATTTTAATATATGTGTGAAATGAAAATACAACCAAAGTATTCATGACAGTGTCATGATATGCAGAAGGACAGACACATAAATCAATGCAACAGAATAGAGAACCCACAAATAGACCCATACAAATGTACTTAATTCAATAGAGGAAGGTTTATATTTTCAATAAATGGTACTGGAACAATTGGACATTCATAGACAAAAAAACTAAAACTTTGTGGTTGCCTCTGGGACCAGCAGATGGTGTAATGGTTATGTTGCTGGATTCCCACATAGCCAACTGCTGTTTAAGTCCTGGATCCAGTGGCTTCAAACTCACGCTGGGTACGTGTGTGTGCATGCCCAAGATCCCAGGAGGAGAATGGTGGAGAAGGAATTGTGGCATGGCCATCCCCCCTGCGAGGTGATTTCTCGCTTTCTGTCTGTCTCTTTCTGCCTCTTCAGCAAGCACACGTGCCTATGCAAAAATCTCTCTCTCTGAATAAAAAGCTAAAACTTTGACCTAAATCTTTTTCATTATGCAAAAGTTAACTCAGAATGGTTATAAACAGTGCAAAATAGAAAATTATAATGATTTTAGAAAAAATAAAGAAGAAGAAAATCTTTGGAAGTAGAACTTGGTGAATTTAGATTAAATTCCAAGAGCAAAATATATGAAAAGAAAAAGTGATAAATTGAGTTTAATCAAAAATTTACTCTACAAATGGTTTCCATTAAGAGAATGAAAGAACGAGCTACAGACAGAAAAAAGATATTTACAAAGCACAAATATGACAAAGGATTTGTGTCTAGCATGTGCAAACTCAAATCTCAATGCTAAGGATACAAGCAATTCAAGTAAACAATGGGAGAGATTTTACCAAGGAGGGTATAAAGATGTCAAGCAAGCCTGTAAAAAGATGTTCAACATCATTAGGTATTATGAACTTAATTTTTTTATCTTTCTCCCACCAAATTCATATACTTAAATTCTAACCCTTAATGTTATATGGAAGTAGGGCCTTTCAGAGGTAATTAGGTCATGAGGGTGATGCCCACATAAATAAGATTAGTGTCCTTGTAGGAAGAGACACAAGAGCTTGTGTCCTTGCTCACTGCTCTCACCAGGTGAGAAGACAGTGAGAAGATGGCCACCTGCAAACCAGAAATCAGGCTGTCACCAGACTCTGGATCTGCTATTATTTGATCTTGGACTTCCTAGCAACCATAACTGTGAGAAGTAAATGATGTTCTTTAAGCCATCCAGTCTATGGTGATTTGTTATCACAACCTGAACTAAGACATCAGGGAAATGCAAATTAAAACCACAATGTAATATCACTGCATTTGTGTCAGAATGGCCAAAACAATTCAATAGTGACAACAATAAATATTGGTGAAGATGCAGAGACCTTACCTACTTCACAAATTGATGATGGGAATCTAATCTCTTCAAAGTACTTTTTCAACTTTTAACTCTGTTTTTTCTTCTCTAAGCAGAATATAATGAAGCTAGATATCAGCCATTCAATGAACCAGTATATGAGAAATATGCCCAGTATCAGTATCTTATTCTCTTGACCTCTGGCTTAGGAGGCTTTGCATAACAGTACAGCAAATATGAGTAGTGATTTACAAAACAACTATTTTCACACATTTATGTAATTGGCATCTTACTTGTGTTCATTTCAATATCTTTGAAATTATAAAGTTTTAGCCATGATCATATTCCAAAGGAATCACATCTTCCGTCTCTGAAGCCCCTGCTTCCTAGTGTCTGCCAACTCTCTGTATAATGCTTTCTATCCAACACTAACAACCTTGAAAGACTCTTCTCTTATTGACCTCCCAACACAACCCAGTTAGCATGCTATAGCCCCTCCTCTTCACTCTAAAGCAATTCAGTCATAAGGGACTGAATTTCTGTAGCCTTGAGCTTTCTGGTACTGGAATAGGGATGAGCCACTCAGAACCCCCTCAAGTGTAGAGATGAGTAGAAGAGGGGGCTGGGCTGGAGGAAAGAGACAAAGCACATGACCTATCATGGAGGACCTCAGTCCCAGGCGGCAGGAGGTAGTGGGGGGTGGGGGCACTGCAAAACCTCAGCTGCTGGAGAGGAAGAGCCAGGACCTTTTGTCTCATAATGTATGGAAGAGTGTGTGCATGTATGTGATGATGATGATTAAATGGTACATGGTATCAGCGAGAATTGTCAGCACTGATGCTGATTAGGGATGCTGAAGAACTAATAGTAAGGAAGGAAACTAGAAAAATTGGTCTGAGTGTGGAAAAGTAATACTAATTACAATCATTTATGCAGACTGCTTACCATTTATGACTAATTACCACCCAACACAATAACCATTAGGTATATCATTAAATATGTGTCAGATTAACTTTGTTGTCAGTTTTATTTGTGATTAGAACAGTAAACTCTGCATGTATGCTCGGACTTAATAGTTTGTTGCTCATGCAAGCACGGCTGTCAGCTCACAATTTGAAAATAACATTTTGTTAAGGATGAAGCGTGGCAAGCTTTGAATTCCAGGCTAAGCAGTTTATAGTTAATTTAGGAGGCAATGGGGAGCCCTTACAGAATAATCTACAGCGGAGTTACATGATCAGTGTTGTACTTTAGGAATCAAATACTGGCAGGATTGGAAGATTCCTTAGAGATTACTCACTGAGTGGTCACCGGCCAGGGGGCCCTGGTAACCATACTGGAAGTAATGGAGGTTCTGTGAAGATTTCAAAAAGCCTAAAGGGAATCACACATTTCTCTATAGTAAGGCTGTGCAGATCAACTACAGTGTCAATATTATTTGCTTTGGGCTGGAATTAATCAAACCAGGACATGGATCAGAAGAATTGATTGGCAGTTATAAAAGTCATATGTTTTTCTCTTAAAGTGAAAAAAGTTTAATTGTTCTTAGAAAATGAAAAATTTAAGATTCAAAACATTTTTCAAATCAATGGCCCCATAGGCTAAAAACAAAACAAAATGGTTCTTGAGGGACAAAAACATTGGGACCCTCTACTGTAATCAAATCAATTCTTTTATTTATAGATGAGGAAACAGAAGCTAGTAATGAATGGAACTTGCCTTACAGGAAGATGGATAAATGTATTGAACAGTACAAATGGAAGGTAGATGAGACTTAAGACCAGAAAATCACTTCAGTGGCAAATTGAAATGCCTAGATTATGACAGTAGAAGTTGAGCTACACAGGAAAAGAGCAAATGGGAAAGAGAGAACAGGCAGTGCCTGACAGGATCACTGGCTTGATATAGACAGAGAAGAGAAAGTAGTTGAGGATGGATCTGGGATAATGACATCATTAGCAGAATTATAAAAATCTGGAGGAATATTTGTTTGGGGCTAGTCAGAAAACAGACATTTGGTTTTAGACATATTGACCTTAAGTTATAGTGTCATATATTCAAAAAGAGTATGGAAATATAAGTTAGGAGTGCTTGGTTTTATTTTTAAATGAATTTATTGAGATATGATTGACCTACAAAAAGTTGTACTTATTTAATGTATATAATTTGATGAGTTTGGCAAAACAAATATACCCATGAAAACTTTATCACAATCTTTGCCATAAACATGCCCACTACCTCCAAAAGTTTACTTCCACCCTAGATTTATTATTATTACATTTAAAAATAAAGGTTTGACTTCAAATTCTGACTTCTTTGCACTCTGTGGCTTTTGGTAAGGGTTTTTTTCTTTCAATTTTCAGTTTTCATGTATGTAGATGTGAGAAAATGATATTTGCCTGATAGGGACAATGAGAGGATTAAATGAGAGGAGGTATAGAGGTGACAACAATTCAAAAAAGTAGCAGCTGTAAGAGAGGCAGGTGATTTCAGGATCTTTAAAAGCTGAGCATGGGGACCAGAAGGTGGTGTGATGGTGGAGGTGCTGGATTCTCACATGGCTGACCACAGTTCAAGTCCTAGACCTGGTGGCTTGAAAATCGCGCTGGATATATGTGCGTGCATGGACAAAGTCCTGAGAGGAGAATGAGGAGAAGGGATTGCAGTGTGGCCGTTCCCCCAGGGGGAAGATTTCTCACTTTCCCTTTCTCTGTGTCTCTTTCTGGTGACTGCACGTGTCCTATGACTAAAACAAACAAACAAAACAAACTGAGCATGTTGTATGCCAAGGGATTAATACCAGTGAAGAGGAAGAAACTGATAAGGCATAATAAAGAGGACATATTTGTAAAACAGGTCTCTAAAGCTATGGATACGTAGACCAAGGCTGTAGTTACTTTAAAGATGGTCTTAGTGGAAGATTTGTCATTTGATCAGGAGAAGTAACCTGAGGTCAACCCAGAAGCAAAAGATTCTATCAGAACTGTTCTATGACATAGTAGAATTAACCAAGGGAAGCAAGAGTGAGTCAATACTCAACAATCCGTCAATATCGGGCTGGACAGTGGTACAGAGGTAAAATGCAACACTCTATAGAGTTGGCCCATATAAGAAGGTTCTAAATTCATGTAGAGACCTCCTGCATACACTGGGCAAGTGAGCACCCATGATACAGGGCTGGCTGAGGCTGGGAGGTGATCACCAAGACCCTGCTGGGTGTACTGTCTCTCTGTGTCTCTCTCCATTCCTCTATCCATCTCTCTTGCTCATGAAAGAAAGAAACAAATATACTTAAAATCAATCAGTGTTATCATGCCAATAAACTAAAGAAGAAACATTGCATATTCATATAAATCAATTATTTCCGTCATCATCTTTTTGTCAATATAATATTAAAAGATCTAGCCAGCATAGTAAGACAAGAAAACGAAATAAAAGGTATATAGACTGAAAAGAGAAAAAAAGAAAGTGTTTTACTTGCAAATGCAATGATTTTATGTATACACCTCAAGGAATCTTACAAAAACTTCCAAAACTAATTAATAAGTTCAGCAAAATCAAAGGTACAAGATTCACACATAAAAGTAAGTCACCTTTCTAAATGGTAATAATGAACATGTGGAAACCATAACTTAAAACAACACCTGACTAACAGATGGTGTGATAGTTACATTGCTGGACTCCCACACAGTCGACTGCAGTTTGAGTCCCAGACTTGGTGACTTAAAACTCAAGCTGGGTGCATGTGCGTGCATGCCCAAAATCCCGAGAGGAGAATGTAGGAAAACGAATTGTAGCATGGCCATCCCCCTGGGTGAGTGATTTCTCATTTTCCGTCTGTCTGTCTCTCCACTGAGCATGTGCATCCTATAGCAAAAATCTTCTTAAAAAAATACCATTTACAATCATACCAGAAAAAAAGAAATAGTGTATAAACACTTAATGAAACACATACAAAATCTGTATGCTGAACATTATAAAATATTTATGAAATACATCAAATAACACCTAAATAAATAGAAGAATATACTATATTTGTGGATTGAAAATCTATAAATTGTTTTAAATTTGACCAGAGAGAGAGAGAAAAAGAAAGTGAAAAAGCAATCCACCAGGTCTGGGACTCAAACCACAGTCATGGAAGAAATCCTATCAAGTGAAATAACCCAATCCCTGAAAGACAAATACTCTATGTCATCACTTAGCAAATACTGAGTACCTTCTGCTAAAGGTTACCAAAAGCTAAAGGACTCAAGCACATAGAAGTAGAGTGTGATGGTGGATACTAGAACCTAAAATAGGAAAGGAGGGTAGAAAAATTGGGAAGACCTTAGTTAGCTGGTGCAAGAGTGAATGTAAGCAAATGGAATGAGTTACAGAATAGTAAGCACAGTAAAGAGCATGGTGACAATTTAATATATGTTTTAAAATAACTAGTGGAGAAAATTTATTTTTATTTTAAGTTTATTTATTTATCTCTCCCATGAATGGATGAGAGAGAGAGATAGCATCCTTCTCAGAACATTGTATTTTCTAGTTGTTCTGCTGTCTGGCTCTGATCAAATTTCAAATGTAAACAACACTAAGTAGTGACATGTGTTGGAAATAGTTACTATGTTTTTTTAACAAAAATAATTTAAAAACCACAGTTACAATGCTAAATTCTGGGGGAGAATATGGACAGTCTTAGCTCCTTCATTCATTGCTGATAGGTATCTAAAATGGTAGAGCCCCTCTTTAAAACAATTAGCATAATGGTTATGTCGCTGAACTCCCATGTAGTCGACCGTGGTTCGCGTCCTGGACCCGGTGGCTTAAAACTCACGCCGGGCGCGTGTGCGTGCGTGTCCAAGATCCCGAGAGGAGAATGGAAGAGAAGGAATTGTGGCGTGACCATCCCCCCATGGGGGGTGATTTCTTGCTTTCTGTCTCTCTGTTTCTCTCTGTCTGTCTAGCGAGTGCACGCACCCTATAGTGAAAACCTCTCAAAAAAAAAAAAAAAGTTTGGCAATTTTTTACAAAAGTAAATTAAGTGAAATTTTTAAAAAAGTAAACTAAGTGATACACAATCATGTTCTTGAGGATTTATCACAAAAAATGAAAATTAATATTCACATAAAATAATGCACACAGAAGTTTATAGATGGGGCCTGATATTAGTACAGCAGTAAAATGCAGCACTTTGTGAGGTAATCCCACATGCTAGGGCCACATGTGCCCATGATCTGGGGCTGACTGAGTAGGTTGTGGCATAAGTACCCTGTTGGAGGTGCTTGCTCTCATTCATGGGAGAAATACATTTTTAAAGATATTAAATTTAGGGGCTGGCAGGTGACTTGGTAGTTGGAGTTCTGGACTCCCACATGGCTGACTGCAGCTTGAGTCTTGGAACTGGTGGCTGGCTTTCTCACTTTCCCTTTGTCTCCCTCTCTGTCTCTCTCTGGCCAAATTATAAAATAAATAGTAATAACAAATAAAATTAATTAAATAAATAATTCTTAAAAAGTAATAAGAATGTATTTAAAATAAGAAAGTTTATAGTAATTTTATTCATAATGGCAAAAATAGGGAAACAAAACTAGGTATCTTTCAAAGGATCACACAAATTGTGGTACATCCATAGTATGGAATACTCCTGAGCAATGAAAAGAAATGTATTACTGATGCATACCATACCTTGGATGGATCTCCATAGACTTAAACTATTTAAAAAGACCAATCCCAAGAAGAAAGTGTATTTATATAATGCTGTTGTAATGGCAAAAATTTAGAAATGAAAAACAGATTAGTAATTCTAACACTTAGGGATGGGGATGAGGATGGGCAAAGAAAGAAGTGTATGTGGTTTTGAACGGAAAATGCAAAGGATATTTACAGTAATAGAACTCCTTGTTATCTTGACTGTGGTGGTGGATACATGAGCCTACACATGTGATAAAATTGCATGCACTTAAATATACACATAAATGAATACAGATCATACTGGAGTATGAATAAGATTGCTAGATTGTACCAATGTCAATATCCAGAAAGAAGTGTATGTGGTTTTGAACGGAAAATGCAAAGGATATTTACAGTAATAGAACTCCTTGTTATCTTGACTGTGGTGGTGGATACATGAGCCTACACATGTGATAAAATTGCATGCACTTAAATATACACATAAATGAATACAGATCATACTGGAGTATGAATAAGATTGCTAGATTGTACCAATGTCAATATCCTAGATGGAATATATGTGTAGTTTTATAAAATGTTACTATTGGAAAAAAAGAATCTTTCTGTAACAAGTGCATGTGAACCTACAATTATTTCTACAAAAATTTCTATTTAAAAAGAAGTGATTACTCTAGCTGCCATGAAGGGCAATGATTTGAAAATGGCATGAATTGGAATAGGGAGACTAGTTAGAGGGCTATCACTCTCCTCCAGGTGAGAGATTATGGTGGCCTTAATTAAAGTGTGGGCAGTGGAGATGGAGAAAAGCAGATGAATTCAAATTATTTAAGAACCAATGTGTGTAGAATGTATATAGAACTTGGTGACCAATGAAATAATGACTAGGTGAAACCATCTCTAAGGTTTAAAACTGGACACCCTGGAGAACAGTAATACAATCAGGATAAAAACACATTTTTTGGTAAGATCTACATGAGGAAAACTAAAAACCCTTGATGAAAGAAATCAAAGATCTTAAATAAATGAAATATTCCATTTAGGAGGGTACATAGACTCAATATTGTAAAGATGTCAGCTCTTCTCATTTGACATATAGATTTAACACAAATGGTCAGTAAGTTGTTTTGTGGTTATTTTGTTGGAAGGCTGAAACTATCTGAACTAATGTCTTGGTGTAAAGCTACAGGATTTACTGTAGTGTGGCACTGTCCAAAGTATAGACAGAAAAATGGAACAAAATCGCTTGGAAATATACCCATACCAATATAGTCAGTTGATCTTTGACCAAGGAACAATGATACTTTAATGAAGAAAAGATAGTCTTTTCAACAAATGGTGCCAGAATAACTATAGCCTCATGCAAAGTAATAATAGTAATCATCATCCAGACATAGACATTATACCCTTTCAAAAGTAATAATAGTAATCATCATCCAGACATACACATTATACCCTTTATAAAAATTAATTCAAAATATATCATAGACCTAAAGGTGAATTGCAAAACTATAAAATTCCCAGAAGATAACATAGGGGAAAATCTAAGTGACCTTTAAATACAACACCATCAGCATGATCTGTGGAAGAAAAAATTGATAAGTTGGATTTTATTAATATTAAAAGCTCTGCCCTGTGAAAGACATTAAGAAAATGAAAAAAACAAAAAACAAAAACAAAAACAACAACAACAACAAAATCACAGACTGGTGGAAAATACAAACTACACAAAATTGAATCTGCAGACCTATTAATATTGAATATAAGAAGATAATTATGTAAAAATTTATCCAAATATTTGAAAATACGTGAAATATAAACTCAGTAAATAAGATCTAGTAGTGTGTTTAATAACTATTGTACTTTTGAGACAGAAGTGACTGTGGTGTTATTAATATTTTTGAGATATCTATAGCAACTGTTAAGTGACATGAAAATATCAGTGATTTTTACTGGAGACTAAGTCACAGGTGCTACTGATGTTCCTTTGATCTTTTGCTTACATCATGGGTCTCCAACCCCTGGGCCTCAGACTACTACTGTGACCTGTTAGGAACTGGGTCAAACAGGAGAAGGTGAGTGGTAGGTGACTGAGTGAAGCTTCATATTCAGCTGCTCCTTACCCCTTGAATTACTGCCTGAGGTCCACCTCCTGACAGATCAACAGTGACATTAGATTTTCATAGGAGTGTGAACCTTATTGTGAACAGCACATTCACGAGATGTAGGTTGTGCACTCTTTACGAGAAGCTAATGCCTGATAATCTGAGGTGGATCTGAGGTGGCAATGCTAGCACTGGGGATCAGCTGCTAAGACTGCATTATGGTGAGTTATAATTATTTCACTATATATTACAATGTAATAGAAATGTAAATATAGTACAGAGTAAATATAATGTGCTTGAATCATCCTGAAATCACCTCACCCTCTACAAATCTGTAGAAAATTTGTCTTCCATGAAATCCATCCCTGGTGCCAAAAAGGTTGCAGACTACTGGTTTACACACACACACACACACAAAAAGAAACTGTGACATTTCAGTTATAGGTTAGTAGAAAAAAAAGATGGACCTTTACTGTAGATAAATTCAAGTTCCAAATGAATAAGAATACTGTGAAATTTGGATCTGGAGTATTAGTAACAAAACAAGATTTATTCATGAAATTCCAATGTTGAATAATCAAAAAAAGCTAAAAGAGTGATGTTGAATAGTAACAGATGACTTAGACTTAGCTGTTATTTATATTGTTTTGGGAAGATTGATTCAGTGTAGAAAATATTTTGATAATCCCTTCCTATTCAAATGCAATAAACAAAGATATAATATTACTATCCTCTTAATAACTGGACTAATGGGATTCAAATTTTATATAAATACTCTAATTCACTCTAATTCCAACTAAAGGTTGAAAAAATACATAATTTACTTTCTGGTTGGGTTTATTCAAACATTTCTCAGAAGAGACAAGTCTGTTGAGGCCACCAGCTGCTCTGGGCATTTTAGGCAGATAATTGTGTTCAGTTGTAAAAGAAAAAAATACCAACTGCTAGAAATAGACCTTTTTTTAAAGAGTGGAGTGTATAAAGGCAAAGTGTGAGGAGATGGCTATATTTCTAGTTCATTGGAAACACAACTCCCCCCTTAATCATTTGCAGATATATTTTCTATTATCATGGTTTTGAAAACATGTAGCATATTCACATGGCTCAAAAGTCAAAGTGATATAATAAGGAATCCAAAAAATCTTATTCTCATTCATAGTACCATTTACTACCTACATTCCCATTGAATATAATTCTTTAGAAAAATTCAGGAAAATATGGTTGTGTGTGTGTGTGTATATATATGATATGTTGTGAACGAAAGAGGGTTTGGCAGTTCTAAGGCTATATCCTTACAGTGTGGCAAACCAGAAAGGAAAGACAGATATTCCTTCTTGCCATTACAGAAAAACCTTAGGGGAGATTTTAGGTTGATTTAGACCATGTGGACATCTCTTGACTAACTTCTATGCCCAGGGGGATAAGTTATTTAATATGATTAGTTCAGTATGTGTCACAGGTACTACCTTTGGAATCAGGGAAAGGACCTATTTCCTAAAGAAAGAGTACAAAACAAAGACTACAGCCTCCCACAGCCATGATTCTTAAATTTGAGTAACCCATGGTCTTTTTTAAACAGGAAAAACATCTCAGGGACTGCCTGCTTCCTGATTTAAATTATTTTTAAATTTAACATTGTTTATATAGTTTAGATTTTTCCATATAAAATGTGTAAGGGCTTCTAACTCTTAATATAACTACAAAATGAAAATGATCTTACAAACTAAATAGAAATAAATCCACAAAGCCAGTAGAATTCAAATGATCACCATTTTATTATATAATGGATTATGTTAGTTTATGAAAATAAATAAATACAATTTGCTACTGAATATGGCACAGGTTCTTTTGAATTTTTTGCTATATTTTTACTGCTGAATGATAACTCAGTCTTCCTCCTTTTTTCTTCAGCCAAACTACTGGGAAATCATTGTTACTACATACAACTGGTGTTTTCTTTTCTTCTTTATCCATCAGCCCAATAAAATTCAAGTATCACTCCTGGAACCTTCCTAATCTTAAGTCAAAAACAGATTCAGGCTCAGGAATCCTGTGTGTTTTCTTTTTTTTTTTATCCATCAGCCCAATAAAATTCAAGTATCACTCCTGGAACCTTCCTAATCTTAAGTCAAAAACAGATTCAGGCTCAGGAATCCTGTGTTAACCTTCTATTTATAAGATGGTCATCCAGGTCTTTTTAAGATAAGCATCAAAATATGGACATAAAATTAAAATATTCTCATAGAGAACTCATACCCTCCCAGGATTATTTCTGGAAACCTCAAATACCCAACTTTAGTATATGTTTCCAGTAATATTTTAGTTGCAAAAGTAGTGGTCTGATTACACACAGAGAGAGAGCTTGACACAAGTAAAAATTTTTTTGCATTCCTGGACAATAACACTTGCTTGGGAGAATCTGCACTTGAAATACTTCAGGTAGCTGGGAAGTCCTGCCATTCTCAGAAATCAGCTTGGTGGGTGAAGTGTAGGTCTGGTCTGCATCAGAAAGTTTCTCCCATCCAGTATGTGGAGAACTTGAAAAACAAACAAACAAACAAATGGACAGACATTTGAAAGGGCTAGAAAATAGGTCTATATAAAAAAATGTGAAATGGATTGGTGTTATTCAGTTTGGGGATGAAAAGAATGAATAAAAATTGAATATATTAATCAAGATGAAGATCAATTAATCTCTTTAGGAAGAAGAGAAGATAAATGACCTCCACTTTCAGGTGGATTATGAATAGGGAAATACTGTCTGACAATTAGAACACTGAGCAATAGAAAAGGATTAAGAGTCCTTTTGCCTAAAGGTAAAAAGCAGCATCTGTTATGCATGGAAGCAAGGTGATAAACGATAAAAATTCTTAAAGCTCCACTTCTAAGCATAATGGTAGTGTCTATGGCCCTCACTAAGCATTAAGGTAAACTGGAAATGAACTATGGTATATTTGCGGATTTCAATTAGTAAACGGAACTTAAAGACAATTCTTATGTCTTCTCAATATCTATTTTAACTGGTTAAAGATTTAATGACAGATGTGTTCACTTGGGAAATGGTTGGACCTCTTAGAAGACACAGAATATTGAATTCTGCTGCTTTGTCAGTTCTTAGAAGCAACTGTGATTAAGTTTCATGATTGCACTTACTTGGATGGATCACCTGGGAGATGCACCATCTGACACTTTGTTTGATTTTTTCCCCCTCAAATGAACTCTATGCCATATATCCAGGATGATGTTGTTTTCTGAACCAGAAGTGGAACCTCATGGTTTGAGAAAAACACACTTGGGAGTAGATATAGATATTTCCATTTATTTATAGCTACTTGGAAAATATTAGTGAGTCAAAAACACCAAGATCCCTACCTTCATGGAACTTAAATTACAAAGGCCACAAGACAATAAACAACAGATTTTTTTTTTAGTTATTATTTTTCTTTTTAATTATCAGAGGCTGTGTGTAGTCTGTGAAAGACAAAGAGGGAAGCACCCCCAATGTGGTGTGGTCACATTGCAATTTCTTTTCTACAATTTTTCTGTCCTTTTGAGACTTTGGGCACACACACATATGCTTGGTGTGTTTTTAAAGCTTCTGGAGCCAGAATTTGATCTGCAGTAATACAGGTGAGATTAGGTTCCCTTAACCACTGGGCTGTAGGGCCAACAGAATGTACATGCATTTTTTTAATTTGCCAGAGGGCATGTGCACTCAGCAGAGAGACAAAGCAGAGGAAGTAAGAACCACTCCCCACCGCCCCAACCACCACCACCACCACCAGGGAATGGATATGCTGCACTCCCTTCCCTTCCATTCTCTTCTTGGGATTTTGGGTATACATGCACACATGTCCACCATGTTTTCCAAGTTGCCAGTCCCAGACTAAAACCATGCAATTAGCCATGTGAGATCCAGCCACCTTAACCACCATGCCACTGGCTGGCCCATGGATATTTTTCAAGTAAGTAAATTGTGTAGTATATTGGAAAAAGAAGAGTCAAAGTCAGGTAAGATAGATGACATATGCTGAGGTGGAGACAGAAAACAGGTTGTGGGATTAAGCAGGGTGGTTAGCATAGGCCACTGAGAAAGTGAGCTTAAAATAAAGACTTAAAAGATGGGAAGAAATTAGTCGGATATGTTTCTAGGCTTTAAGTTTCAAGGAAATATCCTTACCAGTTCAAAAATGCTTTTCTTGAAATTACCAGGTAAACTTGCTATTGAAAGTAGTTGGATTACTTACGATATTGTGTGATCCACACAATGTTGGGGGAAAAGGAGGAATTGAAGACAACTGTAGAAAGCAGAGATAGTGTAATAAGAGGGTGGGAAAGCACAGAGGGTCAGACATGGGGTAAAAAAATATATACACACACACATATATATACATATATATATGAAACTAGAAATGGAACATTATTGATGATAACATGTATGATTAAGTCACTATGCAGTTTATTCTAGATGGGAAACCACATTTAGTATGTTGTGACGATGCTCAAAGAATGAATGTAAATTAATTAATAAAAAAAAAAGTTGCAGGAGAAAAAAAAAGAAAATGCCTGAGATAGGAGAATTTCTGGTATAATCAAAGTACGACAAAGTCAATGTGGTTGGAGGGAAGGGAGTAAGATAAAGTAGTGAGAGAGGAGGCAAATCATGAGGGCCTTGGAGATCACAGGAGGACTTTGGCTTTTACTCTGAGAATAATGGGAGTCATTGGTATGTTTTGAGCAAAGGAGTGTCAGATCTGATTTCTGTTTTAAAACAATTGCATTGGCTGCTGTGTTCCTTATCAACTGACAACAAGTGACATACGTGGTTCCAGTACCCATGAATTCAATGCCACAGCTTGGCTAAATTACACCAGCTCCCCAATAACACACTTCAGATTTCAGATACCATCAAATATTAACTAATTGCATAAAGTACGGATTGTGCCAACTGCTTTTTCTGGTTTACAAATAGCAGATGTACACCGTGATCAGCAACCTATGATGTCACTTCTTTCAAAGTCTTTTCAAATCTGCTGGGGATTCGTCACTAGTCAGGTTGCTGTCACCTCGTCTTTCAGTGATAAACTAGTTACATTCACAAAAATGAATAATCGAAAAAGGGAGAATTAACCAGCAAAGATGAAAATGTGCAAAGAAATGAAAAGTTATAAAGCTAACAGTGGAAGTCAAATCAAAGGTGTAGAGAAAAATGACTGACTGTGTGGTGATGGGAATGCTGGCACTGCCATCACTCAAAAGACCCTAAAAATGAAGCCAGAGAAACTTAGTGAAAATCAATTTAGCCACATAAATGAGGGGAATTATGACAAAAAAGGATAAAGATGTCCCAGAGGAAGTGACACCAGCAAAAATGTTCACATTGAAGAAACTTTTGGAGATATTTCACAAAATTAAAAGAACAAAGGATAAAATGTTGGAAGCTGATTCAAATGTCGAAAGAAGTGTGACAATTCACCAATGCAGAACATATTGAATGGATGCTCACTGAGTATTATAAATTATATGATGAGAAGAGGAAAGTAATTTTCAAGTTACCACTGATAAAATTTTACAAAGGAATAAATCACTTTCACTCTCAATATTCCTGTTTTAAATTATAGTACACTAAATGAATATTGCTTTTACTATTTTGTTTTCATTCTTTATAGCTATAATTAGATGGACAGTAAAGGAGTTTTTAACATTTTTACAGAGGTATTTAAAGATCATAGAACAGTAGAAAATTTCCCCACTGATTAAGATAGCTTTGCATGATTTCAGCTTATGGTCATTTTCTGAAATTTTTTATTTATGTATTGTTTTCATAAGAAACAGAGATACTTTTGACAGAGTCTCACCATGCCATTATCTTCCCCAAACCTGGCATGTTTAGTCAGCCCAGAATCCAAACCCTGTGTCTTCCCATATAGTGCCAGTATCCTGCAGTGGTGCACTGCCACCTGCCCCACTACAGGTGGTCCAATTTTCAACATCTACACTAATACACAGTGAGGACTGCCTGCTTTTAGTAATAACCAGATCTGGGGTTTGATCTTAGAAGTGAGAGAATGCAGTGAATTGAAAGTGATCTTAACTGAATGCTGTTTGGTGCTCTTTTCAGTAGAAAATCTCGAATCCACAACAGCTCTGAGAGACTTTTCATCAAAGACAATATAAATCCAATAGCCTGATTCTTAGTGGTGTTAGGAGAGGTGTCAGGCAGGTCCCATAGTCCCAATCTTTCTTTCCTTTGATGCCATTGTAACTTTAAATACCACCATTAGAGACTTAGCCCTTCAGGTTAAGCATTATCCCCTTTTATTTATTTATTTTACTTGTTCATTTATTTTTATTATGATTTATGATTAACAAATATTCAATGTATATCTCAATGGGGCAGAATACTTTAAAAAAATTTTGCCAGAGAGTGTGTGTACTTGCCCCAGAGAGAGACAGAGACAGAGAGAAAGTGAGAAAGCACCTCTATGGGGGATGATCACACCACAATCTTTTCTCCATCATCTCTTCTCCGTTTGGGATTTGGGGCACCTACACACACACATTCAGTATGCTTTTCAAGCCACCAGGTCCAGGACTTGAACTTCACAGGCAGGCATGTGGGAATCTAGCCACCTTTGCCACGCTACCAGCTGGCCCAAGAATGGTTTTTAAAAGCATATATTCAATGTGTAATAATAAAATCTAGGATATACATGTGTTCATCTTCTTCAACACTGAACATTACATTATGTTGTACATATTTGTGAATAGTTCTACTGGTTTTCTTCTTTTTGAAATACGTGCTAAATTGCCAATATGTTTTACTCTGCTGTGATACTCTGTCATGTGACATTTTCCCCCTATTTACATGCATTCTTGTATCCATTCAAATTTTTCTCACAGGTCAGCTGGTGACATGGTCAACTGCACAGTTCAAATCCCAAAATCATTGGCTTAAAAACATGCCAGGTATATGTGTATGAATGCCCAAAGTTTCAAGAGGAAGATGGAGGAGAATGGATTGCAACATGGCCTTCTCTCATGGATGAGGGGGTGCCTTATGACTTTCCCTCTCTCTCTCTCTTTCTGTCTCTCTGCTGAGCACATGAACTCTCTATCAAATTAACTTTTTTTTTTTCTCATGAGACTCCCTGCTCCATGCAGTTCCTGGCATGTACTGTTACTACCTACTTCTATGCTTTCAAATCCTTTAGTTTCCACCATAGAGTGCAAACATTTGGTATATGTAAAGTAGGGACATATGATATTTGTCTTTCATAGTTCAGTGTATGTATGTTCTTTAGCATATCTTCTTTTTTTTTTTTTGAGAGAGGTTTTTGCTATAGGGCACGTATGCTCGCCAGAAAGACAGAGAGAGACAGAGAGACAGAAAATGAGAAATCACCCCCCAGGGGAGATGGCCACGCTACAATCCTTTCTCCTCCACTCTCCTCTAGGGATCTTGGGTACGCACGCACACGCGCCTGGCGTGAGTTTAAGCCACCTGGTCTGGGACTCAAACCGTGTTTGACTACATGGGAGTCCAGCAACATAGCCATTACACCAACTACTGGTCCCATCTTTAACATATCTTTTAGACTCATCTACTTTGTATCAAATGACAGAATCTCTCATTTCTTTATGGCTGAGTAGCATTCCACTGTTTATATATGCCACATTCTGTTACTTCATTCATTAATTGTTGAGCACTTAAGTTGATTCTATGACTTAGTTATCATGAATAAAGCTGCAATAAACATGGATGTGCAAATGTCTCTCCAAGAGTGATTTCCTAGCCTTTGGGTATATACCCAATAGTGGGATTACTGGATCATATAGTAGTTCTATTTTTGTATTTTTAAGAATCCTACATACTATTTTCTGCAGTGACTGTACCAATTTACATTCCCACAGACAGTGCACAAGGGTTCCTTTTTCTCTGCCTCCATGCCCCACTTGTTATTCGTTGGTTTGTGTGTGTGCATGCATGTGCATGTGTATATATCAGCCATTCTCGTTGGCATTAAGTGCCACTTCACTGTGGTTTTGATTTGTTTTCCTTTATCATAAGAGATGTTGACTTTTTTCCAAGTGCTTTTTTTTCAAATGCTTTTTAGCCATTTGCATGCCTACCTTTGAGAGTTGTCTGTTGAGATTGATTGCCTATTTCGATTGGAATATTAGTTTTTTGTTTTTTTTTTTGTGAGTGAGCTGTTTGAATTCCTTATAAATTCTGGCTTTCAATCCTCTGTTCAAAGTATAGCTTTCAAATATTTTCTCCAGTTCTTTATGTTGTCTATTTATTGTTTCCATTCCTGCATAGAAACTTTTTATCTTGATGTAATCTCACTTAATTATTTTTTGGCTTTATCACCCTTGCTTTAGGGGTCTTATTCAAAAAATGTTTGCTCACTCTAATGTCTTGAAGTGTTTCCCTCCAATAGTTTTATGGGTTTTTGGGTGTTATACTTAAGTTTTTAATTCATTTTGGATTAATTTTTGTGAATGGTGAGAGATGAGGATTTAGTTTCATTTTTCTGTAGATGGATATCTAGTTTTCCCAGCATCACTTGTTGAAAAGACTATTTTCGCTACTCAATTGTCATGTGACCTTTGTAAAAAATCAGTTGACTATGTTGTTTGGTTTATTTCTGAATTTTCTGTTCTGTTCTATTAGTCTATGTTTCTGTTTTTGTGCCGGTACCAACTTCTTTAAGTTATTATGGCATTACAATATATTTTGAAGTCAGATACTGAGATATCTTCAATTGTACTTTTTTTTCTGTAATATTGCTTTTGTGATTTCAGACCAATTGTGTGATTGCTTTTTCTATTTCTATGAAGAATGTAACTGGAATTTTCATAGAAATTAAATTGAATTTATACATTGCTTTCTGTAGTATCATCATTTTTCTTTGTTTCATTTTTCTTTTCTTTTTTTAATCTTAGGTTTTTGCCATAAGGGATGTGCATTCTCCAGGGAAAAAGAGACAGACAGATAGACCCAGAGAGAAGGAAAGTGAGAAATCACCCCCCAGAGGAGACACCACACCACAATCCCTTCTCCTCCACGTTCCTCTTGGGATTTCTTGGGATTTGGGGCATGCATGCACATACACTCAGTGTGAGTTTCAAGTCACCATATTTGGAACTCGAACCTCAGTTGGCCATATGAAAGTCCAGTGCCTTAACCACTATGCCAACTGCTAGACCCCGTATCAACATTTTAGCTATGTTAAGGTCGATTCTTCCAATCCATGATGAAAGGATGTCTTCCCATTTTTTTGTGTGTGTGTCTTTCTCAATTTCTTTATAATTTTCATAGTAGAAATATTTTACTTTTTGGTTAGATTTATTACTAGATATTTTATTTTTTGTATGTGCCTAATGTAAATGGGATTGATTTCTTCATTTCTGTCTCAATTTGCTCATTGTTAGAGTACAAAAATGCAACAGATTTTTCTATGCTGATTTTGTATTCTACAACTTTGCTGATTTTTTCTGTCTCATCTAAGTTTTTTGGTAAATTCTATATATCGTTCACAAATAAGGACAATATAACTCAATCCTTTTCGATTTGGATATCTTTTATTTCACTCTCTTGTCTGATTGCATTGACTAACTCTTCTTTTCTTGTGCTAAATAGGAGTTGAGAAAGTGGACATCCTTGTCTTGCTTCAGTTTTAAGCAGAAAAACATTTAACTTTTCCCCAATGAGTATGATGCTGTTAGGTTGTCAGGAAAGTCCTGATGTATTTTTTTCATGTTTTTCTATGCAAAAATGCATCATGATTTTCCTGACAACCCAATAGCTATGGGTTTGTCATATATGACTATTATTGTGCTAATAAGTTTCCATTTGATACCTATTTTGTTGAGAATCTTGATCATGAAGAGATATTGTACTTTATCAGATGCTTTTCCTGTGTCAATTATTATAATCATATGACTTCTGTCTTTTTTATTAATGTGATTTATTACATTTATTGTTTTGCATATGTTGAACCATCCTGGCATCCCTAAGATGAACCCTACTCAGTCATGATGTATCCCTCCTGAATATTTTAAAATATATGTACCTGTAAAGACTGATACAGCAAATAAGAGCACTAGGAAACTGCAGGAAGGAAGGAGGAGTGGGGTTGGTATAGGGGAGGGTTCCAGAAACTGGCACCTTTTTAGAAAAAGGAAACGAATTAGGTAACATGTAGTAAGAGTCTTAAAAATATGTGTTGGGGCCAGAAGATGGAATAACATTGCTGGACTCCCACATGGTCGACTACTATTTGAGTCCTGGACCCGAGGGTTGAAACTTATGCCAGGCATGTGTGCATGCATGCCCAAAATCTTGAGAGGAGAATGGAGGAGAAAGGATTGCAAATGATCATTCCCCCAGGAGGGTGATTTCTTGATTTTTATCTCTCTCTGTGATGAGCACATGTGTCCTATAGCAAAAATTTCTTTCTCTAAAAAAAAAAAATCTAAAAATGTGTGTTCCCTTCGACTAGTGACTCCACTTCTGAGATTCTATCTGAAGGGAAGTAGACTAAGAATTATGCCCAGAATTGTTTATCATATTATCATTTATAATAGCAGTGGGAATGTTTAAATAAGTGTTTGATGTTTAAATAAATGTATGATACATGGAATTAATACCAAATTATGTATTCTTAAAAACTGTATTTATAAAGATTCAGAAATCATTTTTGGGTTACCATGAAAATATCACGGGAAGTATTTGTGAAATAATACGAACTGAGAAAATTAGAATATAAAATTGTATATATACATGATCTCATTAAAAGTGTATAGAATGGGAACCAGCAGTTGCATAATGGCTATGTCGCTGGGCTCCCACGTAGTCGACCGTGGTTCACGTCCCGGACCCGGTGGTTTAAAACTCACGCCGGGCACGTGTGCGTGCATGCCCAAGATCCCGAGAGGAGAATGGAGGAGAAGAGATTGCGGCGTGACCATCCACCCTGGGGGGTGATTTCTCGCTTTCTGTCTCTAATGTCTCTCTCTGTCTGTCTGGCGAGCACATGCGCCCTATAGCGAAAATCTCTCCAAAAAAAAAAAAGTGTATAGAAAAAGGTAGAAATAAAAGATGCCAAAATGTTATTGTGGTTACTCTTGAGTGTACGAATTACAAGAGATTTAAATGTGCAAAAAGGCACATGTGAATTGTTTGAAAAAAAAAACTAATAATGCACAATAATACAGGCTCTGGAGACAGAGTGATAACTAGCTGCATTGGCATGGGTAAATTCTGTAGCCTCCCTTTGCTACCTCATAAGTAAAATATAGATAATAGCAGTATTGAATTTCTAGGGTTGTTATGGAGAGTAAATGAACTAATACTTATAAAACATTTATAAGAATGTTCGGGATATAGTAGCTGCTCAAAAGTGTTAGGTATTATAATTATTATTGACATACAGTTTAAAAACAAATGATTTTTTTAAAAAATATTCATTGTCTACATTTCTACTCTTCGGGAAGAAGCATTGTTAAAATTTGATGGGGGGCCAGCAAGTTAGTATAGTGGTTAAAGTATCTGGACCCCACATGACTTACTGTGCAGTTTGAGTCCTGGATCTGGCACCTTGGAAAACATGTTGGGTGCATGTGCGTGCATGCCCGAAATCCTAAGCAGAGAATGGAGGAGAAGGGATTGTGGCATTGTTATTCTCCTAAGGGGTGCTTTCCTTCTCTTTCTTTCTCTCTCTCCAGTGAGCACACATGCCCTATAGCAAATTCAGAAAAATAAGTTTGATGGGTACAAATCCAGATTTTTTTAAATGAAAAAAACACACATACATATACATATATGTACACACATAGCAATATACACAGGCTTACATCTAATGTGTATATGTATATGTGTGTGTGTGTCATACACACACATATATATATTTAAAACAAAATGGGATCATACACTGAAAACTATTAAACAACTTGTTCTATTTATTTTGCAATGTATAAGTATATCTTAGATGTCCTTGTATGTCAATAGTGCAGACTTTCATTTTTTAATGGAAGCATTAATGTTCCAGAATATGTACTACACACACACACACACACACACGTATATGAGATTTTTTGCTATAAGGTGTGTGTGCTCACTGGAGAGACAGAGAGACAGAAAGCAAGAAATCATACCCTGGGGGGATTGCCATGCTGCAATCCCTTCTCCTCCATTCTCTTCTAGGGGTTTTGGGCATGCATGTACACTTATGCACTGGCATGAGTTTCAAACCCCTGGGTCCAGGACTCAAACCAAGAATGGACTTGTTGGAGTCCAGTGCCTTAACTACTACGCCACCTGCCTGCCCGTACTATGTTCTATTTAGGCATTCCTAGTAAATATTTAACTTATTCTCAAATTCCCCACCATTACAAATGATGCTCCTATTATTTTGACCTTATACATATACTTTTACACACTTAGAGTATTTTTATAGGACCCAGAGTTGAAATTGTTGTGTCAAAGGGTATATTCACCTATAATTTTGAAAGATACTTCTAACTGCCCCCACAAAAAGAGTTGTACCAGTTTATCAATATATAAGAATATCACTTTCTTCAGAGCTCCATTCTCTCTGAATATTATCAATCTTTTAAAAATTTCTTATTTTTAGGCAACATGGTATCTCATTAGGGTTATAATTTGCATTTCTCTGATCACTATTGAGGTTGAGTATCTTTTCATATGTATATTGGTCATTTGCATTTCCTCTTCTATGAATTGTTTGCACAAGTCCTTTGCTGTGAGTGGATTTTCTTTTTTATTTAAACTTCTCTGTATTTAAAAAGAAAGAGATAAATGTTTTGTATTATTTAAGTAACTTTGTGATCCATTCTTGATCCACTCTACTAGCAGACAAAAGCATCTACTCAATCCAGAATATGGTACATTTTAAATATATATTTTTTTGTTATGAGTTTTTTTGGGGGTGAGGGAGACTACGAAATAATTTTAATTCCTTAATTCTGCTTTTTCTCACCTTCATAAGAAAATGATCATGCTTTCATTCCCTGGGCATTTACAAATGGTAGACACTATTTGGTAATATCAAATTCATCATGGACCTCTAATACATTTGTCTACTTTGCTCAAAACTAAACTTTTAAAACTTAACTCAATAGATGTATAGGTTTTTTTAAAAGCCATCTTTGAAGTTAATTCAGAAGGAAATGGAAGGCTGCACAATTATTTGATATATTCAGGCCCATTTTAATCGTTCAGATGGAGGCAGATGTATTTTTTTTCTTTGAGAATTCTTTCAGAATGACCTCATAATTGGGCTGCCCTTGTAGGCTCAGTGTTGAAGAATAATGAGTTTTTGAACCGTGAGGAGGACATGTTTTGAAACAGAGGCAAATCGTGCAGATTATTTACAATGCTGCCATCAAGGGAATCTGAACTATTACAGAATGGGTAGAAATGTTGCTGTGACTGGAGCTGGGGAGGGGCATGGCCATTACAGAGTGCAGAGTGGCAATGGCTGGATTTTCCTAACTATTCCTGTTTCGATTTTTCCTTTATATAAATAACATGCTAAGTGTTGAGCAGCACAGAAGCCGGGCCAACCTGATTACAGCCTAGTTTAGTGACAATTTAGTTCAGTTGCCTTTCTGCTTAGTGATATTCCAGTTGGTCAAGGGTAAAAAAGGCATGGGGTGGAAGTTCTACCTTAGCATCACTAGTAACACAGAAGATGGAGACATTTCTGTAGCCACAGTGTTAACTTCAGTAACCTAATGCGTTTTAGACAGAAGGAGGCCATATATTTCATGAAAAAAACTTGGGGATGCTTTCTGACATTTTGACTCAGTGTCTTGATTATTAAATTCAACTTGACCATTGTGTAGAATCTTGGCTTCACCAGCAAACATGTATATTGACCAGAATTCGTATCAAGAGAATATTTCAAGACACAAGTTTAGATTACTAAAATCTCAGGCCCTGAAAGTCATCTGACTTAACCACTCCCACTCCCAGCCTTGAAAATCTTATCTAGGTCTCCCCAGTCCCTTAGCTCCCACCAAGTGAGGAGGTTCCTCAGCTCAGCTGGATTCTCTCCAGTGACATAGAGAGCATTGTTTCACGAGACAGCCTAATCCATCTTAAACTAGTTCAGAGAGAAGTTTCTTCTTATTTAACTAAATTTTTTTCTCCCTGTAAATTCACCCCACTGAACTAATAGGAGTCTACTGATTCCTCCTAGAACAAGCTTAATCTCTCTTAAAAGTCACAAATCTATAAATATTTGAAGATGGCTTTCTTCTTCCTCTTTCTGTAGCTCCACCCCACTAGGGTGCCCTGTGATTCTACTCCCATTATGCCAAACCGTAGTGACTTTTCTTATCAGGAGTCCTTGGCTAGTTCTATAACCTCATCTCCTCCTTTCTGCTTGAACTCCAGCCAGATAGCGTCCTTCTGTTACTCGAACATACAGAGCAGACACCTTTATATTTTCTGTTCCCACTTTCACACTCTTCCATCAGATAGTAGCAAGGTTTATTGTCTTCATTTTACTTGAATATGAACTCCTCAGAAAGGTCTTTTCTGACTATTGTAGCTAAATTATCCCGTCCATCTCCATGACTATCCCCTTACCCTCATACATTTTTCCCCCATAATACATGCATTCTCCAAAACATGATTATGTATCTGTTTGTTTGTTACTCTCTCTCCAGCTAAATATGTGATCAGGGCAGGAACTATATCTGTCTTGTCCATCATGTAGTAGATATTCGGTAAACATTTGTTGAATGAATCAATAGGGTACATTTTTTTATTCTCTGTACAATCTTGATTCCTCTCTTGACTTTGTCAATATCCCTCTGAAAGTGCAGTGGCCAGAACTGAATCTGGCTATGATCTGATCAAAGCAGAATAAAGCAGAACACTCACATTATTCAGTCAATGAATTACTTTATGTAGCATGCACTGTGCTAGATCATAGATATATGGCCCTTACCTCCAGAGGACTCATCTGCTAGGATCTTACAGACATTATTCTAGCATGATGAAGTCTTAAGATCACCACTTCCCCTCTTTTGGAGGTCATATCATATATCACACTAAATAATTTACTGTCAGTTGAAGCTCCTTAGCATGAATATTTCTTGGACTCAAGGCAAAATCATGCATTTGTTCTATTAAATTTCATTGGGTTAAATTTTGTCAATCATTCTATTTATTCAGTTTATTTTTATATCAAAACTCAGTTAGCCCAACTTTGTATCATATCAAAATTTTTAAGTGGATCTTCTATATGTGCAAGCCATCAATAAAAACATTCACCCAGACAAGGTTAAAGACAGGCCCCTATGGCACATCACCAGAAGATTCCTTACAATTTACTATCCAAGTAACAATAATTTCAAATGCCTTAATGCTGACCAGATTTTCTGCCCTACCATGTTTTAATATTGACTAATCTGGGCACTCTGTCAAAGGAGTTGAGGTTAGTTGAGTTTTTCTTTTTCTCAGTGAACTCATGTTGAGAACCGAAGACATTTACCCAGGCCTGGAAATTACAAATTCTGTTAGGGCACCTAAAGCATTCTTTTAATGTCTCATTTGATATCTTTGTTCAATATCGATCAATGTCAGGATTTTCAATTTGTAATGTCCATAGTCTAATGTTTTGCTATTTTTGAAAACGAAAATAAGTATCCATATCTTTCATTCCAGATTCTCTCTTATTTACTCTAATTCCTCAAACTGTGCCTTCTGTCTCTCTCTCCCTCTTTCTCTTATTTTCTTTAAGCTCTCTCCATTGAGGACACAGTCACCTGGATAAGGATTTTAAAACTCATTTATATGACCACTGTATGTTCTTTTACACTCTCATCTCAATTTTTGGCTTCTGCTGCCCTCTCACTAAGGTTATCTAATTTCATCAGTCTGAAGTTCATTGTCTTTTCCAGTAAATAAAACTAATTTGTAATACCGGGGTTCTACTTTTCTTCTATCTTCTGCCATCATTACTCCTTCAGTCCCTAACATCATACCTTTCAGCTAATCTTGTTCTTGCTCAGAACATAACTAACGAAACTCCATGCTTTCATCCTAAACATCATCTCCTAGCCCCAGCTCATTGGAGATTTTTATTTTCATGACATTGTTCACATCAGCTGGGAATCCTCTTTAGTTCATCGTTAATCTAATTTACTACCACTCTCCCCACATTGATTCTACCATAGATACCTCCTTGCTGTTCCTTAAAGATACTAAGCATATCCCTAAATCAGGGCTTTTGCATTTGCTGAAATCTCAGCCTGGAATGCTCTTTGTCTAGATAAGGGCTTGCTCAACACTTCTTTTAGGCCTCAAATATTACCCTATCAGAGAGGCCATGTTTGGCACTACAGCTAACATAGCACACATATACCCACCTCTACTGGTCGCTACGTCCCATCCCATTTTGTTCCTTTTCTTGGCAATTATCATCATCTGTTATACTTCTTTGGTTATTGGTTATCTTCTCCACTAAAAGAGTTGCACAGAGACAAGGATCCTTGTTTGGTTTATTGCTACAACAGTTTGTCACTTATAAGGTGCTTGATAAATATGTGTTAAATATTAGTAATGCCTAGGTATTTTCATTAGAACGTTATTTCATGAGGCCTATATATAATTTTTCTAGCCTCAAGGTGTCTTTCAAGACCCAAAAAACAAATAATACTGCTATGAGTATGTTGTTTGGAAAGTGGCCAGAAATACAACTTACAGCATGGGAATTTCTATGAATTGATCTAAATGACTTGCAAAGCCAACCTGAAGGTCTAGTGTAGGGTAGTACATGTGGGATCACGGTGCTCACTGGAATTTAGTGGGACAAACCTAAAGACTGAAGGCAGAAGGGGCTACCTTATCGAAATGAGCATATCTGCTAGGAGAATAGGCAAAGTCATATCAGATATCAAATTCATATTAACTTAGATTTATGAGTACTCACATACAAAAAAGTCTAAGACATTTTATTAATTTAAATGGGCATAAAATGGAATAACATGGGTAAAACATTTCCATTTATATGCTATTGAATATATACACAGAGATATCTAGAAAAGTATGAAATATTAACATGTTTACTTTTGGATGTTGTCATTTTACTTGAGTGTTGTTTTTTCTTTTTTTTATTTGGAGTTTTTTGGGTTTTTTTGTTTGTTTGTTTTGTTTTTTGCTATAGGGCTTGTGCACTCACCAAACAGACAGAGACACAGAAAGCGAGAAATCACCCCCCAGGGGGGATGGCCACGGCCGCAATCCCTTCTCCTCCGTTCTCCGCTCGGGATCTTGGGCACTCATGCACATGTGCCCGTCGTGAGTTTTAAGCCACCGGGTCCAGGACTCGAACCGCAGTCAACTACATGGGAGTCCAGCAACATAGCCATTACGCTAACTGCTGGTTCCAAGTGTTTTGTTTCTATAGTATGCATGTGTTTGCTGGAAAGGGAGGGGCGCGGTGTGAGAAACAGCACCCAGCGGGGATGGCCATGCCACAATTGCCACAATTCCTTTTCCTTTCCTCCATTTTCCTCTCAGGATTTTGGGCATGAACACAAATATACCTGGTGTGTTTTTACTGCCAAGTCTGGGACATAAACCACGCAGCTGGCCATGTGGGATGCAACTGCCCTAATTACCGCATCACTGGCTGGCTCTTACTTTCGATTTTTTAAAAATATTTTTGTTTGTTTCTGAGCTGCTTGATTTTCTTTTAAAACAGTGGTGTGGGTCATTTCCTACCCCAAAAGCAATTCTCTTTTTAAGAGTACACAAGGAATTGGGAAAAGTGGTTACCTCTGGAGAGTAACTGGAGAGCTAGTGAATATTTGTTAAGTGGAGACATATCGTATTTATCTTTCATAGCTTGACTTATTTTACTTAGCATTATGTTTCCTAAGCTCATCCATATTGTTTCAAATGCCTGGAATTCATTATTCTCTGTGGCAGAGTAGTATTCCATTGTGTATAAATACCACATTTTCTTTATCCATCTGTTACTGGACACTTAGGTTAAACATGATTTTTTTTCTATGGAGAAGAAGCTTATTTTCTACTAGGAAGGGACACATAGTAACCAAAGAAATATGTCAGGTGGTGATAGTTGATAAAGAAAAAATCCAAAACAGAGCAAGGAGGCAGAGAGTGATCAGCAGGAGTGAGTATATGAAGGAATTTCAGAAAGCTCATGGAGAGATGGAATTGAAGTAATATTTTATTTTTGTTCAAGAAATCTACATACATTTTTCATAACATATATTTTCCATGAACATTTTGAATTTTTCATGAACTTTTTGAATACCTCATATTTTTCTATACTCTTTCTACTATGATATCAAGCATAATTTCTTTGGTGAGAAGAAATTGAGAAAAGACCTGAAGGAAGCAAGCAGCAAGTCCTACAAATCCCTGGGTAAATAGCATTCCAGGTATAATTCAGAAAAATGCAAAGGCCTTGATTTGAGATGTGCTGGCAATTTGGATGTGCTAGCAATTTTAAGGAACAGCAAAGAAGTTCTTAATACTGGACTAATGTGTGAGGTGAGTGGTAGGTGATGGGTTCAGCATGGTAGAGAGGAGCCAGATCATTTAGGGCCTTGTAGGCCATGCCAATAGTTTCGAATTTATTTTAAGATGGGTCATCATTGAGAAGTTTAAAACAGAGGAGTGATATGATCTGACTTAACAGGATCACTCTGGCTGCTATATTGAACAGGCAATATGGGGTCAATAATGTAAGCAAGGAGGACCATTTCAGAGGTTATGCTGGTGGCTTAAACTGAAGTATCAATAATAGGGCTGGAGAGAAAGGGTTATATTCTGGATATTGAAGGCAGAATCAATAAAATATAAGATGCTAGAGAAATGAAAAAAGGCAAAGATTACTCCAAGATGTTTGATTTGAGCAACTAGATAGGTAATTATTTCATTTATTGAGAGAATATGAAGGGAAAGTCATGTCTTGGGAAGTAGGGGTCTATACTGAATTTTGTACATACAGACTTTAAGATGTAACTTAGGTATTTAAGTGGAGATGTTGAATTGGACATAGACAAGTGTGGAATTTAGGGGCGTGGTCTTGGCTAGAGATGTAAAATTAGAAGTTCATACATGGCATTTAAAGCCAAGGCACTAGAGAAACAAGTACACAGGAGTGCTAATTAGGCTTTCTTTACCATCATTATCTCCCTTCTCTCTCCCCTGCTAGGACCACTGGGATAGCTTGGACATATGATATGTACTTTTTCAGTATGTTCTGCTTGGAGACCTCTGGCTTTGAGACAAGAGTATCTTTATTCCTTTGGTCTTCATATGACGAAAAAAAAATAAAATATAAAAACAAAGACAGCAAAATAGGCATGGAGAGCAGTTATTGAATACCAACAAAATGAGCAGCCCCTTTCCTGGAATAAGTTCTGGGGTTTTGGGAAAAATCACCCCAACCATGGTGGCTTCCTTAGCTGCTGACAGAATTCCCCCATTAGGCTTTTGGATAAGCTGGAAGTGGAGAACTTTTGTTGTAGTTGAGAACTCATGACCTCTAAAGGAAAAACTTTGCAGACCACTCTACAGAACAAAGCATCTTTGGGAGAATAAACTATTCAACTAATCTGCTTTTAAATTGTGGGCACTTTGATGATTAACCACAGAAACAATTAAAGTTATACTTCACTCTCATATAATGCCTGGTTTTAGCAGGAAGAGATGGGAAAGAGGGAAGTGGGACATCTCCCCCCACACATGAAGCAGAAGAAAAAGTAGAGGGAGTCACATTTGTACTCCATTTTATACTAGACACTGTACTAAGTCCTGCAAATGCGTTAGCTCAATAATTCTCACAGCAAGTCTATAAGGTAGCAGCCATTGACCCAGTTTATAGATGATAACAGCGAGATTCAACACAGTTTAAGTCACTTGTCCTAATTCATATACCTAGTTAGTAAATGGTGTAGCTAGTAATCCAGCCTGGCTGGATTACTGAACTCCAAGGCCCATGTGCTTCCTGAGCCTGTATGCTGCTTCAGCTAGCAGGTGGAGAGAAGCAGGCCTGAGAGTGTTAATCAGAGGCCACATCCTGGGGCTCTGGGATTCACAGTATTTATTACCTGTTACTCACCTCTTTGAAATGCTAATCAGCTGTTGTCCCAGCTTGTCAAATGCTTTCATCCTTAAACCTTTAAAGGATTTTTACTAAATGGGACAACCAGCATTTCCCACCAAGCTGCAAACTATTTTCTACCCCCCCCACCTCCCCACAACACACACAATTTTTCTAATGGTAAAGATTCAGATTTCTGTTAGAATGTACATGGTCTTAGAAGGAGTAACACGGGTGCGGTCAGGTCTCTACAGTCCTAGGACACATGAGTATCTGACCTTTACCAAGGTCAGAACTGGATTGAATGATTTCATATCTTCACCAGGAACCACAAGACTTTAGGAAGTGGGCTGGCCCCAGCCAGAAAAGCATGCTCTTCATTTGTGCACGTCTCCCTACCAGATTTGTTTAAAGCAGTCTCAAAGGAGCGGGTGCCTTCACTTTAGCAATGACGGACCAGACTGTGTGATTCTGGCTGGTAGTTGGGCATGAGGGAATAAGAGCAAGATCTGTGTCCTAATGGGCAAAGCAGTACTGTTCGTGCTAGAATTTGTTGGACCTCAACTCTTATTAGTTTCCTTCTACCATTTAATTACATTAAACTGGAACTTGGGCTTCTGAGACAATCCAGTGTGGCTCCATGTAGACACAACCAGAATAATCTAAAGTTTTGATGGCATTTTTTTTTCTCAAGTGGTTAGAATAAAATTGCATAATATTTATTGCTATCTTTGCCAAGAAAGCTATACTCATGTTTTCAGTTGAAATTAATTTCCCTTTCCCCATACTCCTGTAGCCTTTATCCTGCACTTCTATTCCAGTGTTTCCCAGTGTCATTCTCATTCTTGTAATTTCTGTGCGTGTCTGTCTCCTCTTCCAGATCATGAGCTCCTGGAGGACAGAAGCTACAGTTCATTCATCTCAATCCCCCATAGACTGTGCACAGGGCCCCTTGCATAGTAAGCACTCAGTAACTTCTTGTTGAATTGAATTATTACTCTCCCTCACTGTTGTTGTGATTGGCATTAATTTATTTAGCCCATTCTCCACTTAAAGCTCTCCTGCCAAGACAAAAAAGTAGGGATGCACAAGTACAAAGAGACATGTTTTAAACAGTTGATGGTTTGAGCTTGTTTTATTTAAAATGGGCCCAAATGAAAAGAAACATTTTCTTAGGTCTTGCCAGCCAGATACAAAAGGTTATCAGTAGATTAAGAGGAGTGTTCTCAAACAGCATCAAGTGTCTTTTGGTGTGCCCATGGGTGGAGAGCTTTGTGTGGCCGTAAAAGTTGGCTCAAAGGCTTCTTGGATTCATTCTGACACATGTCATATTTTCAAGAGAGGTGTTGAAAGTAGAGTAGAACAAACAGCCAGTCAAAGTGCCGCTCAGCGCACTGGAATTGGCATTACATGAAAGTGTTAGTGAGCACCTCGGTGAACAAGGTTGCCCCCAGGTCTTCCCCGGGAGCTACTTGAAAAGTTGAGAAGTGTCCGGGGGCTCTCATCACATAGCCACATTCTCTCCATTCCAGGCCATGTAGCTGGCCTCACAGACACTTTGTAGCGACTACATTCTAGCTGTCCCTTGCATTTATCTTCGACTGGTTGATGCTGTCAGTTGAAAACAGTGCATCTTTCTAGACTGACACATTTAGGAAACTCCGTGGCATATAAAGTGCAGGTTCTCCCTACTGTGCTAAGAAAATTAAACTTGGAAAGAGAAGATCTGCAGTGCCAAAGGCAAGGGGTCAGGAAGGAAGGCAAAGTGCAAATATGAGGGGTCTTCAAAGAGTTCATGGAACGTGTATGTCATGAAAAATCTTCGCACCGTTTTAAAAGTTTTTTTGCATCAATATGGGGTGGTACTTTAATTCTGTTTATCCATAAACTTCTTGAAGTTTCCACGGATTTATTGTATACCCTGGTTCTGGGCTAGTGGCAACCAAAACAGACATGGTATCAGTTCCTGTCGAACTCAGAGCTATTATGCCTGGCATGGGGGATAAGGTGGGTGCTGTAGTTATAAGACGTGAGTTTGGAGAAGTGTGCAAAACTACAACTGGATTGTGTAAAGCCTCACAACTGGTACTTTTTTATTTCGAGGAGTTGGAGGAAGAGAAACTAAGAAATACCTTTTCAAAACTATACAACAAGAATGGCAAGAGAAAAGGAATGGTCTACCATAGACATTTCAACATGAATGAGCTTGGCAAAAAATGTCATACTAACTAAGTAAAGTAGTCACAAAAGACTGCCTATTTGATTCCATTCATATGAAATTTCCAGAAATGGCAAAGCCTATTAGTGGTTGCCTAGGGTGGAAATAGGGAATGAAAGAAAATGGGCATAAGAGATATTTTGTGTGTGTCAGATTCAATTCTAAAATTAAATTGTGATCATTGCACAATTCTGTAAATTCATTAAAAATCACTGAAGCATATACTTTTTTTTTCAGTTTTTGCTATAGGGTGTGTGTGCTTGCCAGAGAAAGACAGAGGCAGAGACAGGGAAAGTGGAAAATCACCCGTCTGAGGTGGTGGTGGTGGGGGGTAGTCCATGCTGCAATTCTCTTTCCTCCACTCTCCTCTCTGGATTTTGGGGCATGCATGCACCCATCCTCGCTTGGCATGTTTTTCAAGCCACAGGCTCCAGGAGTCAAACCACTCAATTGGCCATATGGGACCCAGCCACCATAACCACCATGCCACTGGCTTGGCCCCTGAAGTGTATACCTAAAAAGAAATTTAATCAAAATTTTAAAAATAAATGAGCTTCTGTATAAAACATGACACATGATAACAGGGAGAAGAAACCTTCTTCCCATGTAACCTAAACTACCCCAGGGGCTGTGCGGGTCTTAAAATCCATTCCTTGATGATGATAATAAAAAAAAAAATCCATTCCTAATCTCTATGAGCAGAGGAGGCTAGGGGGAACTCTCTTGGTTTCCTTGGCGCATTTAGCTCCATGAGGACAGTGAGTATAAACAGATCATATTGGCAGAACTATCAATTGGGCACACAATGGAAGCAGTGAGTAACCCAAAGGATAACAGTCATTTTTGTAGGCAGGGCAAAAGTATCTATGACCAGTCACTGGAAGAGAGTTATTATAGAGCCCAGTGGATACCTCTGCTTTCCAGAAGGCACACTCCCACATTGGTTCCTGGCCAGAGAAACAAAGGAAGCTGGGCCATGATAAGAATAGGTGCTAACTGCTCATCCAGATGTTAGAGGGGCAGTGCCTTCATTTATGAGCCTCCACTGCCCCCTGGCCTTTTCTGAGGGCAGCCTCCATCTGTTAAGTCCCAACAGCTTTTATGGTAATAGTCATCTAATTGGAGAATTGAGAGTGAAATCAGAGGGAAATCTGTGGCTCATTCACTAGAAACAGTGACTTTCCTGTACCTCAGATGAGAAACAAAAGATTATAACTGATTTCTTGCTCTTCCCAAGGGAATCGTTTGTAATAGTCTAAAGTAATCAAGCAGGAAAATGAATTGGCTTTCTCACCAAACAGTCCCTGGGGAAAGTACTTTGAAAGGCCACTGAATTGTTATATTTGTGTAATGAAATCCAACAATTTGATCAAATTGATAAGGATGGTGTTTCTGTTGTCTTTGAAATCTGTAGACCAATATTCTTCTCATTATGCTGACTCTAGCTGATGTTCATGAGTAAAACCAGTCTTTTCCATAGCTTCATGCCAGAAGACTTGTCCCTGGAAATCATGAAACAGCAAGAATAGAATTGACGGAAATAATAGAAATACCAAAGGGAATAATCTCAAATGAGTGAGCTTCAGAATTACAGGAACTCTGCAACCACTATATTACTTGGGAAGGACTTTTCCATGTCTTTTGATGAAATTGATGTTGACTTGGAGGTGCTCTTTGGAACTTTGACTTGAATGACAACTTCTAGGTACTGTGCTCCCTCTGTCCCCACTTCTATCTTCTCCCCATTCTGTTAGGAACGTAACTTTACTCCTTGTAGTTATGGCTTCTCTTCCTCCTTGTGTTCCTTCTGACCAATAGGAGGATCCCTGCCAAAGCAAGAGAGCGCTTTTATCACTACTTGCATAGAACCAAAAGTTAAGGGTTAGAATTTGACAGAAGACAAATCACTTCTTGATAGGATGATCTTGGGCAACTTATTCAGCCTCTGTATACCTTCATTTCAATAGAAACGACATCACAGGATTGTTGAAGGAGTTTGAAACCTGTAAAGTACTTAAAATACTGCCTATATCACTGTAATTGTATATGCCTTATTCAAGCAACTACTGGATTAAATACCTATTATGGATAGGCAAAGCTGTGGGGCACATGGCACCCTACATGGAGTGTATGAAAGGAAATATGTTATACTGTAATGAACGGAACTTGGACTCAGAAATCTCAGTTCTAATCACCACTCTGCCTCTTACTTGCTGTGAACTCTGATTCTGTCTCCCTATCTGAAGTATAGTAACGACAACACCTTACATGGTTCTGCTAGTAATTAAATGACATGATGCACATGAGAACACCAAAAATCTACTGGGGGTATGCTTATAGCCTAGTACATAAAAGGTAATAACCAAGTTTATTTTTCTGTTCTCATTAGGCATATGGCATGAAAAACTCAATCAACGTTCAGTGTAATTTTAGGAGTTACTCTAACATTCTAGATATATATAGGATTACTAAAGCAATATTTTCTGTTAAATGCATAATTGAAAGATCATGTTTAGAGATCTCAGAAAATCTTCCATTGAATTCACAACACCAAATAGAAATTTTTTTTTATTTTTATTATCATCATAATCTTCTTTATATTACATTGGATTACATATAACTTTACATTAACTTCCATTGCTTTTTCAAAAGGGAATGCCATGCATGTCAGTCAATACAGAGACATCAATCTCCCCGCTTTATCATTCAATGTCTTTTCCATGCTTTTCCCAATTATTTATTATCATTTTTTAAAACAGTCAATCACTATTTCTCATTTTGCTTGTTAAAAGACTTCACCCATCATGAAATACTTCCCAGACCAGTTGAGAATACTATACACGTCATCATCAACAGATAATAAACCATATCTGTTTCTCACTAACATCCTGCCTCTCTATTGTTCACTTGCTATCTTTCTCTATCCTCTTCTCT
>NW_006160229.1:1497133-1520499 GCF_000334495.1 Tupaia belangeri chinensis | reverse complement strand
TTTTTCCCCATCACAACACACAAATGAATTTTCCATCCAAAATACACTGTGCATTGGCTCAATCAAGCACGTCAACATATATGTTCTCAGCAAATAATTTCCCAATTCTTGTGTCCTGCATACCAATTCTTGTGTCCTGCATACCTTGCCTTTTGTTTTGCCATCCTAGATTCCCCATCCCCCTCCCTCTGTTATGACCCATCCTCCTCCCACATTGTCCCTGGCATCCACGATTGGCCATCAAATATCCATTTTTTTTTTTTTAATGGTACGAATAGTTTTACCGTTTTTTTTTTTGTTTGTTTTTTGTTTTCGTTTTTTTTTTCCCTAGCATTCATTCCCTGAGCATCATCACAGCGTACTCAATGTAATTTCCCATCTAGAATAGATTGCATAGTGACTTAATCAAGCATGTCATCATCACTAATATTCCATTTCTACTTTCTTGCTTATGTATATATATGTTTTTTTTTTCTCTTCCTCTTTTTTTTTCCCCCTATGTTTGTCCCTCTGCCCTTTCCCACTCTCTCCTTACAGTATCTCTGCTATATACAGTTGTCTTCCAGAAGAGTTATTGAAAAAGTGATGCATACAAATATCCCTGCTATATACAGTTGTCTTCCAGAAGAGTTACTGAAAAAGTGATACATACAAGTAAAGGGAGAGAGGCCACAAGTTCCAACCATCAGCTCATAAAGTTTTTGGTAATAGGGAGCATAAACTCCACTCAGGGTTGGATAAGGAAGGGTCTCCGGCAGATCCACAAGTGTAGGTGAGTCTCCAAGGAATGCAGTTTCAGGAAAGCAGTTCTGGTACACAGGGATAATTATCAGCTGATGCGGCACAGCAGTCATCTTGTAGTTACCAGGAATGGTGTTGTGGGGGTCTGCAGTGTGAGTTGTCCTTGGGTATCTGGCTTCCTTAAGAATGGCAGAGTAGTTCTTGTTTTCCCCTGAGGTAATGCAGGGCTGGTAACTATCATCTTCTTAAGTTGCAAGTTCTTCAACCTTGTTTTCGGCCTCCGGGCCACGGGGCCCCCCGGAGGGGGTGCTGGCCGTTTGGCACCAGGCTGAGCGGGGAGTAAGCCCCTGGCCGTGGGGTCCCCGGAGGGGGGCCGGCCGGCCACTGTCGTAAGCTGCCACTTGGAATCTGTGTAGCCTTGGGCAGGTCACTGCACCTCTTTCTGCCTCACTTTTGTTACTTATAGGATAAAAGTAATTCTAGAATTCACCTCATAGAGTGAATGGGAGCATTCAATAAAATAAAATCAGGACTGTGCTTCACCCAATGTCTCCCATTTAGTAGATGCTCAGTAAATGACAGCTGGTATTGATATTCCCAGAAGAAAACAGGGATAAAATATTAAGTGTTTGTCTTTTCTAGTGGTTTGACTGTCATTCTCTTATATTAGATCTCTTTTATATTAGGAAGGAGAATTTGGCTATTTGAAATGTATTACTCATTTTGGGGACTTGACATAGGAAAGAACAGCCACATTCTCCCAGGAAACGCACTTTCATATCAATGGAAAAGTCAAATTCAAAACTGCCTCTGCTTTAATCACGATGTCCATCTACCTAACTAAAAAGTCTCCTACTCTCCAGTTTAAAGATGGGGACATGGAGGCACATTACTGAACAGAAATGGCAGGCAAGGACTTTAATCTCTTAATTCCTATTCCCTCTAATCATGTTTCATTGTTCCCAATTAATTGATATAAAGAGTGAATTATTATCACTTAATTCATCAAAAATTCATGACAAATATTTTCTGTCCCTGTAGCATACCTGAAATATTCCGTTTTATTTAAATGTTTTCATTTTTGTATTTATTGTCTCTCCACTCATAGTTATTAGAGGCTTTGGGGAGCACCCTGTTTCTCCCTTTGATGAGAGGCTTGGGTAATGAGATTCTGGAAGGTGCCTGCCAGCTCTGACATTGTGCATTTGTAGGGATGTCGGTGGGATTTTCAAGAATGCATGCAATGGTGTTTCCTTAGTAAAGGTCCTTGTAAAAGAAGTTTATGGCCACCTTTCCTTGTATAATCCCGTTGGATACTTTGGGAAATCACTAGGAATAATTAACGTGTTCTGGATGACGCGTGCTTAGCTAATTGGGCTGAGACAGAGTTGGTTAGCAAGTTGGCTGAGTGCCAGGTAGCAGGTGTCTGCATAAAGTCAGCACTGATTCTTTTTTCAAAGAAGGGAGGAAGGCCTGTGCATGTTTTGTTTTTGAGAAAGTTTGCCTAGATTTTGTCCCATTCCCACCCCCATTTGAAAATGCTGAGGCACTGAAATAAAGATGATTTCTTTTTTCCATGGTTTTGTTTCTTCTCACTATTTTGTCTGAATTTAAGAGGCCACTGTATGTTTCTATTTGTCTTTATTGACTCCTTATTTTAATCAAAGGTGAATAACCAGGATTATTTTATTAAGTTTTGCTTTGAGGTAAATTGGACTGGGTTTTTTTGCATGAAGATGACTTTTCTCAATATATTCCAAATTGTTTAACATTTTCATTTTCAAATTATTGTATCACTTTCACATTTGGATTAAATTGTAGTTTAGCTCTTCAAACAAAAATTTTACATCATATTTACTTTCTTCCAGTCAAATATAAAATGTATATTCCTCAGAAGCCCTCCAAAGGGAAGTTAAGGACATTCAGTGATGGGTACACGGATATTTAAGCAGGATTTCTGGATCCTGTAAGTGGGGAACCACATTCTCTACATACCACTGATAAAAAAGCATCTCTGAATGTGCATCTGAATCCCTGCTGGGGGGTGGGGTGGGGTTGGGGGTGTCATTTGGATAAGGAGTCTAAGGAGGGAGGGTTTTTTTTCTCACCCTAAACAAATTGAACTAAAGAAACTTACCTGTGAGTTTCCAGAATCTTGTTGCAATAATAGGATCCCACCTGAATTAGCATTATAAGGATCCTAGGAGTCTCACAGAACTCAAGGGTAGGAAGTAGAAAACCACCAGGAAGCAAGGCAGCCATTGTCAGTCTTTTTTTCTTTGGTCTCTCATGTCTGCAACTTCTCTCATGTCTGCAACTCCTAGTACATCTCCTCCAATCTCTCTTTGCAATAGGGCTTTCTTTTTCCCTTAGTCTATTGAAAATGTTTCCTTGTGTTCAGAAGTACTGGGGGCTATTTGTGAAAAGAAAGGGCTGGCCAGTGGTGTGCTGTGATGGTTGAGGTGTTGGATTGCCACATGGCTGACTACCGTTTGAGTCCCGGGCCTGGTGGCTTGATTTCTTGCTTTCCCTTTCTCTCTCTGTCTCTGTCTGATCAAATTAAAAAATAATGAACAAAATAAAATAATTCTTTTTTTAAAAAAGAAAGGATGTAATTGTAGAAAGGCATCTATTGCAATTCTTAAAAATTGACACATAATAATTGTACATATTATATTATGGGGTACAATGTGGCTTCTCAGTATATGTATAAAATGTGCACTGATCAAATTGAGGTAATTAACCCATTCATCATCTCAAACATTTATTATTTATTTTGTATTGGGAACATCCAAAAATCCTTCTTTTACCTCTTTTGATGTGTAAAGGCATTTCAAAAGTTTGGAAAATGAAATTAAAATACAAATTTAGCTAAGGCAAAAAAATTTGAAACCCTCTGGTAAGTTTTTTTATAATATGCATTTCCAGGAACTTTCTGAAGATCTCTCTGGTAAAGTAAATTATTGTTATCTTTAGTTACCTACTGTGGCATAGAACCCTAAAACTTGTTCTTCTTAAATAACCATAGTTTCATATCCATTAATCAACATCTCCCAATTTCTCTCACCCTTCTTAGCCTCTAGTAACCATTCTATTGTCTATCTTTATGAGGACTTTTTAGTTTTTGCATGAGTTAAATTGATTGCTTTTTTAGCAAGAAAACAAAGAAGGAAGAGCAGATGATCCCTTCCCACTCTTGGAGCTATGACTTAGGATCTGGAGCAGATCTGAATGTCTCTTAGAAAACATTCTGGGGACCAGCAGATGGCAAAATGGTAACATTGCTGGACTCCTGCATTGTTGACCATGGTTTGAGTCCTGCAACGGAGGGCTTGAAATTCATGCCAGGCATGTGTGCATGTGTGCCCAAAATCATGAAAGGAGAATGGAGGAGAAGGGATTGCAGCATGGCCACCCCGTCCCAGGGGGTGATTTCTCACTTTCTGTCTCTGGCAAACGCACACACTCTATAGCAAAAATCTCTCTCTTTCAAAAAAAAAAAAAAAGTAAAAGAAAACATTCTGTTTGGTACCACTGTTCCTCTAATACACAATTTTATCAATTTGCTACACATATCAAATCACCACTTTCAAATAGCAGAATGGCAATTTTTGTGGTACATGGGAAGCACCACAGCTCTCTCTTAACTAGCACCCTGGCAGATACCTACAACCTCAGCTCTCATGCCTGCTGCTCCCAGAGTTGGCCTCAAAATTCTTCTCAGAACAGTGACTGGAAAAACAAAATGTGGTCTATCCATATGATGGAATATTGGTTTTCAGTTATAAAAAATAAATAAAGGACTGATCTATACTATGACATGGATGAATCCTGAAAACATTATGGTAGGTGAAAAAAGCCAGACATGAAGGCTTGCATATTGTATAATTCTGTTTATGTGAGATGTTCAGAATAGAGACATCCATAGAGACAGAAAGGGCACATATGGTAATCAGGAACAGGGAGTAGGAAAGAATGGGGAGTGACTGCTTAATAGGTATAGGGTGTCTTCTTGGAGTTGATGAAAATGTCCTAGAATTAGATTTTGGTGATGCCAATGCATAAGTTTGTGACTACATGAAAGCAATTTGGTCATACACTTTAAAAGGGTACATTTTATGGCATATGTTGCTATTCACCTTTTTTAGATCCCCCTTCTCCCCCAACCCTGTGTGTAGACTGACATTTCTCTCTAGCTATGCACTATACCATACAGACCTTTGGGCCTTTGCTTCTCTTAGAGTGTCATCACCATTTCCTCTCCCTACCTACTGAAATCCTATGCCTTCAGTACAGACGGAACATTTTCTGTCAAGTGTTCTCTTATGCCTCCAGCCTCTATCTTTACCCCCAGAATTACTAAATTCTCCCTTGTCAATATTTCACCAGCACTGTGTGTATCCCTCTAGCCCAGACCATATCACACTGTATTGTAATTATTGCTCAGAATTTTCCTCTTGAGTGCCTTACTCATCCTTGTACCTGAAACTCTTGCATGGAGCCTAGTACAGGCTGGTCTCCTTCAGAAAACAAATCAGATATGATCTCGGCTCTCAGAATTACTATAGATTCTTAGGGGAAGACAGACACCCAAATAACTACAAAGGTACGTGCCCAAGACACGTAGATATGTGCATCCTGGAGAAGAGAATGACATCACAGAAGAGGTGACATCTGAACCTAGCCTGAACATATGAATAAGATTTATACAAATAGAAAAACTAAGTGTGGTATCGGAGGGGGTGAGAAGATGACTTCAACATTTCAGGTAGAGGAAATAACATGTACTGGGACAAGCATGTCAAAATACATGTCAAACTGCATGACAGATCCTAGTACTCTAGAGATAGACTAGTTGTGGCTGGCATCTAGAGAGAGAGGTCAGAGACAGAGTATGAAAAGCTCTTGTTGCCACATGAAAAGGTTTAGACCTCATTCTGTAGGCAGTGAGAGCTCATCAGAGATTTTTTTTTAAAAAAAAGGGGATGATGTAATCAGATCTAAATTTTAACATGAATAGAAGAGGACTTAAGAGGAGCCAAATAAGTCATTGTCTTAAGAAAAAAAGATGATAAAAATTAAATGTTTCAGATTGAGCCTGGCATCTGGTAGAAATTCCAAGCACCAGTGTCTAGGAGAGAGTTGGAATTATAGAAATGGAGCTGAGAAGAGAGGGCTAAGCCAGTGATGAAAAGATGTGAGTATCCTCAGACACAGGGGCCAATGAAGTTGTGGCAGCTGAAACTGCCAAGAGAGAGGAGGGAGAGGAAGAGGAGTGATTCTTGAATAAAGACAGTAAAGGGGAAAATACTGATAATAAACAAAACTGGGCATGGACCCAGGTATGTGTCAATAACATGTTTCTGGGACACATTCCAGAGAAGATAAATAGCCAAGTATATCCTTATCACCTGAAAAGGGCTTACCATGAAGCTGGAGAGTACAAGATGGCTTCTTGAAGATTTTTCAGATTGATTTGGGAAAGGAACATCTAGATCAAAACAGAGAATATCCCTGTAGGTAGGATTTCCAGTGCAATTTGAGGCAGCTTTGTCCCCAGGCATTTAGAAGGTTCAAGAAAGAGGGAGAACAGCGAGGCTCTACATCTACTCCCCACCTCAACCCTAGCCAGCTCATTAAAAACCATGGAGAGTGATGCAAAATGTGGCACACTCAATGCAAATAGCCCATACACACACCTGCTACCCGCATCCCTGACACTCAAGACCAGTGCCTGATAGCAGTGTCATGTTACAATAAAAGCAGACAGAAGATATGGGCACAGTGGCATATGCCTGTAATCCTAGCTACTTGGGAGACTGAGGCAGGAGGATCATTTTGAGGTCAGTCTGGGCAACATAGAAATCCCGTAAAAAAATATGTTTTAAATTTAATTTAAAAATGAAAAAGACGGCGTATTGTTAGCTCCCATCCTTTAACATATTGAAATCACAGGACCAGCAGTTGGTATAATGGCTATATTGCCAGACTCCCATGTAGTTGACCGTGGTTCAAGTTCCAGATTGTGGCTTAAGCTTACACTGGGCACATGTGCGTGCATGCCCAAGATCCTGAGAGGAGAATGGAGGAGAAGGGATTGTGGTGTGACCATCCCCCCCCGGGGGGGGTGATTTCTCGCTTTTTGTCTCTCTGTCTCTCTCTGTCTTTCTGGCAAGCACACGCACCCTATGGCAAAGTGCCCTATAGCAAGAACCTCTCCAAAAAAAAAAAATACTCTAAAAACTAAAAGCTTTTGTTATTGGGGACAATTAATGGAGGTAGTGTATTTTATAGTGAAAAAAAACAATGGACCTAGAAAAGAGGAATACTAATTCCTGCACGGTGTAACCTTTCCCAAGTTACTGAACTTTTCTAAGCCCAACTTTCCTTATTTTCCAAATGAGTTATCGGTTGAAGACATTTTGATCAACTGGTCTGGGGAGAAATGTTCACATATTGAAATGTTCACTTCGTAAGCTAAATAATGTGATTGAATGTATAAAAAATTAATTAAATAAAATAATTTTTTAAAAAAGAACAAAATTGTGTGTGCCTGTAGAGGTCATTGCAAAGAAATGTAGGAAATGATTAAAACCGTGGACTTTAGAGTCAGACCTTAGTTGGAATCTCAACTTTGCCATTTAATAATTGTGTGACCTTGGAGTCGGCAGGTGGTGTCATGGTCAGGGATATTGGACTCCCACATGGCCCAACTGCAGTTCAAGTCCTGGACCTCGTACCTTGCTTTCTCTCTCTCTCTCTCTCTCTCTCTCTCTGTCTCTGGTCAAATAAAAAAAAAGTAAATAAAGTTAAATAAAGTATGTTTTACAAAATAATTGTGTGACCGTGAAAAAGATAGAAAGTCTCTCTGAGCTTGTTTCCTCAACTGTAAAATACAGAAAGTAATAGTGCCTGTCATGCACTAGTAGAAGACTTACATGAGATATTATTGCATGCAAAACCACTAGCTCAGTATTTGGCACAGTGTAGGTTCACAGCAAGGACAAAATACATTTTTAGCGATCTGGCTTCGTCATAGCAGATCGCCAGAGGGAAGTGGAAGGGAGGTGCTGATTCTCAGATTTAAGCTTAAGAAGCAGCACCCTTTGTGAGAGGCAAAATAGTCTGATGATTAAGGATACAAGCTTTGGAGTTGGACAAAGCTGGGTTTGAAAGCTTGCTGTTGGCATGTACTAGATGTGTGGACTTGGTTAGGTTACTTAGAGTCTTAGTTTCTTCATACAAACTGAGGAAAATAATAGTAGCTTTTCTCATCAAACAAATATATGAGTTAAATAAGATCATGCATATGAAGAGCTTAAGATAAGTACCCGGCACAAAATAAGCACACAATAAAATATTGTGGTTCAGTATCAGGAATCTGCAAACTTTATTTTTAATTTTTAATTTAATTTAATTTTTTAGTTAGATTTTTCCCATAAGGTATATACATTTACGAGAGAGAGAGAGAGAGGAGAGAGAAAGACAGAGAGGAAGTGAGAAATCACCCCCATGGGGTGCAATACCTTCTCTTCCATTCTCCTTTTAGGATTTTGGGCATGCATACACATGCTCCTCGTGTGATTTTCAAGCTGCCGATCTGGGACTTGAACTGCAGTCAGCCATGTGGGAATCCAGCACCTTAACCACCAGGCCATCTTCTGGTCCCACAAAGTTTACTTTTTAAAGATGCAAGCAGTAAATATATTAGGATTTACGGGCCATATAATCTTTCACATCTGCTCAACACTACTGTTATAGCATAAAAGCAACCACAGAAAATACAGTAATAATTGATATGGCTGTTTCCTTTTTTTTTCTTTTTGTTTATATGCAATGCAATTTTTTATTTATTATTTTTTATATACATTCTATCACATTGTTTAGCTTAGAAAGTGAACATTTCAATATGTGAACATTTCTCCCCAATCCAGTTGATCAAAATATCTTCAACTGGTAACACCACACCTCCCCATTCCATCAATGTTCTGCCTCTGTATCCCTCCTCCAGGATATGGCTGTTTTCTGATAAGAGTTTTTTCACACACAGAAAAGTTGCAGGTGTGCATAAAATTTAAGTTTTCTAGTAGATGCTTTTAAAACAAAAAGAAACAGATACAAGTAATTTTATGATTATATTTTATTTAACTCAATTTATACAAAATATTACCTTACAATATGTAAGTCATAGAAAGAATTATTCGTGATATTTTACTGAGTTTTCTTTATTTAAAATGTCAAATACAGGTTGTATTTCATACTTACAGTGCATCTCAATGTAGACTAGCCCGTTTTAAGTGTTCAGCGGTGACATGTGGTCCATAGGCACTAGATTGGATGGTGCAGTTCTAGTTATTGAAGTATGGTATCTAAGGAAGTTTATTACAGTCTCTTAATTTAAGTCTCAAGAAAAAGCAAATACTAATTTTGATGTCATAATTTCAGAAGGTTTAAAAGTGATTGACACTTCATTAGCAAGACAGGAAGTAAGGTTTTGCCTATCTCAGGGACAATAATACAGCCCACTTTCCCAATGCCCTTCTGGCTTCTTCTCCAAATGGTGTTCAGAGCCAATTGATTATGATACCTTTTAGCTGACTACAGGTCTGATCTCCAAATTCTTAATAAAGAGCTTTATATATCTGCTACCAATGAATCCGTACAAGTAAGGAACATGCTTTGTATGGACATCCTCAAAGAGGAAATGATGATCTTGGGAGTAAGAAGATTTGGGATCAGGTTTAAGTTCTGCTACTCTCTGAAGTCTGTAATCCTGGGCAAATCACTAGCCCACTCTGGGCATTAGTCCCCTTTTCTGTCAGATGTACCTTAATAATAATCCTTCACAAAACATAAATAATGTTATGAGATACTATATTGAAAAGTGATGTGTAGTTATAGGACACTATGCATGTGAGGTTTCCCCTTCTGGAATTTCAACCTACAGCTGTCACTAATAGATATGGTACTGCTTTTAAGAAATCGGCTAGTTGAAATATCAAAGTCACTTATGCTGGAGGGGTAGAAAAATTGAAGTTGCATGGGTTGGGGTGTCTACGTAAATGGGCAGTATATTTGTCTGTTATTGTGCTGCTAAATAATACATGAGACCGAGACTGAGTAACTTATAAAGAATAGAGGTTTATTTGACACACAGTTCTGGAGACTAGAAAGTTTAAAGGTACAGGACTGGCATAAGACTGGCCTCTGGTTTTATTACAACATGGCTGACAGAAGCAGAGAGGAAGGTGGACATGTGCAAAGCGACTAGGAACCAAATTCTCTACTTCTCTTTGTCCCTCCCATACTCCCAAACAATTGGATGATTCTCTTTCATTAGACCCTGCGTCTTAATGATCTTACCGCATCCCAAAGCCATTACACTGGGGATCAGCTTCCAGAATATGAACCTTTGGGGAACAAACCATAGCACAGCAAAGGTGGAGAGGAAGTAAAAAAACTTCAGGTACTTTGTATGAGGTGATATTGAAAGAGCACCCTACCAATAGAAAGTAACTTAAACTCCTCTTCAGCACTTGATGAAAGAGTTAGTCTTTCCTAGGAAGTTAATGCAACATTTTGACACATGGAAACCAGCTCTATTCAGGTATAAGCCTCACTGTGGGAAAGTGCTTATGTGTATAGGAGGCTTTACTGGACTTCCAGACATTCAGAGGTCCTTGGTTTGGAGGTATGAGCCTCTGCTTTCCTTGAGTCACAGGCATTCCCCAATGTCTGTGATGCCAGCCATAATTGTTGAGAGCCAGCTCCTAGACCCAGTGAATTTTCAAGTGGGAAGGACCTTTATAGATCACCCGAAGATTACTGGTGCCTTTGGAGTACTGGTCTATCACATGTTGATAACATGAATATGTATGTCATGGTCATACACACTGTTTAAACATGTTTAGTTAAGTCACACTAAAGGGTGGTGCTACTATAAAAATTTTCAGACCCTTTATGATATACTGCTGTGGTTTGAATGTATCCCACAAAAGTTCATGTGTTGGGAGCTTGATCTCCAATTCAGAGGTGTTGGGAGATGGTACCTAATGGGAGAAGTTTGAGTCATGGGAGCACCACCCCCATTAATAGATTAATAATGTTATAGCAAAGGAGGGTTTGGTAGTCTGGCATTGGTTTCCTTATAAAATGATGAGTTTGATCCTCCTCCTCTCTCTCTCTCTCTCTCCTCTCTCTCCTCTCTCTCCTCTCCTCCTGCTCTCTCTCTCTCTCTCTCCTCTCTCTCCTCTCTCTCTCCTCTCTCTCCTCTCTCTCTCTCACTCTCCTCTCTTTTGTTCCTCTGCTCTTGGCCATGAGATGATGCAGCAAGAAGGACCTTTCCAGATGCCAGCCCTCCAAGTTCTGAGGCTTTTGACTTTAGATTGAAATTTACACCATTGGTTTCCTTGGTTCTTGGACTTTGGGAAGTGTACTGAGCCATGCCATGGGCATCCCTGGGTTTCCAGCTAGTGAAGAGCTTATCATAGGACTTTACAACCTCCAACAAATTTCTGTTTGTTATTAATTTCCTTGTCTATAGTATTATGTTATAGCAGCATAAACTAGATTATAATATATGTCAAGGTACATTTGACATTCTAAGAAAGGCAAATAGAATAGAGTGATTTCAAAACATACTTTATCATTGAACTGTTTCTATTTTTAAAATTTTTTTCCTCCCACACTAGCCATACTTCTTAAAATCTGCATGGAATATATATGTCCAGTAAGTTCATTTTACAGCTCAAAATGTGGAGCCCAGACAGGGTCAGAAACTGGACAAAGTCATTCAACTAGTCAGTTGCAGAGCCAGAACTAAAATTTGGTTTCCCAGATCCCAAACCAATATTTTCTCATATGTATCACATGGACTCCCTCTCAGTTCAACTTCATTCCTAAGTTACTGGGATGCAAACCATGAACCAAAAGACAAGGTGTATTCTTGACCAGAAAGTAGAAAAATGTCATAGGCTCCTTTCCTGGATGTCATCTCTTATAAAAAGAACTGTAGTTATTCATGCTATCACTGGCTTATTATCAATGCTCTAGTATACTCATTAGCTTTGGAATTAGGAATGTGCCATGAAAATGATGCTTGTCAATCAGCACAATCATAGCAATCACTTTTGAATCTGGTTTCCCCCCTGCAAAAAGTCAATATTTTGTTTCTGAATCAAGGCAAATTGTTTCTTTAGAGCTAGATCCATTTGCACCTGACTTTCCATTAGCACTAAACTGTGATGAAGGTGAAAGTTTTGAACTTTCATTAGCGCAGTGGTCCCTGGACCAGTAGTGTCAGCATCACCTGGGAGCTGGGGAGAAATTCACTAGCTTATTATCATTATTATTGTAGTTATTATTTGCTATAGTGTACATGTGTGAGTTCACTGGAGAGATGCAAAACAGAGAGAGAGAAAGTGAGAAATCACTTCCTAGGGAGGATGACCACACTACAATCCCTTCTCCTCCATTCTCCTCTTAGGATTTTGGGCACACATGCACAGCATGTTCTCCAAGTTGCTGGGTCCAGGATTTGAACTGCATAGTCGGTCATGTGGGATCTAACTACCTCAATCACCACAACACTGACTGACCTTGAAATTCACTATCTTGAGCCGCACCTCAGTCATAGGGAATAAGAAACTCTGTGGTAGGCCCAGCAATCCTGTTTTTATACCAAGCATGCTTACTTCACACACTACATTAGAGAAAGTGGAGCTCTCAGACAAAAGAAGGAAAAGTAGTCCAATTTCAGGTGTGAACCCAGAGGACACACCTTATAAAGAGCACAAAGATTCCTCCACACCTGTTATTTTAATCTGAGACCTTGGGAAGAAGAGAGGATTAGGTAATAGAAAAAAAAAAAAAAGATACTGTTCCTTTTAACAGGAAAGAATGAAAAGGGATCCAACATAGAAAAGATGAACATGGGACCGGCGAGTGGCATGGTGGTTAAAGGCACTGTACTCCTACATGGTCAACCACGGTTCAAGTCTTGGACCTGGTAGCTTGCTTTCTCACTTCCTTTCTCTCTCTGTGTCTCTCTGATCAAACTGGAAAATAATAATGATAGTAATAATAAAGTTAAATAAAATAATTTTTTTTAAAAAAAAAGAAAAGATGAACAAACATAAGATAATAAATGCAGACCAAAAAATGAACCTGGGGGCCACCAGGTGGCGTGGTGGTTAAGGCACTGGATTCACATATGGCCAACCATGGATCAAGTCCCAGACCTAGCAGCCTGAAAATCGCACCAGGCATATGTGCATGTGTGCCAAAAATCCCGAAAGGAGAATGAAGGAGAGGAGACTGCAGTGTGGATATTTCCCCTGGGGGGTGATTTATCACTTTTCCTCCCTCTCTTTCTCTATGTCTCTCTGGCAAGTGTATATATCCTACGGCAAAAATCTTTGAAAAAAGAATCCATTAGGTCATTTAGAGGGTGCCTTAAGACTGGAAGAATATATGCTCCGACTTCATTTTTGTCTTGCTTTTTAATGACCTGTTTGCACACTTGGTGTCTCAAATAGCTAGAAAACTATCTAGGTGTATCTCAGGAGCATTGCTACTATCTAGTGGAAAGATAGGACAAAAGACCTGTCTTAATTCAGATCTGCCACTGACTGTTGGTATGCTCTTGGGAAAGCCACTTAATCTCTTTAGCCCTATTTCTTATTCAAAAAAAGGGGCATGATCAGCTCTGTCTCCTATGAATGTTAATGCTAAAGCTAGAAAGAAGATTTGAAATCACTTAGATCAGTCTCTCGGTTAACCAAATCTGAAGTCTGAGCCCATAGAGATGGGATCAGTTTTGTGGTTTTGTTTAAGGTTGTGGGGCCTCTTAGTGGCCATGCCAGAGGAAATACCAGGTCTCCTGACTCTCAAGCTAGTGCTTTTTCTCTATAAGGCTGCCTTGTTTCCGATATCCACTCCTTTTCCCATGGGGGTGAGGATGTAAAGAGACTGCAGTGTGTGTATATGGGTAGGGTGGTTTAGGGTGAAAGGAAGAATGTGTTTGAGTACTTCAAGTTGGAATGTGAAGAAAGTGCACCGCTGGCCTTGATGAATTTTCCTTGGCTTTCGGTGCAAATTACTGGTGCTACTATGCCTAGGTAATAGACAATCAAAAGCAAAGCATAGACTTTCAAAGCCTCTAATTTATATCTGACTTCTGGAGTGGTGTACATTGCATTAATTGCAGTGAATACATGGATAAGCAATAGAGAAAGCCCCATCTACTCTCTGCCATGCAGCCTGGAGATGCCTGCCTACTAGAGAAAACCTAAACTGAGAAAACTAAAGATCTCATTGCTTGCCTCAGTTGTGGCACTGTGATCCTAGGGAATTAGTGCATAATATGAAGTATTGGTTGCTAACATTATTGAAACAGTACTTGTGTTAGTCATTGTTTGAAGTATCCTCTGAGTTCTGGATTACCAGATGTTAATATACATAGCATAAAAAGGGGTTCTAGATCATACAATTTGGAGAAACATGTAATATTAATGGGGGTTGCTTTACTGTAGGCTTTGTCAGAGTCTTTAGTCACATGACTAGGTGCACTGCAACTCTTTAAGGACATATAGTATGCAAATATTCTCAAATTTATTTTCCATTGAATTACTTCTGTTGTTTTTGGTTTTCTTTATTTTCCCCCAATCCAGTTATATATATTAAAATCTATATGGTACATTCTTATTTACTCCTCAAACAACCCTCTCAAGTAGGAAAAATTATGACCCTTATTTTACAGATGGAAAAACTGAGGCTCAGAGAGGTTAAATGACTTGCTAAAGGTCACGCAGTGAGTAAGAAATAGAACCATGATTCCAGTAGAGCAGACTGGCTCCAAACTGACTCTTGACCACTATGTCTATTGCTGCTTTTACAAGAATAATGGCTAAAATTTTAGCAGTAATTATGACGTGTGCTTCTATGCCTGAGTAATAGACAGTCAAACCTTGTCAAGTGTTGTACATTTATTATTTCACGCACCCTGGTAACAACACTCTAGGTTACATGTTACTCTCATTCCATGAATATGAAGTCATTTACACTAGAGAGGTAGGTCCATAGCCAGAGGCCACATAGCCTGACTGACAGCAGGATAACAATTTGAACCCAGTTCCCTCTGGCTCCAGAGCACATGCTCCTAACCATTATGTGCTAGAATGGAATTCCTCATGCGCTTAGAAACTTCCATGACCACCAGTGACTAGTATTTCTTGTGTAAAGTGGACAAATGGTACTTCAAGTTTCCTAACTGGCTAAGACAGTGGAGACAGGTAATTCCACATAGGCAGCTAGGAGGTGCCCACAGGATTCTTGACATCTGTCATGCTTTGTGAATGCCCCACAGGAGCTACTTACCACTTCTGCCAGGGAGGAGTTTGCCAGCTGTGTATTAGTCAGCTCAAGCTGCTGTAACAAAGTGCCATGTACTGGATATCTAACAAACAATATAAATTTATTTCTCACAGTTCTGGAGTCTGGAAGTCTGAGGTCAGGATGCCAACATGATTGAGTTCCTATGAGGGCCTTCTTTCTGGTTGCTGGTTTCTTACCATGTCTGTACAATTTTCCTTTACTTGTTTTTTTCTTTTTTTTGTAAACAAATTTTATTTAGCATAATCAGCCCCAACATTCGGTACAAAAAGTTTAAAGAGGATAAAAGGTGCACTGATAAAAGCCAGTCTTTACCAAAAGAAAATAGAAAACATACTATTGATTCAAAATATTTCATGCTTCAATGATAAACTGCAACAACTTATACTGGGTACCTACTGATAAAGAGAAAAGACAAGGAGAAAAGAACACTGTAAGAAGAGCTCAATCTCCTGCTGATTTCAGACAAGTCAGTAGAAATCAGTGAGACCAGCAGTTTTTCTTGATATTTGTATTAGTGCCCTCAGTTGGAACTGTTTCAGGAAGACATCCGGGTGTATTACTCCCCACCTCAAGGCTTCACCCAGGTAAAAGTAGTGTCCTCAATAGTATTTTGTCTGCATACAGATTTAAAATCTGTTTATACACTGGGGCAGTGCAGAAGATAACTTCATCAATGTCATCATTTTCACATTAGTTTTTGATTTTTCTCAGATCAGAACTGAGTCCTTTGCCCATCTTTTTCAAAAGTTCTCTGTTTTTATTAACCTCAGCTACTTCTTGATCTAAATGGGTCAGTCTTTCTTCCAGTTTCTGGTCTCCCTGGCGTTCTTTTTCTAAAGACCCTAATCCTACTCATGAGAGTCCCACCCTTATGACCTAGCCACCTCCAAATGAACCCACTTCCTAATACAATTGCATTGGGGGCTAAGATTTTAATATATGAATCTGAGTGGAACAAAAACATTCAATTGATGTATTACAAAATTTTAAAATTTCATGTTTTTCTGATGCCCCATTCCCACAGGTAAGCTATGAATACCCTACCCAGACAACCAAGTGCACCAATGTGATAAAGCTGGTCTCTGATGCAAGTTCCCCTTCTTTTCCTCCCTAGTGACAGTGAAATGCACCAGTAGAATCTCCTCATGCTTTTTACTTTCATGGTCCACTTTGACATCCCAATGGACTTGCCTACAAATCCATACTCTTTCTTGGCTCCCTGCCTCTTGCTTGAGTCTGCTACCTGGGAATTTATTCCATTTGGCCTCCTGTGTGGTGTGCCATGCCTCTTGTCTCTAGGACCTGTGAACATAATGCATTCTTTAATGTCATATGCCTCTCTGAGTGTGATTTCCACAGCTGTGTTGGAATGAACTTTAAATACTCTGTGAGCTCGCCCCACCTTCCATATTTACAGCACAATTCATGACAAGCTGCCATGCTCCAGAGTCCTGCCAAATCAAGGCCTTGCCCTGGAATGAGAATGTTTTGTGGGCTCTCTTTCCAGTTTAAGTGGACCCCAATGCAGTTCCTACTCTTTGAGGAGCTGCTCTCATAAGCAGAGGGAAAACCAAACTCAACTTGTGGCCTGTTATGTACACATCCGAAGCTGGCTGATTTCTTACAACTGGTGGCTGACAGGTCCTGCCCCATACCAGTGGGGCTGGTTTTGAAGCAGGAAATGAGCACAGGCAGCTAAAGGAAACCTTGCCATTATCTGTGTACTTGCTTTTTTTTTTTTTTTTTAATCTCTTTACTGGATTTTTGTAGGTGCTGGGGATCTGTCTTCTCAACTAAAATGTACACTCCCTGAGGGCCACCTGTACCAGTTGTGCTTAGAAATTAAAATATAAATTATTTAGGAAAAGTAAGTCACTTCCATCAGAATTATCACATTTATTAAACAATATTAAAGAACAAGCTCTTCATCAACTTCTAAAGTTATTTTCTTTGTAAATGCTTGATTCATTTCCAACTTTCCTGGACCTCTTCTATCTCAAAACAAATAATTTATGGGTATTCCACCTTATTTTATTAGGTGTGAAAATGAGAAAGAAGTTTTGTGAGTATATCAAGATTGGAAAGGACACTCCTTTATGCCCCATTTTAATGACTTTCAAAGAAGGCAGTATAAAGAGCATTCATACTGACTCCACAGATAAATAGAAGAAATGGCTGTCACTTAGCTCTTTCACTGATGAGAAGTGTGACCCTGAGGAATTTACTTGACTTCTCTGAGTCCCATTTTGTACATGAGATTAATAATATGTACCTTATGAGACCAGCAGATGGAGTAATGGTTACATTGCTGGACTCCCACATAGTTGACCATAGTTCAAGTCCCAGATCTGGTGGATTAAAACTCACGCCAGGCATGTGTGCATGTATGCCCAAAATTCCAAGAGGAGAGTGGAGGAAAAGGGATTGTGGCGTGGCCATCCCCTCTTTGGGGTGATTTCTCCCTTTCCATCTCTCTGTGTTGCTCTGTCTCTCTGGCAAGCCCATGCACCCTATAGCAAAAATCTTTAACAACAACAAAAAAAACTGCTTATTTTTATAAAGCAGTTATTTTAAAGATGAAATGACAGAGTCATAAAGTTACCTGAGACATGGCAGGAATTTGGTAAAAGTGTATTTTTTTCCCTTTAGTTTTGACCACTGAGAAAATAATTACTATTCCATTATTCTATTTTTAAGTGGTATTTCCTGGACAATCTACTTGATTTTTGTCTTTGGATAACTCCTAGTTTCTTTCAAGTAATCAAATTCACCCTCTAGAGATACAAGCTTGCCACCATTGAAGAAATTCGTAAGAATATAGTGCATACTCTGAAGGTAGTTCTCCTAAAGGGGTCTCAAAAATAGTTTGACAGCATCACTGTCAAAATATCAAAGCTATCTAACTGGATAGACCCAATGAGCTGTCTAGGCCCACATACATTTCTTGAAACTTTAACAGTGGCACTCAGGCTTGTTACTTTCCGGGCATATATTTAGATATGATACCATCATTTCAAAATGAACCCATCTACCTATTGCACCTCATGTACTTAAAGAAGCTTTGGAAAATGACATTGTGGGAAGTTTTACAGGAGTAAAGACCTTACACTCTTGGCTGGTCATATGGCTTGTTAATAGGACTAGTTTTCACATTGGGACCATCTTGAACTCAAGAGTGGCCTTGGAGTTAAAAGACAAAAACAAACTTTATAGGAGTTAATGAATGAATTCACACTGGAAAACGGTTCCCTTTGGCCAGAGCTCCCATTGATTCCTTTCACATTCCCAGTCCCCAATTCCCAGAGGCTTCCAGTCACATATGACAAATGGCTGATCATCCAAGCGAAGTGACCTGCCATTCAATAAACCATATCTCAGCCACTGTAGAAAGCAGATCATTTTTCTTCTTAGGGATCTAATCTGCCTTCATTGGTATGAACGCCCCAAATGGGGTTCACTGAAGCCTTTACTCCTGTTGAGGAAAGACAAGCTTCTCTAACCTGCCTGCAGAATCTTTCTTCCCTGTAGAAAGAAGACCTTGGAAGGGCTCTAAAGGTTTTATTGCTTTAAGTTAGGCTTGGCCAAATTACTCACAAGTGCTGAATCCTCTTAGGGGTGTCAGCCCAAGAGAAGGAGACCTATTCAGATTAGAGCCTGCATTGAGGCTGCCGACAAAGACCAATTAGTCTTGATTGTGCCGGCTGCGTTTGGAGGGTGACTGCTCTCAGACCACCAACTCGTGCCACCAAAGTGCTCATCCCACCCAGGAGTTACCTACTCTCCCTTAGTTCCCACTCTGACTTCACATGACCTCTGGGTCAAATACCTCTCTCTTGCCTTTGATTTTACTCCTGCCAGGTTGTGGATAGTGTGTTTCATCCCAACTTCATTTTTTCCTACTCTGCCTAAAAACTGGACATGTTTGTATGACTCTCTTAGCAGACTTAATAATTCAACCTTATCTGAAAAAAATCCAAGTGACTTCAATTTTTATGTATTTTGTCTCTTGGTGGCCCAGGCTAGCTTTATGTAGAGGAACTTGGTTGTAGTCTTCAGATTATAGCCATTCTTAAGGCTCTACATTTCTGTGACTGTCAATGTGTTTAAACAATACAGTGATGCTTTCATTCAGTTAAAGACCATTTATAGAGCACCGACAAAGTATAATACAACATGAGTAACTGGCCATTTAAAACACAACCTCTGCCTCTCTGAGAGCTCACTGCCAATGAAGGGTTAAAGTCAAGTGCCCGAATGATTATGATAACAATAGCTTGCTTTTCATTAAGCATTTATTGTGTGCTGGTTCTATGCTGAATGTTCATATTTCACTTAACCCTCACAGGTCCACAATATTCTATCCATAATTCTAAAATACAAAGCTTTAAATACTCATAGTTGACCCACATGTTTTTTCCAGAACCAATTTGGCAGCCAAAGTTGACCTGAACTGACATGAGGTTATTTGTCATTCTATCCAACTATGTGTAGTTATTTATTAGTTTTACTGGAGAAATATAGTCATATGTCATTTAATTATGGGGATATGTTCTGAGCAATGTGTCATTAGGTGTTTGGTTGTGTAAACATCATAGAGTGATAGAGTGTACTACACAAATAAAAGAGGGCTTCAGGGATCAGAGGAGGAAAATAGGACCTCTCCCAGGAGATTTAGCCAAACTTTTAGAAAAGGATGGTATAGGGACCGGCAGATGGCTTAATGGTTACATCACTGGACTCCCACATAGTCAACATAGTTCAAGTCCTGGACCCAGTGACTTAAAACTCACGCCATGTGCATGCATGTGCATGCCCAAAATCCCAAGAGGAGAATGGAGGAGAAGGGATTGCGGTGTGCCATCACCCCAGTGGGGGTGGGGGTGATTTTTTTATTTGTCTCTCTGTCTCTCCAATGAGCACACGTGCCCTATAGCAAGAATCTCTCTTAAAAAAATAAAAAGAAAGAAATGGACTGTGTGTGTGGAACTTTAGCAGGAAAGAAAAAGTGGACTGAGAAACAGGGAAAGTAATCTAACCACGGCACAGTGGGGTAAATAGCAGATCATCTTAGCTAGGGAGGGAGAAGTTGGAAATCATACTCAGAAGGTAGGCCATGGGTAGAGTAGGAAAGGCCAGGATAATTAGAGGAAGGAATTTGGAATGAGAATTAGCTATGCTTCTCTTATAGATCTCAAAGCATATACCTGACATCATGTAATCCTGCTTTCTTCCTGCCGCAGAGGAGAAAAGCACAGCTGTGAGCAGTCCTGTAGTTTTTGACAGGCTTTATTCTATTTATTTTATTTTATATGTTTTTATTCTTATTAAGCTGATTAACGGGACATGTTGAAAACTTGGCCAAGAAAGCAAGGTAGTCAAGAAGAGCTACGGCCATAAACATCTATAGTTGTATCCGTGCTGGGTTTTGTTGCTTCTTTGTAAGCGGAGAGTTAAAGTTTAACTAAGGCACTCATGCCTCACTGCAGCTGGCAGGGATTCAGTGGGAACCCAACCGGCACCCACATGAAACCTCAAAATCCCCCTCCTTCTGTGCTTAAACAACTGTTTCCTCCTCCTCCTGCTCCTATTTGGAATCCTGGCAAAAGTCTTAGGGGGATACATCCATTACCAGGAATTTAAACCTAGAATCTAAATATGTTCTCTTTTGTCATGAATAATCAAAGTTCTAAATTGAATTTTTAGAAACCAGGTCCAGTTCATGAGTAGTGAATTGAGTGTGTCTAATTACGTTTTAGAGTCATTTAACAGCTGTTAATAATGTAATTTTGTGTTATGCCCAATTTGCACTGAATTACTTTAATGGCACACATTGTATTTATTTTCCTTTTGGTGAAACAGTAATCAAACACTAGGGAGTCAACTAGGACACAGAAAGAAATAATTTATTATTTTTATAAGTTTGAAGAAAAGGGACTTTTTAAAAAGAAAGAATAAATCGTATCATAAAACTCCAAGAAGTTTAACACACATGAATGGATTCGTTTTCTCTGGCATTTCTTTTTATAAAAAAATAATCTAATGAGCACAATACAGTTGTTTCATGTCCAAGTTTGTATTGTTTGATGTGAACCAAGTGTTTGCAAAAAAACATTTGACTGACAAGCTAATGAGATTCCTTCACTCCCACCTCCATCCAAAAAAATCCTTCTGGAATGAAAAAACCAGATTTCTAAGTTGTGGTGTATAAGTTAAAGAGACACAGCATCGATTTATATGGACTTCCCAATGGAAGCTTATATTTCCATGGTGAGGCTAGATGATAACAGCAGTGTAATGATAATAGGGAATGCAGCTTTAACAGAAGAAAAATGTGAAGGATGTGACTAGTTATTTCTCTCATAGCACGGAAAAATCTTCTATTTGAGATCTTTATTAGGGTGAAAAGAAGGGTCAACTCTGGAGAAAATAAAAAGGATAGTAATTGGAATAGTGCATTATGAAAGCCTTACTCTTTAATTTTCCATTCACTTTTAAGCACTCAAAGACCCAAGCATCTGATATTGTGCCTATATGTAAGTGTTTTCTGCAGCCCACATGGATCAATGTTCTTTGTATTTGAAGTTACAAGAATAGAGCAGAAAGAAGTTCTCTGTCTCTGTGGGATGCTGGCTGCCATCACTCCAGCCAGGGCTTGACCTAGCATTTTCTGCTTTTGCCCATTTGCCTTCCAGGACCTATGTGAAAGAAACTACAAATGGATGGGCCTTCCCTCCAGGAGAGTCACAGTCGTTTTGCAGTAAGAGACTAATTTCCATCCCCATTACTTCTCAGGCCCCAGTGATTGGGGCAATGCTGTGCCAAGGAGGGAGGGATAGGCGAGGTCCACCCCAGGTGCAGGCAATAAGGAGGGGAGGGGTACGTTGCCTGTGGAGAATTCAAAAACAATAATAAAACTGGCTAAAAGTCGGTCTGCTTTTCATGCTCATCATGTGCTATTCTGAACAATGTTAGTGATAAAATACTCCTTGCCGCAGGCTTGGCTAATCACGCCGCTGCTTTCCTCACTCTGGTGCTCCACTGAGTTGAGAGTGAGTGTGTGGATCTGAGCTCCCACATCATGTGAGAGTTTCAGGGCCCCAGACTCTCCGGTCTAAACCCTTTTCTTGTAATGGTGGGCATTATTACATTATTCTGCAACTAGCACCAAAGTCACTCCTCTCAGCCTCTTGCTGGCCCTGATTAGCAGAGGCCACTTATGTAGCACTGTTCTTTAACCTCTGCAGGGCTCTTCTCACCACTGCTGTTGCTCTTGCCAATTTGTGGGTGGGTTCCTTCCCTGCCAATGTTTGCAGCTCTTTATTAGCTTTCTAAAGGATGTTGTGGCTTCTTTAGTTGACAGAGCTTTCTGTTGAAGAATTTGGGAAAAGTTGCCAAGGGCTCACTTGAGGGTATTTAAGTGACACCACCCGATGTCTTAACTTCTGCCAACACTTAGTCACTGTCCCCAGCCAAAGCACATGGCCTTTGGATCTTTCCTGATTCATGGCAAACTCTCTTCTTACCCAGAGGACTATCCTCAGAAGTTGATAGAGAAAGGGATAGACTTGAAGCTTAACCCTGTGGTCCTGGAGACCAACTCCAAATGCTAAAATTCTCTTTGTCTGACCAATCCTTCAGGTCTATTAGAACAGAGTTCAAAATTTATCTGTATATGTGTGTTGAGGGGAGGATAGGATGAAGGGCAATGCCTATGCTTGAATCAAGTAACATTTAAACTTATGCAAATGCCTCTAGAGTTTATAGAAATGCAAAAGTTGAGATATTGTAAGATGGCCTTGCATTGAATTTCTCAATACAACTTAACTAAAATAAATGGTGCCCTTTTTCTTAATCTGTTTTTGGATCATGGTTATGTTGAGAACCTAAAGTAAACTATGTACTCTTTCCTCAGAAAAATGAACAACTCTAAATATCCTAAGAATTTTTAATATCACTTAACTGAGTATAGTGACTGAAGGAGTCTATGGGACTCAGATTAAGAACTGGTCTAGGGAACCAGCAGTTAGCGTAATGGCTATGTCGCTGGATTCCCACGTAGTCGACCGCGGTTCGTGTCCCGGACCCGGTGGCTTAAAACTCACGCCGGGCGCGTGTGCGTGCGTGCCCAAGATCCCGAGAGGAGAATGGAGGAGAAGGGATTGCGGCGTGACCATCCCCACTGAGGGGTGATTTCTCGCTTTCTGTCTCTATGTCTCTCTCTGTCTGTCTGG
>NW_006160229.1:1482398-1497052 GCF_000334495.1 Tupaia belangeri chinensis | reverse complement strand
GAGGAGGATGCTAGTGGGTGATGTCTAGGACAACGTGAGAGGCCTGGATTTGCCTCCCTATCCAACCTGAAAATAAAATAAAATAAAATAAAACAGGCTGTGCACAATTGCATGGACCTGTAGTCCTAGCTAACCTGAAGGTCAGGCAGAGGAGACTACAACAATGCAAGATCCTGTCAAAAATACTTTGGGCCTGCTCCATGGTGCAGTGGTAATGCAAAACCAAAGAGAAACTAGATCCTACCTGGAGCCTGAACTTGTAATTCACAGCCTAGTCAGCCTGAGACATGCCAGGCACATGTGAAAATACCCAAGATCTGATAGACTAGAAGACTAGAGAAGAATCAAAATTTGACCAGACCCTACACAGGGTGCTGACCTTTCTCTCTCTCCCCACCCCATGTAAGTGCAAAAAATGCTCTAAAATAAATAAAGAAAAATTACTTTAAAAAATTCTTATCTCTCTCATTCTCTCTCTCTCTCTCCCTCTCCCTCTTCTCCCTTTCTCTTCCTCCTGAGCACGCACACACACTCTCATATAAATGAGTGAACAAATGAACAAATGAATCAGTCTAGCAAGTCCTTCTTATCCTATTTCCTCACATTCTCTGGAAAAATATCCAGGCCCATCTTCTCCAGTAGGCATGGGAGAGACAGAGACCCAGGTCCACAATAATTTTATGGGCCCATAAAAATACCTTAATTTGGGGACCAGCAGGTGGCATGGTGGTTAAGGCGCTGGACACTCCCACATGGCCAAGCAAGGTTCAAGTCTCAGATCTGGTGGCTTGCTTTCCCATTTCCTCTCTCTCTCTGGTCAAATATGAATGAATGAATGAATAAATAAAAATAATTCTTTTTAAAAAATAAAGTATCTTCTTTTAAAGTCAGAAGAAAAATTTTGATCTATTCCATCAAAAGAAACTGTTTTAAGATTACAAAGTAACATTCATTTTTATACAATGTTTAAGTAGTAAAACATGCCTTTTTGTACTTTTTAATTTTAATTTTTATTGCTTTTTAGAATTGTTATTTCTGGGGACAGCAGATGGTGTGGTTATGGCAATGGACTCCCACATGGATGACCGTGGTTTGAGTCCTAGACCTGGCAGCTTGAAAATCATGCTGGTTACATGTGTGTACATGCCCAAAACCCCAGGAGGAGAATGGAGGAGAAGGGATTCCAGTGTGGCTGTCTCCCCTGGGGGAGGTGATTTCTCACCTTCCCTCTCTCCGTGTCCCCAGTGCTCTGTGGTGAAAACCTTTAAATAATACAATACAATAAAATTCAACGGTAATTTCTGGTTTATGTATAATCATATATCCTTGTGAGTTGAGGTATGGTTTTTCAAAGCATGCATACAGTGTGCATGGTTAGAAATCAATGCTATAGACATATTCATCTTATTTGACATTGAACATTACATTATGTTGTACACATTCGATATTGTACTATTAGTCATGTTTTGCAAGTGTATATTGAATTGTCATGACATTTTTTTACACTGCTATGTACGCCATTCCATAACCTACTCTACTTGTTTACATGCATTCTTGTATCTGTTAATCATTTTTTCCTCAATCACCCCCATTCTCCCCTCCCTATGCAACTTCGATATCTATTATTACTCTCTCTACTTCTATGCCATAGAAGACCCTATGTTAAGTGGGGACGCAAAGCATATCTTTCATACCTTATTTCATCTAGCATTATATATTTTAGGTTCATCCACTGTACTGTTGTTTTTTATGGCTGAGTAGCATTCTACTGTGTTTGTGTGCTATATTTTCTTGATCTAGTCATTGGTTGTTGAGAACTTAGATTTATTGCACAACTTAGCTATTGGGAATAATGTTGCAATGAACATAGATGTACAAATGTCTTTCCAGCAGAGCAATTTCCTATTGTTTTGCTAAGTATCCAAGAGTGGGACTATTGAGTCATACATTGTCGAGGAACATTCTTGCTTTTCTCCTATAGTGGCTATACTAATTTACATTCTGACCAACCATGCACAGGAATTCTCTTTTCTCCTCAACTCCATCAGGACTTGTTGTTTGTTAGGTCATAGCCATTCTGACTGGGGTTAGTTAATACCTTATTGTGCTTTTGATTTGCTTTTCCCTCCTCATAACAGATGTTGAACACGGGGGCAGCAGGTAATGTAGTAGTTAAAGCATTGAACTCCCATGTTGCAAACTGCGGTTCTACTCCTCGACCCAGAGGCTTGAAACTCACACCAGGCACTTGTGGGTGCGTGCCCAAAATTCCAAGAGGAGAATGTAGGAGAAGGGGTTGTGGCATGGCCATCCCCCCACCCCCGAGGGGGGGGGTGATTTCTCACTTTTTGTCTCTCTGTCTCTCTCTGCCTCTCTGGCTAGCACATGCACCTTACAGAAAAAAATCTCTCTCTTAAAAAATAGATGTCGCACACTTTCTTAATATGCTTCTTAGCCATTTTTAAAAAGATTTTTGCCACATGGGGGGTGTGCTCAGCAGAGAGAGAGAGAGAAAACAAAAGATAGTAAAAGAAAAAGGGAGAAATCACCCTCTGGGGGGTGGGTACACTGCAATCCCTTCTCCTCCATTCTCCTCTCAGGATTTGGGGTTTGCATGCATATGTTCATGGCATGATTTTCAAGCTGCCAGGTCCAGGACTTGAAACACAGTAAGTCACGTGGGAAATCCAGTGCTTTAACTACCATGCCACCTGCTGGCCCTGCTTTTTATCCATTTTTATATCTTTCTTTGAGAGCTGTCTCTTAGATCTATTGCCCATTTTTCAAATTGGATTACTAGAGTTTTTGTTTTTGTTTTTTTGTGGGTGAGATATTTGAGTTCCGTATATATTCTGGTTGTCAATTCCTTACCTGAAGTATAGTTGCAAATATTTTCTCGTTCTGTGAATCATCTCTTTATCTATTGTTTCCTTTGGTGTACAAAAGTTTGTGTGTGTGTGTGTTTGTTTTTTAACTTGATGTAATCCTCCTTGTCTCTTTTTGGTGGTGTTGTCCATGTTTTAGGGACCTAATATAAGAAATATTAGTCTATTCTAATATCTTGAAATGTTTCCCTTGTATCTTCCTCAAATAGTTTTATAGTTTTGAGATTTATGTTTAAGTCTTTAAACCATTTTGAGTTACTTTTTGTACATAGTGAGAGATGGAGATCTAGTTTTATTCTGCAAGTGAATATCAAGGTTTCTCAGCACCATTTATTGAAAATACTGTGTTTTCTCCAGTGAATTGTCTTGTGACTTTTTTCAAAAATCTTTGGTTGTATTTATTTCTGGATTCTCTCTTCTGTTCCATCTGTCTCCATGTGAGTTCTTGTGCCAGCACCATACTGTTTTGGATATCATGGTTTGGAAATATATTTTGAAGTCAAGTAGTGAGATGTCTTCCAACTTTATTCTTTTCACACAATATTGTTTTGGTGATTTGTGATTCCACACAAATTTTACAATTATTTTAAAATTCTTGTGAAAAATGTTGCTGATATTTTGATAGGGATTGCATTGAATTTGTAGATCATCACTTCAAATCTAAAAAATAATGATATTTTAACTATATTGATTCTTTTAATTCATGCAGAAAAGATGCTTTTCCATTTTTTTCAATTTCTTTATTCAGATTTAAATAATTTTCATAGTAGAAAGCTTTCACATCATTGGCTAGCTTTATTGCTACCTATTTGTTTTCTGTGTCTATTGTAAATAGGCCTGTTTTCTTCTTTTCTGTTTCAGTTTGTTCACAGTTAGCGTTCAAAAATGATACAGATTTTTGTATGTGGATTTTGCATCCTTTAACTTTATTGAAATCATTTATCACATCTGAAAGGTTTTCGGTGGATTCCTTTGGTTTCTATGTATATAACCATATCATCCACAATTTCACTTGATCCTTTCCAATTTGTATGACATTTACTTCATTTTCTTGTATGATTGCATTGGCTAGAGTTTCACTACTTTGTTCAAGGGGAGAAAGTGGACATCTCTGCCTTGTTACAGTTTTAAGGAGAGAAGCTTTCAACTTTTCCCATTATATTAGGTGTGGGTTTGTCTGATATTGTCTTTATTGTGTTAAGAAATGTACTTTCTGGGGCCAGCAGGTGGCATGGTGGTTAAGGGTGCTGGACTATCACATGGCCGACTACAGTTCAAGTCCTGGACCTGGTGGCTTTCTCTCTCTGTTTCTGTCACTGGGTCCCTCTCTCGTTAAATTTAAAAAATAAATAAATAAAGATAAATAAAATAATTCTTTAAAAAAAATGTACCTTCTGTCTAAAGTCTTAATCATGAAAGGATGTTGTATTTTATCACATGCTTTATCTATGTCAATTGATGTAATCATATGATTTTTATCTTTTGGTTTATGTATTACTTTACAGTTTTGCATATTATTAACCATACTTGTATTACTGGGATAAATCCTACTTAGCCATGGTGTATAATATTGTTTAATGCCGTTGGATTTTGATTTGCTAGTATTTTGTTGAGGATTTTTGTATCTATATTCGTCAGGGATATTTGTATGCAGTTTTATTTATTCTTTTAGTATATCCCTGTCTACTTTTGGTATAAAGGTGATGTTGGCTTCATAAAATGAATTTGGAGGGTTTCCTCTTTTTGGATCTTTTGAAACAGTTTGAGAAGAATTTATGTTAAGTCTTTAAAAGATTTGTGAAGCTCATCAATGAAGCCATTCAGATCTGGGCTTTTCTTTGTTAGGAGACTATTTATTACTGATTCAATCCCATTCCTTCTTAGTAGTTTATTCAGAATTTATATTTCTTCCTGACTTAATCTAAGTGTATTTTATGTGTTCAGAAATGTGTCCATTTCTTGTAGGTTTTCCAGCTTCTGGGTGTATACATATAGTCGCTAGTAGTATTCCCTAATGATCTTTTGTATTTCTGTGATATCTGTTGTAATATCTCCTTATTACTTTCTGGGATTTTATTTATGTGGGTCTTCTCTTAATTGGTCTTGGTTAGTCTAGCTAAGTTTGTTTAGCTAATGGGGTGAATATTTTTTGCTTAAAAAAAAAAAAAAAAAACACTTTACCTAGAATTGGCAAGTGGCTTGGTGGTTTAAGACACTGGACTCCCACATGGCCAACCATGGTTCAGGCCCCAGACCTGGTGGCTTCATTTCTCACTTTCCCTCTCTCTCTCTGGTCAAATTAGAAAATAATAATAATAATAATAATAAATAGAGTTAAAATAAACTAATTCTTTGAAAAAGAAACAGCTTTTCATTTCATTGATTTATTACATTGCTCTTTTGTTCTAGTTTATTTATTTATGTTCTTTATTATTTCTTTTCTTCTATTAATTTTGGGTTTTGCTTGTTCATCATTTTCTGGTTCTTTGAGAAGCATGCTTAGATTATTTTCCATCTTTCTGGTTTTTTTTTTCCTTGTGAGTCAGTCATTTATATAAAATTCCATCTTAGTACTGCTTTCACTGTATCCCAAATATCTGAAAGATTATCATTTGTTTCAAGAAATTTTAAGTTTTCATTTTTAATTTCTTTGGTAGTTTAGAAATAGTTCAGGATTATGTTGTTTAGTTTCCACATATTTGTGCATTTTTGAGAGTTTTTTTTTTTTTTGCTGTTCATTTCAAGGTTACTGTCATAGTTATCAGAGAATATACTAAATATTGTTTCTATTCTCTTTTTTTTCATCTCTGGTAAATTATATTTAATCATTGTACATCCTTATAGTGTACAACATTGTTTTCCCAGCATGAATACAGTGCATATTAGTCAAGTCAAAGTCATTGCCATACACATTATAATCAACAGATAACTTAATTTTTTCTCTTAAATGTTTTGTTTGGAGGAGAGGCAAGGGAGCAGGCCTCGGAGGACACCTTCATGGCTCCTTAGAACTAGTGATTTCAGGGGAAAAAATAAATATTTTCTACTGATAATTCAGTCTCCAGCCCACAGACTCCAGTGGAGAGACAAGGAGCAGTCCTCAGAAGACACCTTCATGGCTACTGAGAACTAGTGATTTCAGGGAATAAAGAAATGAAGATTTTCTACTGATAATTCAGTCTCCAGCCCACAAACTCCAGTGGTAGAAGCTCCCTCAAGCCTTCTCTCTACCTCTGTCTCTGTCTCTGTCTCTCTCCACCTCTGTTTCTGTCTTCTCTCTCTTTTTTTGTAATTTTTCCTTTTTAAAATTTTTTAAGGTAAAACATTTTCTTGGCTTTCAGCCCCTCCTCTCCCTTTACCATGTTAATAATCCCCTCTCCTCCTCCCAACCCAGGAGAGGCAAGGGAGCAGGCCTCAGAGGACACCTTCATGGCTCCTGAGAACTAGTGATTGTGCACAGCACGGTTTTCTAATTTTTGCTTTTATTAAAAAAATAATTTTTATTATAATTTTTTTAGTTTTTATCTTCTTTTTCTCTGTTTCTTGGTTGTTTTTGTTGCTGTTGTTTCTCTGTCTCTCTGTTTCCTTTTCTGTACACTCCTGGATGCTCAGATTGAACTTCAAGTTTGGGAAGAAACCCACTTTCCATCGGATGACTAGAAATCACCACAAGATCACAAGAAATATGGGAAAGCAAGAAAATACCTCTCCTCCAAGGGAAAATAATAACTTCTCTTCATCTGCAGACAGTTCAATGGAAATCATGGAAATGTCTGATAAAGAATTTAGAACATTCATAATGGTGAAGCTAACAGAGATGCAAGAGAAGAGAGACAATGAACTGCAGAAGAGGCAGGAGAAAGGAGCTGACAAGTTCCAGGAGGTGAGGAAGTTCATGCAAGATCTGAAAGAGGAATTACACACTTTACAAAAGAATCAGATGAACTGTTAGAGATGAAGGCTATAATGCAAGAAGTCAAAGTCTCCCTTGAAAGTATTAAAAGCAGACTAGATTATACAGAAAATAGAATCTCAGATGTAAAAGAGAAAATTGCTGGCCTAGAAAAATCCACCATGAAGACTGAGAAAATTGTCCCAAAATTTGAGAATAATATATGAGAAATACTAGATACCATCAAGCGTCCAAACATTCAGATAATTGGCATCCCAAAAGGTAAGAGATTCATAAGTGCATTGATAACCTATTCCAAGAAAACTTTCCAAACCTAGAGAGACACTCAAAGATCCAGTCCCAAAAAATACAAAGGAACCAAAATAAAATGAGCCAAGACCTTCTCCAAGACACATTATAACCAGACTGACCAAAACCATAGACAAAGACAAGATACTAAGATTGGCAAGAGAGAAACAGCAATTTACCTACTAAGGATATCCCATCAGACTCTCAGCAGATCGCTCATTGGAAACAATGTGAGCAAAGAAAGAATAGGAAAATATATTCAAAGTGTTAAGGGAAAAGCAATTTCAACTGAGAATACTGTCCCCGACAAGATTATCCTTCATGTGGGAAGAAAAGACAAGAACATTCTCAGATAAATAAAACCTGAAAGAATTTACCAGCACCAGACAAGATCTCCAAGAAGTTCTCAAGGGAGTGCTGTGTCAGGAAAATTAAATGTAGTCACAGAGAAATAAGAGTTCAAAAATTAAGAAAATGGTCAACTTAATTGTGGGACAAGCCTGGAGTTGAATATTATATCCCAGAATTCAATCAGGAAGATCGAAGCACAACAGAAGCTAGATTAAGTACATGAGACTCAACTGGTGAAATAGCATTCTGTGACTTTTGACTAAAATATTGCTGCTTTTCCTCTAGGCTTTGTTGTCCGGTTTTAAGAGTTTTTGTCCTGTGTTCAGCTGTCAATAGGTTCATGTACCTACTATTTAAACAGAATACAAACCTGTTTCCAGGCTTTAAGTTTTAAGCAAATTTCCTTGCCAATTCAAAACTGCTTTTCTTGAAATTACTAGCTGAACTTGCTATTGAAAGTAGATTATTTAAGAAATTGTGTGATCAATAAAATGTGGGGGTAGAGAGGAACGGAAGACAACAGTAGACATGAGATAGTGTGAGAAGACAGAAAGGGCAGAGGGTCATAGGGGTAATATATACACATATATATATATATGTATATATAATTATTGATGATAACATGCATGATGAAGCCACTATGCAGTATATTCTGGATGGGAAACCACTTTTTGTATGCTGTGATGATGATTAGGGGATGAATGTAAATTAATTAATTAAAAAAGTTTCAGGAGAAAAAAACATGAAAACTAGTTTTCTTGAAATAAAAAAAAAATGTATATTTGATGACTGCAGTAAGCTGTATAGTCCCAGCTAGGTGCTACTTTATAGTATGTTCATTCTACTCACTGAGGTTTATGCCTAAAGTCAGACTTGGGTTCATGTGTATGTATATATCAGCTGCGCTTGCTATTGGAAATATTAAGTTCCATTAGCAAATCAATAAAATGGGGGGGGAAGGCATAGAAAGCAACCATGGATACCAGAGACAGTGTAGGAGGAGGGGGTGACATGGCAGGGGGTGAGAGAGAGGAATCAAGGATGTCAAAAAAAAAAAAGTCAAATATACAGGAAACAAGAAATGGAAAATTATTTGTTAATAACAACACGTACATTGATGTGCTTGATTGAGCCAATATGCAATGTATTCTGGATGGCAAATCTCATTTTGTATGTTGTAATGATGTATAGTGAATGAATGTAAATAAATAAATTTAAATTTAAAAATGTGGTTTTTTTTTTTCCCTTAGCTCCTGTTTTTAGAGGCTTATTTTTTGCCCTATTTTGTGGTCAATCTGAGAAAATGATTGACATGCAGCTGAGAAAAATGTGTATTACATTTAGTTGTGTGAACCGTTCTATAAATATCCATCAGATCCATTTAGTTTATGGAATTGATTAACTCTAGTGTCTTTTTAATTTTTGTATAGATGATCTAGCCGATGGTAACAATGGGATATTGAAATCCTCAATAGTTAACATGTTAGAGTATATCTTTCTCTTTAGTAGTCTTCATTTAATGTATTTAGGGGCCCCAATGTTGTGTGTAAATATATTTATAATTGTTATATCTTCTTGGTGAATTGATTCCTTTACTATGATATGATGATCTTCTTTGTTTCTTTTTATAGATTTTAGCCTGAAGTCTCATATTCCTGCTTTCCTTTGTCTCTATGTGCATGGAATGACCTTTTCCAACCTTTCACTCTAAATGTGTATGTGTCTTTACTGATGCAGTCCTCCCACTGCCGTGGTCAGTCTATGTTCCAGAGTAAGTAATGCTGTGTAGGGCTGGATCTCTAGTGCTCAGTCTAGCTGGGGTAGTCACAGCAGCGGCCCATGTAGGACAGGTGGGATTTTGGTGGGTTCTCAGGGACGTGAAGACATGATAACTATTAGTCTTTGGGGAAGGTTTCTCTTAAACAGTTTCTCTGTTCTCAAAATGGCACCACTCTGCAGCTACTTGGGTACTGAAACTTGTGGATAATCTGGAACAGATTCTTGCTTGGAGTTATTTCAGCCCTGTGGATCTCATGAACACCTTCTCACTGAGCCTGGGGCCATATGGAGTGCTAGACTTCCAGGTAGATAGGAATGCTGTCCATGGAGGTATCAGAGGCTACAAAGATATCTCACTCACCCTTTCCCAAGAAAGAAATCAGAAGAAAAACTAGAAAATATTCTGAATCAAATAATAATTACAGTATGTAAAAATTATAGAATGTGGTTAAAGAATAGCTTAAAGGGAAATTGATAACTTTAAATGCCTATGTTAGAAAAGAAGAAAAGTCTAAAATAAAGTACTAATTTCTGTCGTAAGAAGCTAAAAGATGGGAAACTAATCCCAGAGTAAGTAGAAGAAAAATAATAAGCAGTGGAAATTAATCAAGTAGAAAGCAGACAAACGATATGGAAAACTGACAAAACCAAACATTTGGAAAGGAGGAAGTGAAATAGTACTTAACATCAGAAAATATACATATAGAACAGCCAAGGAAATCTAAAGGGAAAAAAAAACTATTAGGAGTAATAAGTGAACTCTAGGATGACACTGAATACAAGGTGTTTAAGTTTTCTATTACCACATAACAGCATTATCATAAATGTAGTGACTAAACTATGACACGTTTATTATCTCAGTATTTTTGTGTCAGAGGTCTGGGCACAGCATTATCTGCATCTTCTTGTTAAGGTCGTACAGTATTGTAATCAAGGGATTAGCTTGGGCTGGGTTTCCACCCTGATGTCTCAACTGGGCAAGGACTCACTTCACTCACTTATGATTGTTGGCAGCACTCAGTTAATTTGGACTGAGTAAGATCTTCAGTTTCTTTGCTAGTTGTTGAACAGGACACCATTCACTGCTCCTAGAAACTACCCAGACTTCCTTGCTACATGGGGTTCCCCAGTGTGGCTGCTTGTTCCCTCATAGCAGCAAAGAAGAGAGAGAGACTACAGCAAGATAGGTACTACTATCACATATAATGTAATCACATACCATAATCATGTGCGCTCTATCTTCTTGTCATATTTTAGTGGCTATAAGCAAGTCATAGGTCACATCCACATTCAAGAGTAGGAGGTCACTCAAGTACATGAATACCAGAAAGTGGGTATTTGGAGACTATCATAAAGATTAGTTCACTATGCAAGATTAATAGACACAAGTAATTACATTCCTTATACAAACAACAAACAATTACAACAATGAAATGTTAAAAATGCTAGTCACAGGGTCAGCAGGTGGCATAGTGGTAAAGGTGTTGGATTCCCACATGGCTAACTGTGGTTCAAGTCCTGTATCCGGTGGCTTGAGATTCACACTGGCTGTGTGTGTGTGCATGCTCAAAATCCCGAGAGAAGGATGGAAGACCAGGGATTGTGGTGTGGACATTCCCCTTGGGGGATGATTTCTCATGTTCTGTCTTTCTGGAGAGCACACGTGCCCTATAGCAAAACTCTCTCTTTCAAAAAAAAAATGCCAGTCACAATAGCATAAAAATATAAAACAAAAATAAATTGAATAAAATATGTATAAGACCTCTACAGTAAAAAAGTATAAAATGTTACTAAGAAAAAATGAAGAACTAAATAAATAGATATATTCTATATTTGTGAATGAGAAGACCTAATATTATTAATATATTGATTTCCCCTAAATTGATCTATGAACTCAACACTGTTCCACTCAAAATCACAGCTGGGTTTAGTTGTAAACAAGCTGATTTTAAAATGTACATGAAAATTCAAAACAAATCTTTAAAAGAACAGTGTTTACACATCCATATAAGTCTTAGATCAGCTAAACAAACTTGAACTAAAAGGAAAAATTCTGATGATCCACACTATCTGATTTCAACAAATCATGATGAAAAAATTGGATATCTGTATTGGACAAGTGAACCTTAATCTAATTCACATAAGATAAAAAATAATTCAAAATTGATTACTTAAATTTTGAAGCTAGCACCATAAAACTTCTAGAAGTTTTTGCACTATCTTCATTACTTTGAGGTAGACAAAATTTCTTAGAGAACACATGAAAAGTATTAGCAGGGTCAACTAGATGGCACAGTGCTAATAACGTTCTGCTTAAGTGATATTGGATCCGTATGGAAGATTGTTGGTTCAGTTCCCTGGCTGCCTATGATTGTGACTGGCTGGCTGAGAAGGCAAAGGGTTGGAAAGATCATGGCATAAGATCCTGTTGATGATGTTTATCTCTTTTTTTTTTTTTTGAGAGGTTTTTGCTATAGGGCGTATGTGCTCGCCAGACAGACAGAGAGAGACAGAGAGATAGAAAGCGAGAAATCACCCCCCAGGGGGATGGTCACGCTGCAATCCCTTCTCCTCCACTCTCTCAGGATCTTGGGCACACATGCACATGTGCCCAGCGTGAGTTTTAAGCCACTGGGTCCGGTACTCAAACCACGGTCAACTACATGGGAGTCCAGCGACAAAGCCATTACACTAACTGATGGTCTCAGTGTTTGTCTTTTTCTCTATATATGAAAAAAATAAACTTTAAGAAGAAAAGTACTAGCCATAACAAAATTGATAGAGTAGAATGTATCAGATTAAAACACCTGCTTACCAAAAAACAGTTAAGACAACAGGCAAGCCTCAAATGGAGAAAATATTTGTATAATATAATTAATAAAATAGATAAGGGAATATTCAAAAAGTTCACGGAAACCACATATTGTGAAAAATTTATCCGTGTTTTCAAAGATTTTTTTTGGCACCAAAATAAACTCATACTTTCAATTCCATTTCTCCAAGAACTGTTTCAAGTCCCCTTATATAATATAAACATGTACATATATATGCAAAAAGAGTTGTTTTTTGTTTGTTTGTTTCTTTTTTGGAGAGGTTTTTGCTATAGGGCACGTGCACTCGCCAGACAGACAGAGAGAGACAGACAGAAAGCGAGAAATCACCCCCCGAGGGGGGATGGTCACGCCTCAATCCCTTCTTCTCCATTCTCCTCTCGGGATCTTGGGCACACACACACACACGCTCAGCGCAAGTTTAAGCCACTGTGTCCGGTACTCGAACCAAGGTCGACTACATGGGAGTCCAGCGACATAGCCATTACACTAACTGCTGGTTCCCATGCCAAAAGAGTTGTAATCAGAATATGTAAAGAGTTCCCTGGGACCAGCAGATGATGTAATGGTTATATTGCTGGACTCCCACATAGTTGACTATAGTTTGAATCCTGGACTCTGTGGTTTAAAACTCATGCTGGGCATATGTGTGTGTGTGCCAAAATTCCAGGAGGAGAAGGGATTGCAGTGTGACCATCCCTCCTGGAGTGTGATTTCTCACTTCCTTTCTCTCTCTGTTTCTCTGGCAAGTGCACACACCCTATAGAAAAAAATCTCTCTCTCAGAGGCCGGCAGGTGGCATGGTGGTTAAGGATGCTGGACTCCCACATGGCTAACTTTGTTTCATGTTCTGGACCTGACGGCTTGCTTTCTCACTTTCCCTTTCTCTCTCTCTCGTTCTGTCCTTCTGTGGTCAAATTATAAATAAAGACATAAAGTTAAATGAAATAATTCTTTTAAAAAAATCTCTCTCTTAAATAGGTTAACAAGCCCCCAAATGGCAAAAGACTTGAAAATTTATAAAATAAAATATAGTTATGACTAATAAGTACATAAAAAGGTGCTCAACATCATTAGCCACCAAAGAAATGCAAATTAATCTACATTTAGATATTACTTCCTACCTAGCATAATGACTACAATAAAATGGACTGACAATACCAAATGTTGAAGAGGATGTGGAGCAGCTAGAATTCTCATAAATTGTTGGGAACCAGCAGTTAGCGTAATGGCTATGTCGCTGGACTCCCACGTAGTCGACCGCGGTTCGTGTCCCGGACCCGGTGGCTTAAATCTCACGCCGGGCGCGTGTGCATGCATGCCCAAGATCAAGAGAGGAGAATGGAGGAGAAGGGATTGCGGCGTGACCATCCCCCCTGGGGGGTGATTTCTCGCTTTCTGTCTCTATGTCTCTCTCTGTCTGTCTGGCGAGCGCACGCGCCCTACAGTGAAAATCTCTCCAAAAAAAAAAAAAAGAACTCTCATAAATTGCTGGTGGGGATGTAAAATGTTATAATTACTTTGGAAAACTGTTTGGCATTTCCTTATAAAGTTAAATATATACCTCTCTTATAACTTGAATATTATATTCTTAGATATTTACCCAAGAGAAATGAAAATACCTGCTCACGGGGACCAGCAGTTAGCATAATGGCTATGTCGCTGGACTCCCATGTAGTCGACCGCAGTTCGCGTCCCAGACCCGGTGGCTTAAAACTCATGCTGGGTGCATGTGCGTGCGTGCCCAAGGTCCTAAGAGGAGAATGAAGGAGAAGGGATTGTGGCATGGCCATCCCCCCTGGGGGGTGATTTCTCGCTTTCTGTCTCTATGTCTCTCTCTGTCTGTCTGGGAAGCGCATGGGCCCTATAACAAAAACCTCTCCAAAAAAAAAAAAGAAAAAAAGAAAAAAATACCTGCTCACAAAACAATTTGTATGTAAATTTTTATAGCAAATATATACATAATAGAGAAAAATCATAAACAATCTAAATATCCATAAATATGGAAATTAACCAACAAATTGTGCTATATTTATACAATATAATACTAGAGAGCAATAAAAAGAAATGAACAGCTGATACATGCAATGAAGTGGATAAATCTCAAAAACATTATGATGAATGAAAGAAATTGAATATAAAAAAATCACAAATAGTATGATTCCATTTATATGACTCTCAAAAAAGGCAAAATCATTCTACGGTTAGAAAAATCAGAGTTAAATAAATAAATAAATAAAAAGAAAGAGCTAAAAAAAAGAAAAATCAGTAATGCTTGCTCTTGGGGAAGGCCAATATTTATAGGGAAGGGACACCAGGGAACTCTCTGGAGTGATGAAAATGTGTATCTTAACTGGGGTGGTAATGACGAGGCAATATACGTTTTTCACATTTCATCAAACTGTACACTAAATGTGGGTACTTCAAGACATTTGTGAAAAATGGAATTAAATTTTCAGTTCATTTTGGTGCAAAAGGTTTTGATATGCATGCAGAGTCTTTTCCTTTTTATTATTTTTGGAGAGGTGTTTGCTATAGGGTGCGTGCACTCGCCAGAAAGACAGAGAGACAGAAAGCGAGAAATAACACCCAGGGGGGATGGCACAC
>NW_006160229.1:1465299-1482281 GCF_000334495.1 Tupaia belangeri chinensis | reverse complement strand
CAAACCCAGCGCGTTAGCCATTACACCAACTGCTGATCCCTTTTCTTTTTTTTTTTTTTTAAGAGATTTTTGCTATAGGGTGTGTGTGTTCTTTGAAGAGACAGAAAGCAAGAAATCATCTCCTGAGGGGGATGGCCACACTGCAATCCCTTTTCCTCCATTCTCCTCTCGGAATTTTGGGCATGTACACACATGTGCCCAGTGTGAGTTTTAAGCTGCTAGGTTCAGAACTCAAACTGTGGTCGAATACGTTGGAGTCCAGAGATGTAAGCATTATGCCATCTGCTGGTCCCTGATAGCCTTTGTGTAATATACATTTTCCACGAACTTTAAATACCCTGCATGTGTGTTCACATGCATATTTATAAATTATTTTTAATATTGTTACATAGCTTGACCACCCACCTTATTTGTTGCATGTGGTTCCAGATGACTTTTTAGCAGAAAAGAACTCAATCAATTTGTAAATCAATCAATTGATCAATCAGGCAGCACAGAGTTTCTTGTTCTATGACCCCAGAAGTTTTCTCTAGGGCTCAAGGGCAGGCCAGAGACATGCCTCTGGATGAGCCCCAGCTGCTGCTTTTGCAGCCATCTGTTCCTCTGCTGGCCCACACAGCCTGGACTGCTGGCCTGACTGCTCAAAGTATCTTATCTGACTCGTGCTGAGCTTCCCCTCCTAGGAGCAGGCCCTGTTCCTTGTTGCACAGGATCAGAGGGAGATGGGTGGGGCTGGGGGTGGAGTCCACTTCTCATTCACTTGGTTCAGAAAGAAAATAGAACGGGGCCTAATGGAGAACCAGGAATATCACTGCCATGTCTTGGCCTACTCCAAGTTTCTGGATCCTACCAAACTTTTTTTTCCCACCTTGGAGCCCCTGTACTTGCTGTCCTTGTCAGGAAAGTTCTCTCTCTCAAATCTTAGGTCTTTTCATGTATGAGTTGCTCCTTCTCTTCGGGCTTCAGGTCTTAGGATAATTCTCACTTCTTCAGGAAGGCTTTCTCTTCACACTTATCCCCATGATTCTCTGTTTTATAATACTACTTAATTTTTTCATGATGCTGATCATTATTTTTATTTCTCTTTTTATTTTAGTAATCATTTGCTTATATATATTTTTCTCTTCCGTTAAAGAATAAAATTTTAGGCAAGTAAGGATTCTAAGTTGTTGTTTGATTGGTTGGTTTTTTTTTTTCCTTCTATGTCTCCCATCTCCAACATGGCACCTCACAAATACCCATTGAATAAACAAATTGCTAATCTGAAGGTAATGTACATTTGTGCTGTGGACCACATTGTCTCTCTCTCTCTCTCTTAACTTATTTATCTCAACAGTTATGTCTTTCTTTGAGGGTATTTTTTGTTATCTTCCTGGTCACAGGTTTCTATTTCACCTTCAAAAACAATCATGATGGCCAAATAGTGGTTCGACCTTAACACAAGTAGACCCATGTGGGAAAGGTGATGAGTTTGCATACTGGGACCTCTCTGAACCTACTGGATGTTGAGTGTGACTGTCATCTGAGCTGACAGAGATTAGAGTGAACTGCAGTTTGGAGACCTTATTGGGGGTACTTGTCTGTCTCTCTTTCATGAAATAAATAAACTTAAAAAAATAGTCCAAGAGGCTGGCCTTGTATTACAATGTTTAAGAACTATGCATTGGGAGCTATTGGGGTATCAGAAAAGTCATGACATATTTTTGTTTTTCTATGCAAAAATGTGTCATGACTTTTCTAATGACTCGATAGTTCCCACATGGCTGATCCCAGTCCTGGAGGCTTAGAAAAACACACCAGTCACATATGCATGTATGCCCAATATCCTGATAAGAAGGAAAAATGGAGGAAAAAAGGATTGTGACATGACCACACAACATTTGGGAGATTCTCTATCTCTCTCTCTCTCTGGAGTACACATACCCTCTGGCAATAAAAAAAAATATTTCAAGGTTCTAACTTTTTTTTTTTTTGAGAGGTTTTTGCTATAGGGCGTGTGCGCTCACCAGACAGACAAAGACAGAAAGCGAGAAATCACGCCCCAGTGGGGATGGCCATGCTGCAATCCCTTCTCCTCCATTCTCCTCTGGGGATCTTGGGCACGCACGCACACACGCCCGGCATGAGTTTAAGCCACAAGGTCAGGACACAAACCACGGTCGACTACATGGGAGTCCAGCAACATAGCCATTACGCTAACTGCTGGTCCCAAGGTTCTAACTTTAAAAAAAAAAAACAACTGTCTCAAAACTCTGATCTTAAAAGGTATATGGATTTTTTTTTGTATTTCTTGGTTTTCCCTTTGCATCTCACTTTGTTCCTTCCTTGACAAGCTCCAGAGATACTGTATGTACCAGCTGCCTCTTCTGCCTACCCATTTATGTTAACCTTCCAGAGCCTGGAACCTGTTAACCTGTTCCTCTGTGAGTCACTGTCCAGAAGTTTAAAAATTTACCCTGTTCATGGCCTGTTTCTACTTCTTACCTTCTTCCACATCCCTGTATCATTTGAGAAAGATTATTGCCCAGTCCCTTCTTTGGCTTCTGTCTCTGTTTCTCTAGTTCTTCTCCTCCCTCCCAAATCATTCCTTTTCATGGATATAAACATCTTCCTCCTTCCTCCCTCTTCCCCTGAGTTATCTCTTTATATTTTTTTAATCTTTTTTTTTGCCTATTTTTTTCTTTTCTCTCTATATTCAAATTATATTCAACATTCAAGGTCCAACTCAAAGTTTTTTCCTCCATGAAGCAACCCTTAATTAGATATTCAATCCTTTCTCTTATCTGTCCATTTGCTGAACACCTCTGACATTTAGCATCGGTAGTATTTCCAATTTAACAGGCGACAACAGCCATGTTTCCTGAATCAGAAACCATGACTCTTATCCAACAAAGACGGCTCTTTTTCTTGAGGCGGGGGGAGAGATTTTTGCTCTAGGGCATGTGCACTAGTCAGAGAGACAGAGAGACAGACAGTGAAAAATAACCACCCCAGGGACCAGCAGTTAGCGTAATGGTTATGTCGCTGGACTCCCATGTAGTCAACCGAGGTTTGAGTCCCGGACCCGGTGGCTTAAAACTCACGCAAGGCGTGTGTGCGTGCATGCCCAAGATTCCGAGAGGAGAACAGAGGAGAAGGGATTGCAGCGTGGCCATCCCCCCTGTGGTGTGGTCATTTCTCACTTTCAATCTCTCTGTCTCTCTCTGTCTGTCTGGCGAGCTCACGGGCCCTATAGCAAAAACCTCTCCAAAAAATAAAAAATAAAACATAAAAAAAATAACGACCCCAGTGAAGATGGCCATGCCACAATCCCTTTGTCCTCCATTCTCCTCTCAGGATTTTTGGGGCATGCATGCACATGTGCCTGATGTGAGTTTTAAGCCAACAGGTCTGGGACTCAAACCACAGTCGACTATGTAGGAGTCCAGCAATGTAACAATTATGCCATCTGACTGCTCTTTAATTTGTAGATTTAATTATATGGAAAGCTTGACAATGAAAAAAAATAAAATTTTCTTCAGTTATAGACATAGGTATAATTGCTAAACATTATGCAATAACATAAATGTGAGAATATTTTGGATATTCAAGTTGTAATTCTGAGTCATTATCTAGGAGTGTTCTTTCATTTATTTATTTATTTATTTATTTATTTATTTATTTAGAGAGGTTTTTGCTATAGGGCACATGTGCTCGCCAGGAAGACAGAGAGACAGAGAGATAGAAAGTGAGAAATCACTCCCCAGGGGTGATACCATGCCGCAATCCCTTCTCCTCCATTCTCCTCTCGGGATCTTGGGCATGCACGCATGCACGCCCGATGTGAGTTTAAGCCACTGGGTCCGGGACTCGAACTGCAGTCAACTCCATGGGAGTCCAGCGACATACCCAGTACGCTAACTGCTGGTCCTGAGAAGTGTTCTTTCTTATTTCACATGTTGAGTCTTATGTAGCTGATCTTCTGGTGATCTCTTGACTTTGGAACATGGAAGACCAAGAGGAGGTGTTCCATAAATATTGATTGATTGGAGATATTTTTTACTGCTTGTTTCATGAACTAACTATATGAAATGATGAAAAGATTTCCAGACCAAAAGTAATCTAGTGTTACTAATGTTACTTTACTAATGTTAAGTGATGTTAGTAAAGATCAACATGAAATCTGCAGTTCTATAAAAATACGAAAGACAATACCTCAAAAAGTTCATGGAAAATGGAATTAAAGTATGACTTTATTTTGGTGCAAAATATTTTCAAATATATGCATAATTTTTTCATAATACACATTTCCCATGAACTTTTTGAAGACCCCTTCATAATGGTTGACATCATAGGCTTGGTCTAGGAATTGGGTTTAAGATTCAGCTGTGCCATTTAAACATGTAACCTTGAATTAGTTACTTGCCCTCTCTCCTCATTCATTTTCTTACCTGTAAAATGGGGACTTGTACCTAACACTCAAAGTTACTTGTTATTCATCTCTATGGTACTTGCTGAAAATTTGCCTAAGCAATTATATCCATGGTGGTTGGGCATCTTTAGATTCTGCAATGAAAGTGCTATAATATTTCAAATATGACAATCATGTCATCCTATTTGACTCTTTTTGGTAAGGTTTTTGTCATAAGGCATGTGCACTTGCCAGAAAGAGAGAGAGAGTGAGAGGGAAAGTGAGAGGTCATCCCTCTAATGGGGGTGGCCATGCCACAATCCCCTCTCCTCCAGTATCCTCTCAGGATTTTGGGCATGCACACATACATTCTCAATATGATTTGCTTTTTCTTTCTTTCTTTTTTTTTTAAGACAGATTTTTGCTATAGGGCCTGGGTGCTAGCCAGAGAGACAGAGAGACAGAAAGCGAGAAATCAGCCCCCAGGGGAGATGACCACACCACAATCCCTTCTCCTCCATTCTCCTCTCAGAATTTTGAGCATGTGGGAAAAAAAAAAAAAAAGCTTTTTAAAATAATTTGCCAAACTGTAGAAATCAAGAACAAAGCCTCCTTTTTACCCTATAGCTTCTAAATATTTTAATTTATTTTTCATGGTTGCTGACGTCAAAGACTTACAAAAGTGAATTGGAGGCTTGGTGGTTAAGGATGCTGGACTCCCATGTGGTCGACTGTGGTACGAGTCCTGGACCTGGCAGCTTTCTCTCTCTCTCTCTCTCTCCTCTCTGTGTCCCTCTCTGGTCAAATTAAAATAAATAAATAAAATAATCCTTTAGTGAATTGGATAGGCACCTGTGTTACAGCAAAGATACACTTATGATTATAGGAATTCAAATCAAATACCTGTGGATGAAAAGAGGGACTGTAATTATTAGACCATCTTAATAAAAACTGCTCACTGTGTCTATATTACTCATTTAATAGTCCTGATAATGGCACAACTTTTATCAAAATCTTATGCTAATTCAGTGAAATCTAGTCAAATAGGTGAAATTGAGAAGCTCTTGCTTGCTCTCTCTCTCTCTCACTGAAATCAAATGTCCACCTATCACTGTTATCATTTTCATATGAGAACATCTTTTTTTCTTCCTAAGAGCAACATATCATTATAAACTTTCAATGGCAATTAAACAACCATTGAATATTGGTTTCCATTATTTGCATGGTAAGGGTTTGAACTAGAAATGTGTATACTAGCACGAAAATTCGCATCTGTAAGACTATATTGGGCAACTAAAACAAAAATATATTGCTTTATAAGAAAATTAAATCAACAAAACAAACTGGAACAAACATTCAAAATTTGTAGGGAAGGTGACTACTTCTAAGGTTGATGAAGTTGGAGTTAGTTGAGGACATTAGAAATGTAGGTAATAATTATTATTTCCCTAGGTTGTCTCTTTAATGCACAGAGGACTTGGATGGAACCAAAGTCTGTACGCAGCACTTGTTCCATATGATGTCACTTCTAGTGAACTCACTAAAATTAATGAAAAGGATATCCCTATTTCAGAAGTGTCATCCATAAATTCATTCATTACACAAATAGAGACTGGTCTTTGCTGTGTTTTCAAATCCAGCAGGGCCTGTAGAATACCTAGAAGAACCTCATGGGCCACACTGATGGAAATCCTCATTCCCACAGGACCACTAGTGTCTGCTCTGACTTTGTACCTTTAAGTCAACCTGCCTCATCCATGACATCCCCAGACAACAGCACATAAATGCAAGCACTTCAGATCTATTTTCTCTCCTTTTTTTTCTCTTCTTGAGAAATGGAGATTTTTGCTATAGAACATGTGGGCTCGCCAGAGAGACAGAAAGACAGAAAGCAAGAAATCAACCCCTAGGGTGGATGGCCATGCCACAATCCCTTCTCCTCCATTCTCCTATTGGGATCTTCGGCAAGCACACACAAGCACTCAGTGTGAATTTTAAGCCACTCAGTCTGGGACTCAAACCATAGTCGACTATGTGGGAGTCCAGCAATATAACAATTATGCCATCTGCTAGTCCCCAGACTTGTTTTCAATCCTTACCTAATTCTCCTCCCTTTATTTCCCCACTTAACTCTCTTCTGGTCAAGTTCTTCTGAACTCCTGGTTCATGATTGTCTCTCATTTTGGTTCTTCCTCTATCAGTTCTTCTTCTGTCTGTCATGTCTATTGGACTTGATATTTTCACTGAGTTTTCCAAGCTTTGAATTTTTATACTTTCTAATGACTGAAGTCTACAGTAATCTTCTGTTCCTGGCTTTCATTAATAAGGTGTTCTTTAGTTTTGGAGGTTCAAAGCTGTGACACTATGATCCAAACCACGACACTGACTAGTCTTAAGTTGTGGGACTTATCTAGGTCCTATTAATACAAGAGTTTTTTAAAAAAGTTAATGGGAACATGTACTATGAAAAACTAGACATGGACTTCTAATATTTTGGACCAAAGTAAACTGATACTTTGATTCCATTTTTCCACAATCTTTTTTTTTTTTTGAGAGGTTTTTGCTATAGGGTGTGTGTGCTCGCCAGACAGACAGAGAGAGACAGAGAGACAGAAAGCGAGAAATCACCCCCCAGGGGGGATGGCCACACCGCAATCCCTTCTCCTCCATTCTCCTCTCGGGACCCTGGGCATGAATACACACGCGCCCGGCGTGAGTTTCAAGCCACCGGGTCTGGGATGCGAACCGCGGTCGACTACATGGGAGTCCAGCAATATAGCCATTACGCTAACTGCTAGTTCCCATCCACAATCTTTTTGAAGTACCCCTGTATATCAAAATTCTTATGGAAAAAAATGTCTTTCTGCTAGTTTCTGCTATAAGTGAAGAGCTGAATGATTAAATCCTGAACAGATAAATTGAGAGGATTTGGTAGAATATTGAGAGGGGAATAGAAGGTACTGGAACCCAATAGTCTCCTCAGAATGGCAGGCAATAGAGATTTTTTACTAATTTTGTTCTTCATGGCAACAATGTTCTAATAACGGGATGCTAAAGACAGAGACCATTGACATAAAATTCCTGTGGTTGACTAATGACCATTGGTTGAATGGGTCTGGATGATCCAGAGTGCTGATTATCATAGTGGAAAAACATGTCCTACTCATTACACATTTCATCAAATCCTTATCCCAGTTAGGAGGTTCAGACTGTCAGTCACATATCACTGTTTCTCTTAATAGCTTTAATTATGGCATTTGAGCTTGCTCCTCACAAAGCAGATCTCCAGAACAAAGACTGTCTCACACCAAGATGAAGGCTGTCCAAATTGTCATGTTGGAAATTCCCTCCTTGGGAGCTTGGATAAATAGAAGGCTTCCAACCCATTAGGAAGGAAGGAAGCAACTCCTGCATCATGAAATACCACAACCATAGGCAATGATGCTGTCGTCTCTAAAATGTGGTCACATGTGAGTTATCCAGACCCAGAGTCAACATTGCTGTGCTGAGTTAAACCAGACTTTCTGTTGAAGGGCAGCCCCTGAGAAGGAATCCAGCTACAGTTTTCCTTGCAGAGGTCTCCACTCTCTAGCATGAAGGCTATCAGGTGTTGGCTTTATAATTGGACAATCGCTTGTCTCAAAACTCTTCAACTTGCTGAGAGGTATTAGTGACCTTCTGGCGACCCCACACCTACTGTTCAAACTTGAGCACAGTGTTTCTGATCTAGGAATTATGAGAAAAAGAAATTGGGTCTACATGAAGGTAGAGCAAACTCATTACCACAAAGGAGCTTGACCCAAGAAGGAGAATCATCTGATCTCTCAGGAGTGAGAACTAGAATATTCCTGGATTTATCCTCCTAACCAAATGTTGCAAGCAGGAGATTATGATCACTAACTCCACCTTCTGCCTACTACTTAAGACAAAAGCCAGTTGTGTTCACATAAGTTTTTTAACAGTATCACTAATTTGTCATGCTCCTCAGTGGGATCAACAGAACACTAAGGTCACCAAAACCATTTAAGGTGTTGAGTGCTGACCTGATAAACATGTCATTTGCTCTGACCCCAAGTGTAGAAAATAGTTACTAATGTAGAAAAGGAAGAATGGAAAAGAAAGAGGGTTGTCCTACTCAAATATGTTAGAAGTTTCTGCATGGAAAAAAAAAAAAAAAAAAAAAAAAAGCCCCAAAATACAAAAATCTCTTGCTCTTTTTAATTCCTGGAATAACATGTTGCTGACCATCCTGGACTTTTTCTGGCTAAGGTCCTAAGATGTTACAGAGTTTGACCCATGTTGATGGTTGTGGACTTATGCTGGGCTTATATGAGGGAGCTTCAAAAAGTTCTTGGAAAAAAAGGGAATTAAAAGATAAAAACAAAAGATACAAACTTCATTTCTCAACATAAACACATTCAAATTCAAGATAATTTCGTTGAGCGTTGATACCAGGCAATTAGTCTATCTCTAAAAATTGAGAATATTGAGAGTTTAACCATGTCAATGGAGTATTTTTTTATATTATTAATAGATGAAAAATGTGTGGCCTTTAAATATTTGTCAAGATTAGGAAACAAAAAATAAGTTACGAATCCCCAAAATAGACAAGTGGGATTACATCAGACTAAGAACTTTCTGCATGGCAAAAGACACAGTAAATAGTATGAATCGACAGCCCTCAGAATGGGAGAATATTTTTGTAAACTATGCTTCAGATAAGGACTGATAAGCAGAACACACAGGGAACTCAAACAGCTTACCCCAAAAAAAGATGATCAATCCAATTAAAAAATGGGAGAATGAGCTGAAAAGCAACTCTCTAAAGAAGACGTACGAACAGTCGAAAGACATATGAAAAAACTGCTCAACTTCCCTCATCATAGGGGAGATGCAGATCAAAACAACAATGAGATACACCTAACCCCAGTCAGAATGACTAAGATTAAAAAAAAAAAATGTTAAGTGCTGGTGGGGATATGGTGAAAGGGGAACTGTCCTACGCTGTTGATAGGAATGTAAATTGGTCCAGACACTGTGGAGAACAATATGGAGATTCCTCAAAGATATACAAATAGAACTACCATTTAATCCAGCAATCCCACTCCTGGATATCTACCCAAAGGACAGAAGAATGCTTAGTTAGAAAAGTGCTTGCACATTTATGTTTATTGTGGCATTATTCACAATTGCTTAGACATGGAGCCAACCTGTATGTCCATGAACAGATGAATGGATTAAAAAAGTGTGGAACATATACTCTATGGAATACTATTCAGCCATAAGAAAAAACAAGACCCTGGCCTTTGATAGAAAGTGGATGAATATGGAAGATTTACTGCTTAGTGAATTGAGCCAGACTATGAAGGAGAGACATTGTATGTCTCCACTTAATATAGATTGACTGTCCACACACTATGGCCAAAACTGAATGACTAGAGGATATAGAAACATAGAAAATGGTTATAGATACCACATACAGTGAGGTTGGGAGGATGGGAGAAGGAGGAGAGTCTGAGGAAAGACATTAAGGAGAAAACTAGAGAGGTGAGACATTTATGGGTCAAAGGAATGGGTTATATCATCTGTTGATGATAATGTGTATAGTATCCCCAACTGGACTGGTGAGAAATGTATTCATGTTGGAACATTCACTTTACAAGCTAAGTGATGTATGTGATTGCATGTATAAAAGACATTAAAATAAGATTTTTTTAAATATGTAAAAGGTCTAAGTTGAAAAATACTTTAATAAAACCAAAGAATATGTGAGCTTCAGTGAAACGGGAGAAAGCAAACATATTGTTTGGATGGAAGATATTATTTACATAACAGTGTGGAGTCTGGACACTGAGCAATCTTTTGTAATTCTGATTCTGCCATTGACTAGCTATGTGAGCCTGGGTTTGTAGTATAACTGCAATGTAAGAAAAGACCAATGTCTCAGTTCAAAGAATATCAGGTGGAGATAGCAAATTCTTTCTTACTCATGCCTTTTGTTTTAATCAGGCCTTCAGTGGTTTATATGAAGTCTATTTACATTGTGAAGGGCAATCTGCTTTATTCAGTTTATCAATTCAAATGTTAATTGTCATCCAGAAATACTCTTACAGACATACCCAGAATAATATTTAACCAAATATCTGGGCAGCCTGTGGCCCAGTCAAGTTGTAATGTAAAATTAACCACCACAACGTAAAACTGCTCTAAAAAATAAAGTCTACAAATCTACTGAAAAAAAATGACTATAGTATTTATCTCAAACGATTGTAGTGGAGATGATAGGTGCTAATTTTTAGGTGATTATCTTTCAATCCCAGACCCATCCATCTATATTCTGCTTTGTGATGTTGAAGCAGGGGCTGTACAAACTACATTTCTTTTCTGCCATCTGGTCCCTTTTTGGGCTCTACCAATGGGTATATCTGAGGAGGACTGCAAGGCTGGAGGAGGGAAAAGGGACTTGATCCTACTGAGTGTTACTGGTTGGTTCCATGTTTCTAGAAATATCACCATAACAATACTTCACCTCAGCAATTGCAGTTCGTTCCAGAAGCAACAGTGAATCCAGATCTTCCTTTCTCTAGAACTCTCAAAACTAGCCTTATCACACCCCTGTCAAAGAAACTGTACTAGCCAACCCTCTTCTCAGAGTTCTGAGTCAGCTTTATGGGGCCACTTCTCCAAGCTTAGAGTTAGCAGTACCAGCTGAGCAGTGCTTCTTTTCAGAAGTTTGAGTTTCAGCTCTATTGTGCTCTGCTTCCAGGTTTCTAAATTTTATTAATTTCAACCTTTTTTCTTTGTTCCCTCGGGGATGATAGCTGTATTCTTTTTTTTTGGAGAGGTTTTTGCTATAGGGCGCATGCACTCACCAGAAAGACAGAGAGAGACAGAGAGATAGAAAGCGAGAAATCACCCCCCAGGGGGGATGGCCACACTGGAATCCCTTCTCTTCCATTCTCCTCTCGGGATCTTGGGCACACATGCACACATGCCCTGTGTGTTTTAAGCCACCGGGTCCAGGACGCAAACCACGGTCGACTGCATGGGAGTCCAGTGGCATAGCCATTATGCTAACTGCTGGTCCCTTCAGTTGCTATTTCTGTGATACTTACGCATTCTCTTTTTACCTTTTTAATTGTCTATATGATTTCTTAAGTCTTTAAAATTTATATACATTATATTATTTAATTTAATCACCGCACATCTTTACAATATGCAGCATGTTTTTTTCCTGCACAAATACAGTACATACCAGTCAAGACAAAGACAATACCATCAGCAAATGACTTTTCATTCTTGTGTCAATTAAATGTATAGATTGTTTTTTCTCTGTTCCAGTCCTTCCCTTATTAATTTTATCTTTAGTTAACAATTTTTATGCTAAATTCTCTGCTCAAATAACTGGTGTGGTTTATGTTTCTGATTAGACCCTGACATATATAGCTAATATTTATCAATTACCTGCTATGTGCTAGGCCTTTATAACCATTTTATGTTTTGACTAATTTAATTTCAGTATTAACCACAATGCTAAGATACATGAAATGGATATCACAATACCTGCCCTGTTTCTTGGAAGCCGCCCAGTCATTCTGTTTAAGCAGGTAAGAGAAAAAAGCAATAATAGCCAACATTTATTGAGTGCCTAAATTTTATCTTCCATTAAGGTCAGCATATTAGTGTATTATGGCTGGCATAAAAACTAGGTGGCTTAAAAGCAACAAAAGTTTGAGACCAGCAGATGATGCAACGGTTACATCTCTGGACTCCCACATAGTCAACTGTAGTTTGAGTCCCGGACCTGGTGGCTTTAAACTCAAGCGTGGCACATGTGCATGTGTGCCCAAAATCCCAAGAGGAGACTGGAGGAGAAGGGATTGCAGTGTGGCCCTCCACTCTGGGGGGTGATTTCTCACCTTCTGTCTCTCTGCTTCTCTCTGTCAAATGCATGCACCCTATATAACAAAAAATCTCTCCAAAACAAAAGTAACAGAAATTTACTGTCTACAGTTCTGGAAACTAGAAGTCCAAGATTAAGGTGGAGTTAGGACTGATTACTTCTGAAGGCTGTGAGAGACAATCTCTTCCACTCAGGTGATCTAGTTTCTTAAAGTTTGCTGTAATCTTGATCATTCCTTGGCTTATATATGCATCAGACTAATCTTTGTCTTCATCCACATATGATGTTCTGGTATGTTTATTCTTGTCTCCGAATTTCCTCTTTTTATATGGACACTAGTCATATTACTCAAGGTTCTCCAGAGAAACAGAATCAATAGGATGTGTATGTATACACAGAAGCTGGAGCAAAGGAGTTTGGATAATAATGTCTGTAAATGTCCTGACTACTTTCACACGCATTGTCCCATTTTATTCCCATAAGTCAACTCTATGAGACTATATGGAAGTATCCATTTTCCATGTGAGAAAACTGAAGCTGAATGTGATTTTAAAATTTGCCCAATTTTAGAGGCCAGCAGGTGGTATGGTGGTTAAGGCACTGGACTCCCACATGACTGACCATGATTCAAGTCCCTGACTGGCAGCTTGAAAAATCACACCAGATGCATGTGCATACATGCCCAATATCCCAAGAGGAGGATGAAGGAGAAGGGTTTGTGGCATGGTCATCCTTCCTGGGGGGTGATTTCTCACTTTCCCTCTCTCTGTCTCTCTCCGATGATCACATGTCCTATGTCAAAAATTTAAGAGAGAGAGATAGAAGTGAAAAGAAAAGTTGTCTGATTTTACACAGGTTTTAAATGGCATTGCTATAATTTGAACTCAAGTTTGTCATACTCTAAGCAAAGCCAATGCTCCCTCCACCACAATACTGTGGACCCTGGAATCCCCACCAAACTGACAGAGTGATTCTGGAATTTGAGGACTGGGAACATGTTTCCTAGGTCTTGCCCTTAGGTTCTAGCCCAGAGCCTGGAGCCCTGCTGCCTGTTCCCAGTCCATCCTGCTGCCTGTGCTCTGCCCATTGGAGTGCCCATTCGACTAGGGTTGAAGCTATTCCTTTAGCACCTAGTGCCCTAGAGAACAGGCACATTCTATACTGCAGTCCCTCCCAGGCAGTCTCACTCCATTGCTATGAACAGCTCCCTGCTGGCCCTATCCCATCATATGATACAACTGAGCCAATGGCTTGTCTATGACTCTGTTGACTCTGTCAAGTACAAAGGGCTGTTGCCACCACACTGGCTGTTACCAGACAGGAATCACAGGAAGCAGGAGTGGTGTCTGTCTCAGCACGAGGCCCCCGAAACCCCTTCTCCTCTTGCCCCAGAACAGCATAGTACCAAATCCAAGCCCATGAGGGTGCTTTGAGGGACAGCATTCTGAAAGAGCACAGTTCCAGCAGGAAGGAGACATGTCAAAGGAACCAATATAGGTGGGGTGAACCTTCAGAGTTGCTGAGCATGAAACAGCAAATAGGAGGAGACAAAAGAGCAATTAAGTAAGGGGACTAACATGAAACCAGAAGAGATGAGGGGAAGTAGAGAAAGGGCTTGTAAGTTCTGCTTGAGCTCTGACTCCCAGGAACTCTGGGTTCTCTGTGGGATCTTCATGTGGTCTCACAAAATTGGCAGATCTATGAGAGCAATGGGGTCACCTGCATCCCCAGAACTCCTCAAACTTCCAAGCATATTCCTCACCACCAACTGTGCTGTGGGCCCTCCAAGCACACACTCCTCTAGCTGTAGACTCCAGATGCCACCTCCTAATATCTGGCCTTAGTATGAGACACCAGGCCCTTTCAAACCAGCACAGAATTTTTCCTGTGAAGACATCACAGGCCTGAAGAGCTTTGGATCCTTGACTCTGCCACTGGACATTCCCCGGGTGTGTATTCTGGCAGGAAAGATTCAGACTGGGCAATAGTCCAGGGCAGGCAATGCTGGCTGGAGTCCCAGTTCCCTGACCTGGCCCACTGGCCTCCTTGGCTATCAGACAAAATTTTGAAGCTATTCCTTTAGCACCTAGTGCCCTAGAGAACAGGCACATTCTATACTGCAGTCCCTCCCAGGCAGTCTCACTCCATTGCTATGAACAGCTCCCTGCTGGCCCTATCCCATCATATGATACAACTGAGCCAATGGCTTGTCTATGACTCTGTTGACTCTGTCAAGTACAAAGGGCTGTTGCCACTACCCTGGCTGTTACCAGACAGGAATCACAGGAAGCAGGAGTGGTGTCTGTCTCAGCACGAGGCCCCCGAAACCCCTTCTCCTCTTGCCCCAGAACAGCATAGTACCAAATCCAAGCCCATGAGGGTGCTTTGAGGGACAGCATTCTGAAAGAGCACAGTTCCAGCAGGAAGGAGACATGTCAAAGGAACCAATATAGGTGGGGTGAACCTTCAGAGTTGCTGAGCATGAAACAGCAAATAGGAGGAGACAAAAGAGCAATTAAGTAAGGGGACTAACATGAAACCAGAAGAGATGAGGGGAAGTAGAGAAAGGGCTTGTAAGTTCTGCTTGAGCTCTGACTCCCAGGAACTCTGGGTTCTCTGTGGGATCTTCATGTGGTCTCACAAAATTGGCAGATCTATGAGAGCAATGGGGTCACCTGCATCCCCAGAACTCCTCAAACTTCCAAGCATATTCCTCACCACCAACTGTGCTGTGGGCCCTCCAAGCACACACTCCTCTAGCTGTAGACTCCAGATGCCACCTCCTAATATCTGGCCTTAGTATGAGACACCAGGCCCTTTCAAACCAGCACAGAATTTTTCCTGTGAAGACATCACAGGCCTGAAGAGCTTTGGATCCTTGACTCTGCCACTGGACATTCCCCGGGTGTGTATTCTGGCAGGAAAGATTCAGACTGGGCAATAGTCCAGGGCAGGCAATGCTGGCTGGAGTCCCAGTTCCCTGACCTGGCCCACTGGCCTCCTTGGCTATCAGACAAAATTTGCAGAGCCTGCAGACATCTGTGTGTCCATAGGAACTGTGAAGGAGCTGCAGGACCTAAAGACACAAGAGGGTCCCCTTTGTCTCCTTCAGTCCTTACTGATGGCCTGAGTCCCTTCCCAGGACAGCAGCTGGGTATTTGGGAAGGGAAAGGAGGCAGGAATTGGCCTCTGGCCAGAGGAATACAAAGCTGCTCTTAGAGAAGTGTCCCAGCTGTTGCGAGTGAATACACAGGTGCAGATGGGTAGCTTTGAAACTTGCCCACATCCCTGGTCTCCTGGCTTAAGCAAGGGTAGTAGGCCAGACCAAGATAGCCCCAGCCACATTTTTGGAGGTCATGCCAATCTGGCTCTCAATTCTAAGTCACTTCTAGGATGTGAGCTTCAGCAGGCACAGCCTTTGCACCAGTCCACTGACCCCTTGGCTTGATCCAGTATAGCTTGCACATGGCAGCCACCTGCCAGCATCCTCACTTACCGTGCCCACCCACACAGGCAACTCTCCTCGAGTGTCTTTGGACTCCTCCTATCACACTTTTTCATCTGCTCTTCCTTTCCCTTAGGCCGCTCTCAGTCACACCACCCCACTCTCCAATCTCCCCACTCTTCTCTCCACTGTATACACTCCACTCTAGCACCCTTGTCCTCTAGCACACACACACACAAACACATGCACACTTACAGTTTGTCATAAGGCCAGTGCAAGTGGATTATTTTGTGCCATCCATTTTGGGGTCTATTGCTCTTCTTCAACCTCCTATCATTGAGCGTGGCCATGTCCTTGTAGTCCTGTGCCCCGCCTCCCCCAAGCTTTGTGACACATTCAGGTTAGATATCTCCCATCAACCAGTCATAGATCCAGCCCCACCATAAAGGAAACAATCTTCAGAGGTGAACAATGCTCTGGCTGCCCAAGTGCCTCCCAGTGACTCGGTGTGGTTGGCAGTGAAGCAGGTTGGCAGGGTTGATAGAGGAGAAAACTGACCTATACAATTAGTGACAAAAGTAATGATAAAGTCCTGATCTGATCCTTTTTCTTCTTTATTTTTAATTGACATTGCGTCTCGAAAATGGAGCCGACAAATGTGGCCTAGGCTGGTGCTGATCCAAGAACTGTTCATTATTGGAGAACTGTTTGTTACCTGCCCATGATGAGATGAGGAACTTGCACCAGAATGTAAATCAATGTGCCACTTGCTTCGTCAAAGCAGCCTTGCTATGAAAATAAAATGTCAGCTGAACTGAACAATATTCTTAGTGATGTGACTGATTTGCATTGGCACAAACTCTAACTCAATGTGAATCCAGACCAAGCCAGCCAGCAGTTCCAGACACCAGGTGGACTGAGGCTGCAGGCCCGACCAACCTGGTCCTGTCACTCATCCTCTGACCCTTTCCCACTAGCCTTTGGACTCTTTGAATTTTGGTGTTTTGAATAGCATGCGGCGCGCAACGTGCAATTTCCTTTTTTTGGCTGCAGGCCCGACCAACCTGGTCCTGTCACTCATCCTCTGACCCTTTCCCACTAGCCTTTGGACTCTTTGAATTTTGGTGTTTTGAATAGCATGCGGCGCGCAACGTGCAATTTCCTTTTTTTTTTTTTTTTTCACTCTTGAGGTGTTGCTTATTAGGTCAGTTGGAGGCTCACCACTCCTTAGAAACAGGGAGGAC
>NW_006160229.1:1459130-1460738 GCF_000334495.1 Tupaia belangeri chinensis | reverse complement strand
TACTTAATGAGAATAGGACAGTGTGGAATGGGGGAGGTGAAGAGAAGAGATTGGAGAAAGATAGCAAGAGAACAATAGAGAGGCAGGACGTTAGTGAGAAACAGATATGGTTTATTAACTGTTGATGATGACATGTATAGTATTCTCTACTGGATTGGTCTGATAAGTATTTCATGATATGTAAAGTCTTTTTACAAACAAAATGAGAAATTGTGATTGATTGTTTTTAAAAAATAATTAGAATAATAATAATAATGATTGGGAAAACATAGAAAAGCTATTGAATGATGAAGTGGGGAGATTAATGTCTCTGTATTGACTGACATGCAGGGCATTCCCTTTTGAAAAATCAGTGTAATACACTGTAAAGTTATATGTAATCCAATGTAATATAAAGAAGATTATGATGATAATAAAAATAAAAATTTTTAAAAATGAAAAAAAAAAAACGGCGACATACAATCCTCTCTTTCGTAGTCTGGCTGGCTTCGCTTAGCATTAAATCTGCAATATTTTTTCATTTCCTATCAAATACCATGGTCTCTCTCTTTTCGTGGCTGAGTAATAGTCTATGGAGTGTGGGTACCGTGCTCTTTCAACCCATTCATCTGTTTGTGGACATTTTGGTTGGTTCCATGTCTTGGCAATTGTGAATGATTCTGCAATGGATATGGATTTGCAAGTGTAGTAAAAAAAAAAAAAACCTCTAACTCACTGCCCAGCAGCCTCTGTCCCACAGGAGGCAGGACCTGTTGCAGAACTGTGCCTCACCTCCTGCATAATGGAAATGGGCTGTGATAGAAGTTGGAGTCATGGGTCACATGGCAATGGGATAATCACAGCCTCTTGGGAAAGAAAATGGCTTTGGTCCCCAGCTGCCAAAGCCCAACCCTATAGAAGGGGCTAATCAAAGAGCCTGTCTGCAAGGGGCTAGTTGCTTTTGTATACCCAAGTTTCTGCACCTGTCGTGGCTGTGCCAGTCTTGGGCTTGTTGACCCTCAAGTCATTTCTTAGCTTTTAGTCTGCTCTGCTCCACAGGGCAGGGGATCTGCTCCTGCAGTCTGTTTCCCAGCCTGACTTCCCACTGGGTCCAGCTAGTGGGAAGCCCTTTCTGGAGATAGAGGGGAGACAGGAAAGGGGAAGCCAGATAATTTCTTTTCCTTGCTTATTTGTGTCCCAGGATGACCAAATTTCCCAGATTTGACCAGACCAGGACTTCTGATTTCAGAACAGAAATTCCGTTGTCCCAGGAAGCCTTGCTAGTATGTTTGCCTCAGGAAGTTTCTCCTCCAAGCTTTTCTCTTCTCTGGCTCTAGCGCCTGTTGATGGTCCCTTCCCACCTCCAACCATGATTCTGGCTTCCACTGGGTAACCCCAATTCCTGGGCTCTGTAATGCTGTCCCCTATTCTGGATCCTCCAGCCTACTGGCAGTAGTAGCTGCCTGCTACTGCTAATGTCCAGGTTGCCTCTTTTTTTTTTCTCTCTCTCTCTTTTTTTGGAGAGGTTTTTTTGCTATATGGCGCGGGTGCTCACCAGAAAGACAGAGAGACAGAAAGCGAGAAATCGCCCCCCGGGGGGCTGGCCCCGCCGCAATCCCCTCTCTTCCA
>NW_006160229.1:1447844-1456023 GCF_000334495.1 Tupaia belangeri chinensis | reverse complement strand
AAAAAAAAAAAAAACCTCTAACTCACTGCCCAGCAGCCTCTGTCCCACAGGAGGCAGGACCTGTTGCAGAACTGTGCCTCACCTCCTGCATAATGGAAATGGGCTGTGATAGAAGTTGGAGTCATGGGTCACATGGCAATGGGATAATCACAGCCTCTTGGGAAAGAAAATGGCTTTGGTCCCCAGCTGCCAAAGCCCAACCCTATAGAAGGGGCTAATCAAAGAGCCTGTCTGCAAGGGGCTAGTTGCTTTTGTATACCCAAGTTTCTGCACCTGTCGTGGCTGTGCCAGTCTTGGGCTTGTTGACCCTCAAGTCATTTCTTAGCTTTTAGTCTGCTCTGCTCCACAGGGCAGGGGATCTGCTCCTGCAGTCTGTTTCCCAGCCTGACTTCCCACTGGGTCCAGCTAGTGGGAAGCCCTTTCTGGAGATAGAGGGGAGACAGGAAAGGGGAAGCCAGATAATTTCTTTTCCTTGCTTATTTGTGTCCCAGGATGACCAAATTTCCCAGATTTGACCAGACCAGGACTTCTGATTTCAGAACAGAAATTCCGTTGTCCCAGGAAGCCTTGCTAGTATGTTTGCCTCAGGAAGTTTCTCCTCCAAGCTTTTCTCTTCTCTGGCTCTAGCGCCTGTTGATGGTCCCTTCCCACCTCCAACCATGATTCTGGCTTCCACTGGGTAACCCCAATTCCTGGGCTCTGTAATGCTGTCCCCTATTCTGGATCCTCCAGCCTACTGGCAGTAGTAGCTTCCTGCTACTGCTAATGTCCAGGTTGCCTCTTTTTTTTTTCTCTCTCTCTCTTTTTTTGGAGAGGTTTTTTTGCTATATGGCGCGGGTGCTCACCAGAAAGACAGAGAGACAGAAAGCGAGAAATCGCCCCCCGGGGGGATGGCCCCGCCGCAATCCCTTCTCTTCCATTCTTCTCTCGGGATCTTGGGCATGCACGCACACGCATCCGGCGTGAGTTCAAGCTGCCGGGTCCGGGACTCGAACCGCAGTTGACTACATGGGAGTCCAGTGACATAGCCATTATGTTAACTGCTGGTCCCTAGGTTGCCTCTTCATCCTTTTTGTTTTCTCAAGCCTTCCCTCACCTGTGCCACCAACTCCAAGCATTATATTTTCACTGTTATTTACACTTGAAGTGCTTTCTGTTTTACTGCTTAGACCCTGACTGATACAAGAGGGACAACAGTACTTACTTTATAGTGTTATCATGAGGATTAAATTAGTTAAATAAACCACTTAAAGCAGCACTTGGCACATGGTAATTGCTTGTTAAATGTAGCTGTTGTTATTATTAGTGTAGTGCGAAATAACATTTACTGCGCACTTGCCATGTGCCAGACGAATCACTTTACACCCAGGATCGTATTTAAGCCTTATGACCCTTCTACCTGGATGAACACAATCTTGAGCTAATTGTTTCCAAAACATGTTTGCATTTCACACCTAGAAATTCCCAGGTTCTTCTGAACCACACCCCCTCATGAAATCAACCATATTTGTTTATGTATTGAATAACAACAACCTTTCTTAATGATATATAATATGTATGCTGGAAAAAAATAACATAGTTTAAAAGTACAAGGTAGGGGACATTTGCCCCTGCATTGATCCAACTGACCTTTGACCACAATGGGATATGGAGAGTCATAGAACATAGATGTCCATTACAAAGTTGGTGCTCCAACAGAGATGGCACCTCTTTTAGGCATTTCCAGATGACCCCAGCTAGTATTATGAATCTAGATTTATTTAGGTACAAATGGCTGATCTGCATCATCGTTCTGTGTTTCTGAAGTCCAAATTTCAAACACTTTTTTTTCTCTCTGCGGAGAGACAAAAGGTACTGGGATTTGGAGTGGAAGACAGGGAGATAAGACATTAGCCTTGTCTGTAATGGTTTAAGTCTTTATGTAGAGAGTGTATTCAGGTATTTACTGTATATAGAACACTTAATGTGAAAAAAAGGAACAACTCTGCCTAATTGTTACAAAGTGATCAAAAGTGATAGATATTATTTCATTAGTATTGAAAATCACTGGACCTGGATTATTAATAAGAAAGTAATGGCTTGTGTCTGTGTTGTTCTTTCTTTCTTTCTTTTTTTTTAAGAATGATTTTATTTAACTTTATTTATTTATTTTAATTTGACCAGAGAGGGACAGAGAGAGAAAGAGAAAGGGAGAAAGCAAGCCACCAGGTCCAGGACTAGAACCACAGTTAGCCATGCGGGAGGAGTCCAGCGCCCTTAACCATCACACCACCTGCCAGCCCCTGGATGATTTTTTCTTAACTGATCCTTGAGTGAAGTAAACTAATGACATTAGGGACAATTTGGAGATGAGGAAATAGGATTTGAGAAGCTATATGGCTGACCCCTGATCAAAGAACCAGTAAGTAGAAAACTACTGTCATCAGCCTAGTTTAAGTCACCATTATGTCTTGCATGGATAACTACAATAATGTACTAGTTGTTTCCCTGAACTTACTGTGCTTGCTAATATGTTTTCCACAATAAATCTAGAGTGATCTTTTTTTTTTCCAAGTTTACTTATTTCTTCTATGAGAGAAAGATAGCAACCTCAAAAGGGTTTTGAAGCCACAATCCGTCTTGAAGCCACAATGCATTCCAGCCAGCCCTGGATCATGGGCATGCACGTGCCTGGTGTACTCAAGGAGTTCTCCTGATGCAAATTCAGAGCTTTCTTATGTGGAAATCTTACAGAGTGTCAAATTTTACCACTATGCTACCATACAACCAACTAGAGTAATCTTTTATTATTTTTTTCTTTCATTATGTCACAGGATGTGTGTCCATACTCATGTGTTTGAGACAGAGATAAAGACCCCCGATGGGGCCCAATCACATTGTAGTCCTTTTTCCTTCAATTCTCCATTTTGTCAGGATCCCACACCAACATGTTTGTCCTGCATGTGAGTTACTAGGACCAGGACTCAATGGTCAGCCATGTGGGATCCAGCTTCCTCTGCACAGCACTAGAATGATATACTTATATATTTTCGGAATAGTTAATGAATATGGAATATTTACTGCTTAGTGAAGCAAGCCAGGTGATGAAGGAGAGACATTGTATGTCTCCACTTAATATATATGGAGTGTCCGTACTCTATGACCAAAACTGAATGACTAAAGGATATAGAAACAGAGTAAATGGTTGTGAATACCAGATATGGTGTGGGAAGAGGGTGGGTGAAGGAGTAGAGTCTGAGGAAGGGCATTAAGGAGAAAAATAGAGAGGCAAAGCATTAATGGAAGAAAGAAATGGGTATTATCTGTTGAAGATAACTTTATAGTATTATCAACTGGACTGGTGAGAAATGTACACATGTTGGAATATTCACTTTGCAAGCTAAATAACATGATTGAATGTATAAAAGAACTTAAAATTTAAAAAAAAGAAAATTATTTATGTATTTATTTTAACTTGTCATCATTATTACTTTTTTAAAGTTGGACCAGAGAGAGACTGAGAAAGAAAAGGAAAGTGAGAAAGCAAGCTGCCAGGTCCAAGGCTCGAATCATGGTTGGCCATGTGGGAGTCCAGTGCCTTCACCACCTACCATCTGCTGGCCCTTAGATTTTTTAAGAGTACCATGTCACTCTTTTACTTAATAAACTCTTCAATGGTTTCCCACTAATCTTAGGGTAAGGACAGAAATTCACTGGCAGAGCTTATTAGGCCCATAATGGCTGGGTTCTACATGGATACCTCTCCAGCTGCATCTCACACTGTATTCTGTCTTGTTCTTTATGCTCTGGTCACACTGAGTTCTCAGTCCCTGGAACTTGCCATCTTCCCTCCAACCACAGGGTCTTGTCATATGGCACCCCCTTTGATGTGGATGCTCTATCTTTCCTTTCTTTGCCAAGTCATCTCCTACTCATCCTTGAGATCTCAATCAATGGGTGTGTTCTTTCTTTCTTTCTTTTTTTTTAAGAATGATTTTATTTAACTTTATTTATTTATTTTAATTTGACCAGAGAGGGACAGAGAGAGAAAGAGAAAGGGAGAAAGCAAGCCACCAGGTCCAGGACTAGAACCACAGTTAGCCATGCGGGAGGAGTCCAGCGCCCTTAACCATCACACCACCTGCCAGCCCCTGGATGATTTTTTCTTAACTGATCCTTGAGTGAAGTAAACTAATGACATTAGGGACAATTTGGAGATGAGGAAATAGGATTTGAGAAGCTATATGGCTGACCCCTGATCAAAGAACCAGTAAGTAGAAAACTACTGTCATCAGCCTAGTTTAAGTCACCATTATGTCTTGCATGGATAACTACAATAATGTACTAGTTGTTTCCCTGAACTTACTGTGCTTGCTAATATGTTTTCCACAATAAATCTAGAGTGATCTTTTTTTTTTCCAAGTTTACTTATTTCTTCTATGAGAGAAAGATAGCAACCTCAAAAGGGTTTTGAAGCCACAATCCGTCTTGAAGCCACAATGCATTCCCTGCTTCAGCCAGCCCTGGATCATGGGCATGCACGTGCCTGGTGTACTCAAGGAGTTCTCCTGATGCAAATTCAGAGCTTTCTTATGTGGAAATCTTACAGAGTGTCAAATTTTACCACTATGCTACCATACAACCAACTAGAGTAATCTTTTATTATTTTTTTCTTTCATTATGTCACAGGATGTGTGTCCATACTCATGTGTTTGAGACAGAGATAAAGACCCCCGATGGGGCCCAATCACATTGTAGTCCTTTTTCCTTCAATTCTCCATTTTGTCAGGATCCCACACCAACATGTTTGTCCTGCATGTGAGTTACTAGGACCAGGACTCAATGGTCAGCCATGTGGGATCCAGCTTCCTCTGCACAGCACTAGAATGATATACTTATATATTTTCGGAATTATTTATTTATGAAGCAAGCCAGGCTATGAAGAAGAGACATTGTATGTCTCCACTTAATATATACTGAGCGTTCGCACTTTATTACCAAAACTGAATGTCTAAAGGATATAGAAACAGAGTAAATGGTTGTGAATACCAGATATGGTGTGGGACGAGGGTGGGGGCAAAATGGTTGTGAATACCAGATATGGTGTGGGAAGAGGGTGGGTGAAGGAGTAGAGTCTGAGGAAGGGCATTAAGGAGAAAAATAGAGAGGCAAAGCATTAATGGAAGAAAGAAATGGGTATTATCTGTTGAAGATAACTTTATAGTATTATCAACTGGACTGGTGAGAAATGTACACATGTTGGAATATTCACTTTGCAAGCTAAATAACATGATTGAATGTATAAAAGAACTTAAAATTTAAAAAAAAGAAAATTATTTATGTATTTATTTTAACTTGTCATCATTATTACTTTTTTAAAGTTGGACCAGAGAGAGACTGAGAAAGAAAAGGAAAGTGAGAAAGCAAGCTGCCAGGTCCAAGGCTCGAATCATGGTTGGCCATGTGGGAGTCCAGTGCCTTCACCACCTACCATCTGCTGGCCCTTAGATTTTTTAAGAGTACCATGTCACTCTTTTACTTAATAAACTCTTCAATGGTTTCCCACTAATCTTAGGGTAAGGACAGAAATTCACTGGCAGAGCTTATTAGGCCCATAATGGCTGGGTTCTACATGGATACCTCTCCAGCTGCATCTCACACTGTATTCTGTCTTGTTCTTTATGCTCTGGTCACACTGAGTTCTCAGTCCCTGGAACTTGCCATCTTCCCTCCAACCACAGGGTCTTGTCATATGGCACCCCCTTTGATGTGGATGCTCTATCTTTCCTTTCTTTGCCAAGTCATCTCCTACTCATCCTTGAGATCTCAATCAATGGGTGCTTTCACAGGGAAGCCTTGTGCCCAAGTGAGTGAAACCCTGCCATGACAGACTCTTACAGATCCATGGCTCTTATCTTCAGAGGTCTCACCACAGCTCTGATTTGCCACTGATTCATTTTATTCATTAGTTATGTGTCTATCTCACTAGAATGGAAGTTCTGCAAAGGTAGGAATCTTGTTTTGTTGACCACACTTTCCCCCATCTCAGTATCTGGCACATGATAAGCCTCCATCAATACTGATGAATCCATGCAAAAATTAATATATCTTGGAGCCAGTATACCTGAGTTTCAATAGGGCTCCATTCCCTTCATTTAAGCCTCAATAAATCCCACCCTCTCTGAGCCTCATTTTCCCCATTAGTACAATGAAGAAATTGGAGCAAGTGATCTCTCAAGTCCCTTTAAACTCTAGATAATTCTTGAACTCAGACAGTTAGCTCTACCATTTTCTCTTTGACGCTGTGTGTTCTTGCTATAAAAATGTGATGGGAAATTCTAAAGTTCATTAGTTTGGCATCAGTCACTTTCTGTTTCTTCAATACATACCTGTTGAGGGATGGGCCTTTCCAACAGTTCCATTCTCTTTGGTTACCTTCAGTGTTACTGCAGTTTGAAGCTATTTTAGTGAGTTTTTTTGTTAGTTTGTTTATTTGTTTGTTTGTTAGTTTGTTTCCCCCAAGAAAAAAAAATCCTGAAAGGATTTAAAAGTATAGGACAAGTGACTGTCATTGAGGTTAATTTGAAAGGCAATTTTTAGAAAACAAAAAGCCATACTTTGAAGAATCATGGAAATTAAAACATAATTAATAATAATAGAAGGCAGTATCATCTAATGGCTTAGAGAACTGGCACTGGTTTCAGATAAGCCTTGGCTCTGCCTCGTCCTGGCTGCCTGTGTGACCTTGGACAAGTTACTTTAGCTTGTAGAGTTTTTGCCACTGTAAAATGGGGACAATAACATTACTCACCCCAGAGGATGGTTGTGAGGATTCAAATGACAGGATGCATTTAGTCACTTAGCTATGCACCTGGCACACCATAACATTTTAACAAAGTGTGGCTACTCTAACAAATATCATATGACATTATATGACAACGCCTTAAAATGATCTTTAACTAAGGCTATCAAGACAATTGGCAAAGGCACGACAGTGACATGTTCAGAAACAGAAAATGTGTTTGTGTGTGTGTATGTGTACATATATATACAATTTCTTTTTTTTCTTTTTCAAGTTTTTGCTATAGGGCACATGTGCTTGTTGGAGAGAAACAATGAGAGGGAAAGTGAGAAATCATCCCCTGGGGGGATGGCCACACTGCAATCCCTCCTCCATTCTCCTCTTAAAATTTTGGACACATGTGCTTGGAGAGAATTCCAAGTTGCCTGGGCCGGGACTCCAACTGTGGTCCACCATGCAGGAGTCCAGCACCGTAACTTCCACACCACTGCTGGCCCCTACATAATTTCTTCTTGGGAGCCAAAAAGTATTGCTTTTCTTTTTTTGAGAGAGAGAGAGATTTCTGCTACAGGGCATGTGAGCTCGCTAGAGAGAGAGAGAGAAAAAGCAAGAAAACACCCTCCCTTCGGTGGGAGATGGCCACACTGCAATCCTTTCTCTTCCATTCTCCTGGGATTTTTGGCACACATGCACACACACCCAGTGTGAATTTCAAGGTTGTGGGTCCTGACTTGAACTGCGGTCAGCCATGTGGGAGTCCAATGCCTTAATTACTATGCCACCTGCTGGACCCAAGATGCCACTTTTTAAAGTAAAGAGGACATTAAACTTAGGAAGTCTATGGTAATGGTTAGGAGTAAGTTTCTTAGCCCAGGAGCCTTACCTTCCTTGCTTCCTTGTCAGTACCAGGGACCCTAATCCCCATATCACCAAGTTGGCATCAATTGTGTAAATGTCATCATGCTTGTAAAATACTTAGCATAGCATCCGGCACATAGCAAACACTCAATAAATGGTAGCTGCTCTTACCACCGGTGTTGCAGCTTTTTTTACTATTATTCTTGAGCCAGAGTCTCTGCAGCCTGGGATGGCCAATGCCACTGCTGCTGTTAGAACCCTGGGTGCATCATCCAAACCGGTTCTCATGCTTCTAAATTCTGTGTCAAGTGAACTTCTGGGACATTTAAAACACAAAGGCGAGGCGAGGGGGGCCCCAGAAGTGCCCCGGATTTTCAAAGGGAACGCCAACGCCTGGAAGAAGTCCTGATGCCCGGGGCATCTGGGCTGGCTCAGTAGGGAAGCTAGCGTAGTTGTCTCTACTAGGGCCGACCGGACTAGGGGGGCGCGCCAGGCCCGCCGGCAGGCCCCGCGGGGGGCCCGGCCGCGCCAGGGGGCACC
>NW_006160229.1:1447344-1447814 GCF_000334495.1 Tupaia belangeri chinensis | reverse complement strand
TTCCGAGGTACCCGAGCCTCGCGGCGTTTTCAAGTGCTGGCTGCGAAGCTTGAAAAGGGCCCGCTGCTGGGCCGGGCGTTTTGTGTTTGCCAAACAAAGCATGAAGGGAGAGTGAGCAAAGGGGGCGGGCCGGCCGCCGCACAAAGGCCGGGGGCGGGCCCGGGCTGGGGAAATACAGTTCAGTGGGCCTGAATTGATACGCTCAGCCCCTAAAGCCCCGGGCTGGGCGATCACAGGGCATGAAGGCCCAGCAAAGAGCACTCCGCTGCATTGATCCAATCCCGAGCTAGCGGATGAGAGGCTGCGGAAAGGGAGGGGGGCAAGGACCGGAGGAGGGCACGCGGGGGTCTGCAGGGGCCGCCGACCGCAGATTAGGAGCTTTTCTTAGAAATGAAGGAATCTCCCAGCCTGAGCCAGGGCCCTCCAGATGGAGTGTGCCCTCCAACCCAAGGGGCCAGGGTAGGAATGTG
>NW_006160229.1:1434842-1447313 GCF_000334495.1 Tupaia belangeri chinensis | reverse complement strand
TTCGCACATTCTGTGGGTCTGGGGACCCATGGGCGACCGTGGTCCCACATCATGCCTCGCTCCTCACAGATCCATCACCTGGCAGTGTGTGCCACTGTTTATTGGGTGGACAGTGGGAAGGACACGTGCTTGCATGTGTGGTTCAACCAGATGGGTGTCCCTTCCTTTAGCTCTTGTCCAAGCGGCATTTGGTCTGTGGCATTGTCTGATTTGAACATGATTATGCGTGTTTTTTTTTTCTTTGTAGCTTCTTGTATTTTCCAGATCATTGAACATGGATGCAGATTATTTATAGAACCAGAAATAATTACTGACAAACATCGTTCAAAATAGAAATAAAACAGACTGAAGAGAGCAACTGGGTGATCATGACAATGTTAGGATGGTGGTTATCTTCCGCTTACCAGGAACCAACTGTTTCCACTGATGTGCATTGCTTACCACAGTCACTTCACACTCCACACAGGGCCCGGAACACAGTACTGACAAAATAAGTGCCTGGGTTTGCTTCTGCATGGCGGCAGGCAGGAGGAATCCAACAGCATTGAGCAAACGAAGCAGCTGAGGTTCAGAGAGGCTAAGTGTTATGCAGCCAGGGCTGAAATCTGCCAAATGCAAATCCAGGGCTCCTTCCCCAACGCCCCATACAATCCTGAAGGGCTTCTTCAAATACGGGCTATTTCATTTCACCCCTCTGTGTTCATTTCTGGACTATGAGGCCCCAGATTTCCTTTCTGAAGACAAGGTTTTGTTTGTTTTTGTCGTAATGACACACTCGGCGTCATTAAGTGTCCGTGAAGAGGAATCTTTTAGTTGCATTAGAAACATGGTTTGTGACCACTGAGAGCCTTGGGAAACGAAGCTCTCATCGCAGGAAGAGGCAGGCTGCTAATGAAAAGGCTTTCTGGGGGGGGGGTTTGTGCATTCTCTTAAGGCCGACTTTAGCATTATTGCCAAGGAAAAGCTTAGGCCATGTCTGAACGACACTGTGATTTGTGAGTATAAACAGTTCAGATCGGAGCAAAGCAGTTCTTCCCCAGAAAGAGTTTCCCATCCATACCTCCTTTCCTTGATTTGTAAATCATAGTTGATACAAAATACTTTAAACTCTGCCTTGATTGGAAGTTTATGGAGGGAATCAAGCCAAATTGAACAAGAATATACTTTTTGATGTTAAGTCAGATTCTTGAAACAGGTTTGTACCATGATTTATTGCTATTCCTTTTTTAAAAATTTTCTTTATATTGATGTTAAAGTATTTTTTTGCCAGTATTATATTTACAGATGAAACATTTCATCATAGTAATGAATATCGACCTACTACTTTATTTTAAAAATTGGTTCTTACATGTGGTTTTGTGAAATTCTTAAACATCATATGAAATATTTTTCTTTAAAACGTACCATGCAAATCCACACTGATTTAGCCCATCTGTTCTGATGAAAAATGTCTTGGCTTTAGTAGGAAAGAGGTCCTGAATATTTCCTTGCAACATTTTACCCTCACTTAAAAACCCATGAACGAAATAAGACCTCAGGATTGCATGACATAATTTACATACTAATTAGGTGGCATAGAGTAGTTGAGAGAGAGAGAGAAAGAGGGGATCTAGAAGCTTGACTTCGTAGCAGTGTGATAGTGAGCAAGTTGCTTAACCTCTCTAGTCTCAGTTCACTCATTAAGTGCTGAGGACCAGCCAGTGGCATAGTGAAGGCGACTAGATCTCACATGGCCAACTGCACAGAGTCCTGGATCCAGTGGCTTGGAAAACACACTGAACGCATTTGATCATGCACCCAAAATCCCAAAAGGAGGGAAAGATGAAGGAGAGGAATTATGCTGTTGCCTTTCCCCCTGGGGGCGTGCTTTCTCACTCTCTCTCTCTCTTTCTCTGTCTCTATATCTCTATAGTGAGTGCACATGCCCTGTAGCAAAATTAAAAAAAAAAAGAGGATAAGCTGAGATATGTATGAAGAGTCTGGCACAGTAAGTGACCAAAAAACTCTCACTTCTTTCCCCCTATTCACAATAGCCTTTGACTTCTTCCTTTATCTATCTATCTATCTATCTATCTATCTATCTATTTATTTATTTATAAATTTTTGCTATAGGGTGCATATGCTGGCCAGAGACACCCAGGGAGAGAAAGAGAGGGGGAACTTGAGAAAGCACCCCCCAGAGGAGGATGGCCATGCTGCAATTCCTTCTCTCCTTCATTCTCCTATTGAAACTTTGAGCACACATGCACATGTGTTGGATGTGTTTTTCAAGCTGTTGGGTCAGGATTCAACCACACAGTTGGCCATATGGGATCCAGCTGCCTTAACAACCATGCCACCGGTTGGCCCCAGCTTCTTCCTTTATAAAAAGAATTTGGTTTCCTCACCTATAAAAGGAGATAATAATACTTACTGGGGCCAGCAGGTGGCACAGTTGTTCAGGTACTAGACTACCACATGGCTGACCACGGTTCCAGTTCCAGACCTGCAGGCTTGCACCTGTGTGCATGTGCATGTGTGCCCAAAATTCAAGGAAGAGGATGGAGGAAAGGGGATTGTACTGTAGCCATCCTTTCTGGGGGTGATTTCTCACTTTCCTTCTGTCTATCTCTCTGTGGCGAGCACACGTGTCCTATGGCAAAAACCTGAAAGAAAAGAAAAAAGACTGTGTTTTAATAAAACTTTATTTATTTATAAAAACAGGCATCCAACAGAACAGATTGGATCCCTGGGCCATTTTGCTGGACCATGCATTAAAACATCCTTTCTGGAGGAATATTATATTCAACTTAAAACATTTCAACTTACCATACTTTATCAAGTAGTTGGTACAGAACTCTTTGGGGAAGTGCTGTTAACACCCTTTGTAAAAACCAGAAAGTGTTCTGCAAATGGTGACTAATCGAATTACGTTTAATTTCTTGGCATATTGCATGCTATACTGTCTAGAATTGCCTTGTCTATGAAGAGACAGAGAAACATCAAGGCAATAACAATGATGACATATTGAGAAATTAGAATATGCGAGGAAACTAAATGACATGGAAACCATTAATAACAGCACTGCCTTTTATCTGGAGCTTTTGCCAAAGGGCTGTGTGACTACCCCACAGCTGTCACCTGCTTGGGCACTGTAGGTGTCAATACATACTCGTTAATTGATTGACTCTTCCCCCATGCTCCTGATGAATCTCTAAGGAAGAAGAGAAGCAAGAATGTATTAATGTGGAAATCATAGCATTTCTATTGTATAGACAGTATTTTTGGTATTTCTAAGATTGATTAAAGGAAAGCAAAGCAAGGTTAGATGGCTTAGAGGTCATGTGAATGGAACTGGGTGTTTCTTCTTCAGATAGAAACATCTCAGGGCAACAGACACACTATCGGTCAATTAAGTGTGTGATACAGTGGAAGGAAAAAAATAGCCAGTGGCTTTTGCTCCTGAAAAAGTATTAAGTCATATTGAATTCTGGACTCAGAGGTTTGAAAAACATACAGGGTATGTGTACATGTGTGCCCAAAATCCCAAGAGGAAAATGAAGGACAATGGGTTGCAGCGTGACCATCCCCCTAGAGGAATGCTTTCTCACACTTCCCCCTCTGGTGAATGTACTTGCTCTATAGCAATTTTCTTTTTCCTTTTTTTCTCTTTCTTTCTTTCTTTCTTTCTTTCTTTCTTTCTTTCTTTCTTTCTTTCTTTCTTTCTTCTCCTTTCTTCTCTTTCTTTTTTTCTTTTTCTCTTTCTTTCTCTTTCTTTCTTTCTTTCTTTCTTTCTTTCTTTCTTTCTTTCTTTCTTTTTTTCTTTCTTTCTTTCTTCCTCTTTCTTTCCTTTTTTCCCCTGTCTTGGTTAGTACCTGCCTTCAACTGGCAAGAAAAGCTTCTTGTGGAAAAGTCACCAAGATATTGTGCATGAGAGGGCCCATATCATTGGTGTATTAGAGTAGACCTAAACCTGATATAGCCACAAACACAGACTTTCATCAGCCTCCAGTGTATGACTGTAAGCAGATTCCATTCCTGAGAACAAAGGACATCTCTAAATTTCAATCCAGGTCCCAACATTGGACACTGCCCTTAGCCATAGAAGTACTCACCAATGGTGTCCTTGTGCTTGCTGGGGTGGGAAAATCCCTACTGCATCTGCTGAGACAACAAGGCAGAGCTGTACTCTTGGCAGGATATGCTACAATCTTTGGAGAAGTTTTTCATCGAAATCATGTTATCTGGAGTCTTGAGTTTTATAGATTCCAGATCCTACTTGTTTTATGTTTTTTTATCTGTTGGGCCTGCCCCTTTACCACACAAGTGGCACTACATAAGGAAGTGGGCTGGGGAGTTCATCTCAATTGGTTAGGCACCATTCCAATCTTTGGTCCCAAGCCACTTCACACTCTGTACTGGCTTCTAATCCTCCTGGCTTCTGGCCTCATTTTTCATTGCCAATGTCACCTTTTCCCCACATATCTCATGTTCAGTTTTGCATCTCTGACTGAAACTATTGGCTTCCTTCCGTACTAATCCCTCAATACCCTCTCCCTGTACGAATGGGTTTCAGTGAGACACCCATAGTGCTAGGGTTGTTTGTGATAGTATCCTGGATATAGCTGCAAAGGCTGACCAAATTGAGACATGTTCAGAGAGGAGAAGCAACTGGAAACCCAAAGTCAATACATCAGAGAAGGGCCTAAAAATATGTCATGAAGTGGAGTAGGCAGTGAGGAGCAATTTGTGAAAACAAGTCTATATAACCAGGGAGTAGAGGTACAGTGAAATTAGAGTAAACATTAGAAAGTGAGTAGGTCAAACTCAGATAGCTGATGTAGGTGTGTTATTAATGGCAAGTTTAACCTCTCCTCCATCTCGGCCATGGTACATGATAGGACCTGATGTTTTAGAAGGCCTAGTGATTGACACCCTACTATATCAGTCAAGGTAGGCTGGCTTACATTGTAATAACTACACATCATTCGAGTGGCTTTATATAATATGCATTTGAATTTTACTTATGCCATGTCCTGTATGGGTTACCATCTAGAAAGTAGTTGCTTGCCAGTCATTAAATGCTCTGGCCTAAAATTTACTCACATCACATGGTCCATTGTCCTGAACTAATCACATGGTCTGCCCACTGATAAACCATGAGAACTCAGTAAGCCACAGACAGTATTCAGATGATGTCCACAATTGCTCCTGGGTCCTGGCATTAACAGAGCCCCCCTATGCATGGAACTTTACCCAAGTTCTCTCGAACGCCACACTTGGGTCTTACAGTAAAACGTCTAAGACAACAGCCTATCTGCTGGCCACATACAGCATTACTCTCTGGGATGACAAACTCTGGATTTTTAATAATCATCTCCTAAATAGACCTTGAAAACTCACCTATTAGTAAATTGGGAATGTCCTTAGTGGCCTAGGCTGGTCATGTAACACATCTGTGCAGCAACAAGGAAACGGTGGTAATTTATGATGATGTTCTTCCACCATGGTCCCTAGCCCAGTGAATGACACTACCGTGTATGCAGGTGAGAAAACCAGAAATATCTCCTGATTTCTCTGTTACTGATCTCTCTTTTACTCCCTGTGCACCAATCCCATTGGCCTTTCTTCTCCTACTCATACACTTCAAGCTTGTTCTTGCCTCCAGGCCTTTGCATTTGCTGCTTGCTCTGCCTGGCATACATTCCCAGTGTACTCTTATCTTCAGTTAGCTCTCTCTTACTTTTAAGAACATAGACAAGCCACTGTGCACAGCATGGTCTACACAGCATGAGATCAGCACCATTGGCTAGTGATGAAGGTCCAGTCATTCAGATGTAAACTCTGTGAGAACACATACCACTCTATATCTCTTGGGATAGATCAGGGACTTGACTGGATGACTGACCATACCCAGTCACCAGTGAAGGCAGTGTGAGCTATTTCTTTTGCCCTCCAATAGTCTTGGCATCATGTGTGACCTGTGTTTCACTTTGCTGCCAGATGGGGCAGTGTGAGGGTGGGAGTGGCTTCAAGGAGTTTCCTCCATGATTCTGCCTCCTCCTTTGGGTGGAAAAGCCAAACTCAGGGGCAACTTCAGTGGCAGGCCAGTAACCGACCTCAGGCGCCAGTGCTCCAGAAACAACAGACTGGAAACCTGTCTTATTATTTCCTCTGTGAAATTTCCTTTTGATATAATCATTTTGAGGGTCATGCCCACAACCTTCTAGCAGATTGAATCTAATATCTGTCTCCTCTCCTCCCCTCATCCTTCATCCCTCATCCACCAGACACTGTAAACTACATGAAGGCAGGGACTGTGTCTTTTTTTGCTCACCACTCTATTCCTAGCGTCCAATGGGGCCCCTGCCACAGAATCAGTGGGTGTTCAACCAGTGTGTGTTGAATTAATGAACAAGTCCAGAAATGAGCTACACCTGGCTCCCAGTTTCTAATGCATGTAATACACAGAAGAGAAATAATTTTGAACTATAGTCAGGGGTCACATGCCTTATTGTTTGATTCAGGTTAATGAAGCTGTACTGAAAAGACTACACCTGGCAAGACAGGCTGAGTTCACTTTGGTGATCCCATGCTGGCATATAAACTGTCACTGGAACCTCAGAAAACAAGAATGCCATATAACTTTCAACATACTAAAAATGATATACCTCCTCCTACAATAACGATGGTGATACTAATAGCAATAATATTAACATTAGCTATTATTTATTGCTTACTATGTGCCAGGCACCTTGCTAAGTGCTTTGCATGCACTGCCTCATTTAATTTTTTTAAAAGAATTGTTTATTTAATTTATTATTACTGTTATCTTTTAACTTGACCAGAGAGAGAGACAGAGAGAAGAGAGAGGGAAAGTGAGAAAGCAAACCACCAGGTCTGGACTTTGAACTGAAATTGGCCATTTGGGAATCCAGCACCTTTAAACACAATGGCACTTGCTGGCCCTGCCTCACTTAATCTTAACAATGTCATGAGCTCCCTCTTAGCCTGGCTGTTAGTTTCTTCTGCAAGTAAGTGGGACACAAACCACTGGGAAGGGATAGGGAGCTGAGGAGGCAGTAACCAGGAGTTGCAGTAGAAAGGCTCCCTGCTACCCAGGAGCTGCTGGCTGATTCCTTTGTCTGGCTTCCAGTACTGAAGGTAGAGCACTTAAAATACATCTCCAACCTATTCAGTACTGCCAAAAGGAAATATGTCTATTTTTCACTTACAGTATTAGAGTTCCTTCAAATGTAATTACTGTAAGAAATTATATTCCAACAGGAAAGTATTCATGGAATAAATTCAGAAATGACCAGTTGGGTATTTTCTACCTCTTGGAAAGAGATATTTATTGACAGGTGGATGAACTCTTGAGGCCCATGGACCTGACTGGAAGATGCAAAGTAGATGATGCCCTGCCTTCCCCTCCTTCCTCAGGCCTTTCCCAGAGAGGAAGGTGTGCTATATGTGTCGTGGAAACTTGAACCTCTTGAACCTGCCTATGTTTGCCTACCTGAGCCTCAGAGGTGTTTACCTTATTGTGAGAGCTGTTATAGTGCTGTACACAAATGGAGTCCTCTTATCTTCCACTTTCAACATTTAATAAATTAGTTTTTGAGGCATCATCCTTCATTACTTCTCATTTGATTGCTGTTCCCTTTGATTTACCTTTTTTCCACAAAGCGTTCTCATATTCCTTATAAGAATCAAGATAAGGTGTACAATTTGGCAGCTAGGAAATTGGGATTTAATAAGTCCCTTGCACAATCCAGCACATCTACAAGTAGCTTGTGGGATTAGGCTCCCTAGCTTCATTTGGAACTGGGTGCAGCTGACCTGAATAATGAAACGGGGCCCAAAGTTATGAATCCCCTGTGAGCATTGCTTCATTAGAATCCCCTTACAAAAAAAGAAATGGGACTCATCTCATCAGCTCGATTTTATGGCATCTGATTAGACCACTATTTTCTCAGCAGGTCCCTTTTCTTTAAACTGTTGACTATGGATGGCCTGCTGAATAGAATGAACTTTGGACCACTAAATTGCAGCATTATGGTTATTTAGTGTAATTTATGAAAAACGAGAAAAGCCATGATCACTTACTTCTTGTTGCTAATGATATCTCCATTTTTCTGAACAGGTATCGGTTTGGAACATCCCTCCCACTCCCAATACTCATCCGGGAACACTGCCCAAGTAGAGACCCCCAAAACAATATTTGGAGATACAAACTCTACAGACGGTGAGTTAAAAATTAATGACACTTGCACACATCTTTATGAACCTCCACCATTAGCAGCCTTTGAGAAAACCTATGTATTTTACCTGCGTTTACCCAAAAATCCCTCCATTTGGTGTTTGATTTATAGCTCAGTGAATTTGGTGAAAGTTTAAATGGATCTTCAGTGTGACATACTCCATTAGTGCATCCTGTCTCCCTACTTTAATATATAAGGGAAGGTGTTGAACCGATGTACCATTGATTTTAAGCATTGTGATGATTAAAGTAGTACAACATGCCACTCTTTTCTGGTTAGTGGGAAATCCACAATTGTAGCCACATTATAAACCTAAAAACTGTCCTAAGCCAATTGCTACCTGAATTCATCATCTTCTAGACTATTGAATTGTAAAGGCAGTAGATTACCTGCAGCTAAATGTGGTTCTCTCAAGCATCCAGTAGCTGAGAGATCCGTGTGGTCGATTGGTGAGCAAGAACATGCCCGCTGAGTGAACCAGAGGTGAGGTGGCATACTAGTTCTATCAAGTGATGGCCTTATGATCTTGGGTAAGTTTTTAGTCTTCTTGAGTCTTGATCACCTTATTTGGAAACAGAAATGTGAATACCTACCTCACTGAGTTATTTCAAACGATAAAGCAAGATCACATGTAAAAAGCCTAGCACAGTGCCTGACTCACAGTAGACATGCAAATGTTACATGTATTTTTCTTCTAGGGGAGCAAAGCCCAGTTTTAGGGTTCAATTCCACTTTATAGTGTTTCCAGTCAACACCAGAAGTCCCAAGGGTGGGGGGAGGTGGATGGTAGTGTAGCAATAAAATGCAACGCTCTGCAAGCCTGACCTAGATGGGAAGGTTCCTAGCTCTAGTCCAGAGACCTCCCTGAATACACCAGGCACATTCATGGCTGACTAAAGGCTGGGAATGGATCACAGCATCAAGACTCTGTCGGGGGTGTTCTCTATCTCTGTCTCTCTTTTTTTAAAATTTTTTTCAGTGTCATTATTTATTATTTTACTTTTATTTTATTGAAGTTGACCAGAGATAGACAGAGAGAGAGAAGAGAAAGGAAGCTGCCAGGTTCAGGACTTGAACCACGGTCACCATGCTACCTGTCGGCCCCCTATCTCTGTCTCTTTGTACTTCCCTTCCTCTGTCTCTTTTGTTCATGGAAGAAATAAATAAACTGTTAAAAAAGAAATTAATATTAGACTTAGAAATCTATGGGACAGATGATACTGTGGATGCATGACAAACTACAAAGAGGTTTCTTCTTTCGACAAGAACAAGCTCAAAGATATTTTGGTAATGGTTTACACTGGGACATCAGACTAGCACCTTTTGTTCAAAATGACAGAGACATGAGTCTGCTCAAATAAATAACACTTCCCTTCACTGCTGGTTCATTTGGATGGAATGATCAACTTTGCTTGCCTTTGTGTGGGCTGGCCCACATTCCCCTAACACTGACAAATATTCAGTATGTCTCTAAACTGAAAAATAATCAACATTTTTTGTTTTTTAGAGGGGCCCTTGCAATTTTGCTGATGCTCATGTGCTGAAAACTGTGACCTCTACAGAGATGGGGAGAGGAATGCACGAAAGAGTGAGCATAAGAGAAGAGGAATTTTACAGTTTATCAATATCTGAACAGAATCAAGATTCTATGGTTCAGTCTCTACTTGATCACAGACACGCTCTTTGAAAATTCTGTTTGAAGTTCTGTTGGTTACAACTGATGCCTATCTTGCAATGACTAGTCCACTTCTCAGCACAGCCCTCTGGGACAGTAGTTATACTTCCTCTCTCTAAGTCCTGTTTATACACCTAACTGTCCAGTATTTGTAAAGGAATAAGATCCCTTCCTAAAGCTTTCAGTGCAACAACTGGCCCATCCTGAAAGTTGAGTACTACAGTTTTAATCTAAGTTATTGCTGGTGGACCTTCCATTTCCATGGACTTGGGTTTGTGTTAGAATAGCACTTCTGTTCTCTCCACTCTCTGCTTGAGAACTAGACATGCCCAACACAGTCCTTCCTCTCATATCTGCTTACCTGCCCACAGGATACTTTCTACAATACACACTGGACAAGCTCTGCACCAAGGATTTAGCAGTGACCAAGAGGAATTCTTGAGGCCTTTTCTCCAGCAGCTGATATCAGTGAGGAGTTAGATGAGCAAATAAAGTAGAAAAGGCCATGAGGACCAGCAGGTGGTATGGTGGTTAAGGCACTGGACATTCCCACATGGCTGACCATTGTTCAAGTCCCAGACCTGAGGGCTTGCTTTCTCACTTCCTCTCTCTCTCTCCCTCTCCGTGTGTGTGTGTCTGTGTATGTCTCTCGCTGTCAAATTAAAAATAAATGAATGAATAAATAAAATTAAGTAAATAATTATTTTTTAAAAAAAAGAAGAAAATATCTTGAAAATTTAGGGGGATAACCTCAGCAGGATGAACTAGTCTATGTTCTTATAGAGCTCACAGTCTAATGGGGAAAACATCCAAGTAAGCCAACATTTTCAGTATAGTACAGTGAAAAAAAAAAAAAAAAAGAACGTATAGGAAAACAGAAGAGACACCCCTAACCCAGTCTGGAGAGGGTCAAGGAAGGCAATTTAGAGGAGATAACTCTTAAACTGATTCTCAAGGAATGAATAGGATTTAATTTATTGTAGAATTTCCTTCTTTTTAAAGGTATTGGATAAACCTCGAGGACATCACAAAAAGTGAAATAAGCCAGTCACAGAAAGACAAGTAGGGCATGATTCCACTTATATGAGGTCTCTAAAATAGTCAAATATAAAGAAATCAAAGAGTGAAATGGCAGATGTCAGAGGGTGGGGGCACGGGGAGTTAATAACCATCAGGCATAAAATTTCAATCAAGTAGGCCAGCTGGTAGTTAAGGCAGCTGGATTCCATATGGCCCTCTGTGTATTTGAGTCCTGGACCCAGAGGCTTGAGAAACATGTTTGTGTGCATGCTCAAAACCCAGAGAGGAGGGAGATGAAGGAGAAGGGATTGCTGCCTGACCATGCCCCATGGGAGGTCGGGGGAGGTGCTTTCTTCTTCCTCTACTTGTTCTTGTTGCTGTTGTTGCTGTTGTTGTTGTTGTTGTTCTTCTTCTTCTTCTCCTTCTCTCTCTCTCTCTCCAGTAAGTGCATGCACCCTCTAAGAAAATATTTGTTAGAAATTTCAGTCAAGCAAGATGACTAATAAATAGAGAGCAGTTATACAGCATTGTACCTATAGTCAGTAATGCTGTACACTTAAAAGTTTGTTAAGAGGGTACATCTCATGTTAAGTGTTTTTACTACAATAACGAATGGGAATGCCATCTAAGAATAAAAAAATTACTTAGCCAGTTGAAAAAAGGGACAAGGTTAGTCTAGAAGAGGGAGCATCATCAAGAGTATGGGCCTGAGCATGGCGTTTTGGTGGATTAGCCTTGGGAAGTAAGCAGGGGTCAGAAGATGAAGGACTTTATATGCCATTTCAAGTGACTGGGGAACTGGTACTAGATCCTCTGTGAAAACATATAGAAGGGGAACAAGACTAAAAGCATGGGTATAAGCTAAGGGGATGTTAGGCTATGATGATCCAAGAAAGAGAAGATGAGGGTCTGAGCTAGGCCAGTGGAAGACATAAAAGAGAACAGAGATGCAGAGCTGTTTGGGAGGTAGACTGACGGGTAGTTGATCACACATGTGGCTAAGAGAGGAAGGAGTCTATAATGTCTCCCCTGGCTTGTGTCCAGCCAGGATTAGAGGTACAAGAGAAGTAAGGGTAGCAGCAGTGGGAGGGGGACAATTGCTTAATTTCGTACATAATCAAATTTGAGGTCTCTCTGGGTCATCCAGATATAATACTGGCTCTCTGGAAAAAGATACTTTGTAGCAGACATGATGCTTCATGCTTGCTCTCTTTTTCTGATATAAATTGGAAGTGGGGGTACGTCTTATCTTGGGATCTCAAATAAACATGGAAGATATATCAAGGCACACCTGCAAGCAAACATTAGGCACTTCCCCACACAGAACCTAACCATGGTGGCATGTGCTGCTGAGTGCTATGCTTTCCAGGCTGGGGTCTCATGAGAGGCCCTGCTTTGATACCAAGCTGAAAGTCTGGCATGGTGGCACATATGTATAGTCCCAGTCACTCAGGAAAGCTGAGACAGTGATTTCGATGTAGCAAGACCCTGTCTTTTTTTTTTTTTTTTTTGGAGAGGTTTTACCTATAGGGA
>NW_006160229.1:1426936-1434734 GCF_000334495.1 Tupaia belangeri chinensis | reverse complement strand
CTGGGGGTCTTGGGCACGCACGCACACGCTCCTGGCATGAGTTTTAAGCCACCGGGTCCGGGATGCGAACCGCGGTTGACTACGTGGGAGTCCAGTGACATAGCCATTATGCTAACTGCTGGTTCCCAAGACCCTGTCTTTAAAAACAATTCAGAGACCAGCAAATGGCATAGTGGTTACATCACTGGAGTCTCATGTAGTCAACTGTGATTCGAGTCCTGGACCTGGTGATTTAAAACTCTTGACAGGCATGTTTGCATGCGTGCCCAGAATCCCAAGAGGAGAATGGAGGAAAAGGGATTGTGGTGTGGCTATCCTTCGGGGGAGGAGGGGGGGGGAGGGGTGATTTCTCACTTTCTGTCTCTCTGGTGAGAACACACGCACCCTATACCAAAATCTCTCCACAAAACAGAACAAAACAGAACAAAACTCTTCCAGATACAGAGTGAGCAAATAAACCTCATCAGACCATCAGACCATCAGACCTTCCACATCTGCCCTGTCTCCCTGTTTGATATCCTTGCTATTCCACTACTGATGGTGTCTAAGTAGCCGTGCTGTAAAGTACATTGGGAGAGATATTAAATTGCCAGAATTGTAAGATCTACTTTTCTTTTGACACACATTGTGACTCTAGTGGGAAATGAAAAATAGAGTGAACATAAACACAAAAGAATTGCAGGACCAAGTGACCCTTAAGGGGGGGGGAATGTAAATATTCATATTGTTCTTACTTATATCACTTTTTTATTTAAAAAAAAAACTTTATTGGTATATAATTCACAAATTACAACTGAAGCCTCTGATGTCACTCTTAAGATAGTGTAACTGTGAGCACGAGGCAGTTACCCTGGGTAGCAGTGGTTTCAGCCTGACTCTCTTTCAGCATGGTCTCTCCCTGGATCTCTGTTAAACTGACTGCCTCTTTCCATTAAGTGACACTAGTTTCTGGTTGATTGCTCAATTTTTTTCAATAATTTTTGGGGCATAAATTGCTGCACAGTTTGATCCAATTACATTCAAGGATGGGGTAGCTTTGTGAGACAATTCTGAGGTTTATTCTAACCCCAAGAGAACTCTTCTTAGCTGGGTTATTACCTGGTTCTCTTTGGTAAAGGAGATGGTTAAGCTTGTTACTCGCATAGAGCTACCAGTCTCCTCTTAATTACTGCCATCGAAATCTCCTTAATTTTAGAGCACCCTTGGGCTTGACCTTCCACATACTCCACATTAAGTTGGTTCTTTTGGGGAGAACTTCTAAGCTCTCTATTTTTAGGGACTGACTCTCCCCATGAGAAAAATCTTGGAGCCACTCCTTTGAATGTTAGATGGGGATGGGAGCCTCTGGTTTTTTGTTATTTTTGTTTGTTTTTTTTGGTTGCATCTCCCAATGTGGAACATTTGCCCAACAAGGTAGCTGGGTGGAGGGTTATCAGAGCCCCAGTATTCTTGACAGTCACACTTGGGATAGAGTTTCCATCCTATATAAGGACTGGATGGAGGAAGGAATATTCCTATCGCTCAGCTGCATACACCAGGAATTTTGCCTCTATTACTGGCAATTTTGCCTCTATTACTAGTTGTATAGAATGAAAAATGCTGACGACCAGCTCCTCTTCATGAAATGCCATGAGTCTTGGTTGGGAGCTGAAGGGAGAGGGAACTCTGTCTTCTTGGCCACACCTACCCAGAGTGGAGTTTCAGTCAAGCTGAGTCTGGTGGCAGTGGAGGGTGGGGGGCAAGCAAGAGGGAGCAGGTCATGACTGAATTGCCATAGACTCTCTCTGTTCTTCCAGAGATTTAGTAGGCTTTTTTGAATAAATGTTTCTCCATTTACTGTATACTCTTAGGACAAATTTTTCCTTTTTCTTTCTTTTTTTTTTTAAGAATTATCTTATTTATTCATTTACTTTTTTTTTTTTATAATTTGACCAGAGAGGGACAGAGCGAGAATGAGAGTGAGAGTGAGAGTGAGAGAGAGAGAGAGAAAGTGAAAAAGCAAGCTGCTAGGTCTGGGTCTCAAACCGTGGAAAGCCATGTGGGAGTTCAACGCCATTAACCACTATGCCACCTGCCCTGCCTCACTCTTAGGACAATTTTCTAAGTATTTGTTGTTGTTTTTGCTATAGGGTGCATATGATCTCCAGAGAAAGAGAGAAAAAAGAGAGAGAAATCACCCACTCTGGGAGGTGGCCATGCCACAGTCCTTTTTCCTCCATTCTCCTCTCAAGATTTTGTGCACACATGCATGGGCATCACTCATGATTCTCAAGCCATTGGGTCTAGTCCTTGAACCATGAAGCTGGCCATTTGGGATCCAGTGCCTTAACCTCTACACCACTTGCTGGCCCAATTCTTGAACATTTTAAATGGTTGATTCTTTAGGAATAGTGTCTTTTCCCCTAGTTATGAAGTTATGACAGTTTCTTTGAGGAATATGTCCACGGGACTATTTACACTGCCATTATGGAACTGTAACTCTACCACTTTTTTTTTCATTGCCAGAGGTTGTGTGTGTGTGTGTGTGTGTGTGTGTGTGTGTGTGTTTGTGAGAGAGAGAGAGAGAGAGAAGGAGAGAGAAAGAATCCTCCAGTGGGACATAGTCACACCACAATCCTTTTTCCTCCATCCCATCGGGGTTTGTGGCATACATGCACACATATTCCCAGCATGGTTTTCAAACCACAAGGGCCAAGATTTGAACTACATTTTGCCATGTGGGATCCAGCTCCCAATGTATGGTGTTTAACCACTGAGCTACAGCGATGTCAGTCTTCATCACTTCTTAATACATTACATATTTGTATTTCTATCAATAAGCTATTGATTTCTGGAGTGAATATGGAGGATGGGTTGGGCAATCGGACCATAAGAATATCTTACTCTTCATTGGGGGGAGGGGGGACAAAGAAAGGAAAAAAGAAAGAAAATAATGGAAAAAAAAGTGTGTGGGATGCATGGCTTTTCATGGTTACTGGAAAAACAAAGCATGACCTCACAGATGACCAGATTCCAACCTGCATGGTTTCCAAAGTAATTCAGAGTAATTTTGCACATTTAAAACTGTAATCTTTGCCAGAGATACTAGCAATGTAATTTTACAAATGCAGTAAAATTAATCAAGTCTAATCACTTGAACAAGACACTTGTGGTCCATTCTGAATCAACTCGTACCCAAGGAGGGAGACAGTCAGGTAGAAGGAAAAGTATGTTCTTTTCACTTATTGACTTATGATTATGGTTGAGTTATTTAATGATTTGGGGACTCTGTTACCTGATCTGTATGTGTCTACATGTATTGAGAGAAACCACATGAAAAATTTTTAGGAGTATTATCTAAAAAATAATACTTTAAAGCTAAGGCAAATTTCATGTACCTTGAATTGGGCTTATTTTATGAAGATGGAATGCTTCTCCCACAGGGCAAAAAGGGAAATCTGGTTTTTGCCTGACAAACAGTTTAACAGTATGGATGACTTTACAACAGCACTAAGAACTTACTAATAGTACATGGATAGGTTCTGGGTTCACATTGGGAGACCTCTCTGTACATACTAGATGTACTCATGTGCATGATCTGGGATTGGTTGAAGCTCGGGGTGGATCATGGTGTCAAGACCCTATTAAGGGGTGCTCTCTGTTCCCCTCTCTTGGTCTCGCTTGCTCATGGAAGATATAAACAAGTAACTTTAAAAATAATAGTACTTGTGGGGCTGGCAGGTGACATAGTGGTAAATGGAACTTGTACTCTCACATGGCTGACCACAGTTCGAGTCCTGGACCTGGTAACTTACTTTCTCTCTCTCTCTCTCATCAAATTGAAGATAATAATATATTTTTTAAAAAGTACTTGTAATAGGAATTTGACCAAAAAATCAAAACTAAGATCTATCCCCTCTAAAACTTAACCAAAGGGCCCTCTTGCATGGCTTAGCAGTGAAGTACATGGACTTAAACCTGACTGTTTGTGTTTGGGTCCTGACTCAGTCACTTTTTAACTGTGCAAGCTTCAGCAAATCTCGTAATCTCTTCATACTCCAGGAAAACGGGGCTAGTGCCTTATGGGTTGTTAGTGAAATAAAAGATATAAAGGTGCATAGAACAGTGCCTGGCACAGAATGAATATCTTGTAAATGTGATCGAGGATGATGATGTCAGTTTGGAGATTTGTCTTGTTGAAAGTTCTTATCCTGCTCTAAATGAATTCTTTGAGATTTCCTGAAAGTAGCCTTCCTTTCCTTAGAGAGGATTGCAGAGAGACAGTGGAGATGTCTCCAATGCAGACTCATTGGTTATCAAGATGGCCAATGTGAGAAAAGGCAAATCCGTTGTTCTGGGCATCAAGTCCCTGGAAATGTTGAAACTGACAGCATGTCTGATCAAGTGAGGCCGTTCAAGACATTTAGCCAAGGGTGATGCTCTAGGAAAAAATTAAGAGGGAAAATGACAAATAAACTATGGCAACTAATCAATACATAGCCCAGTATGAAGCTAACGGTCCATTTCAAGAGCAGGAGCTGGCCTTTGCAGAGCCCGCCTTTTCATGGTCACAGTTGAGTTCTGTTATAATAATCATGTTGAGAATTGCAGAGATTAGTGTCCTGAAATCATCGACATTGCACTATGAATATTTCTTTTCCTTTGTGTTCCTTAATAGCTAGAAAATTATAATTGAGATTCACTGGAAATTACAGCAAAACTTAAAAGAGGGGAGGAGAGGCAGAAAAACACTATCAGGATTATATGTAGATTCCAGAATAAATATAATAGCAAAAATATATGCCTTTTATCTTTTGATTTATCTACCTTATAATAATTGTTACTATAGGGACCAGCAGATGGTGTAATGGTTGCATCGCTGGACTCCTACGTAGTTGACCATGGTTCGAGTCCCAGATCTGGTGACTTAAATCTCATGCCAGGTGTGTGTGCATGTGTACCCAAAATCCCAAGAGGAGACTGGAAAGGGATTGTGGTGTGGCCATCCCCCTGGGGGGTGATTTCTTGCTTTCTGTCTCTCTGTCTCTCTCTTTGTCTCTCTGTCAAGCACACATGCCCTATTGCAAAATTCTTTCTTAAAGAAAACAAGAAAGAATTATTACTTCAGTTCAGACATGTTTTCTAGGACTGGCACCTCAGCCTGATCTCCTTGAACAGCATTAACATGCTCTTTGGCATAAAGTCCCCACATTTCCATCTGTCACTTTAAAATTGATTTAATGGTGTCATTAACCCCCAGAACAGATTGAGCTCTATGTGCTACTCAGAATGGGTGACTTTAGGTCAGGCTACCTGCCCCTGTAATAGGCAGCTATGAAGGAAGCATTGAGAAGATTTCAGCCCAGCACCAGGGGAATGAGATACTAGCTCAGGGGTTGCCAAATCATGTGGCAGATTCAACCTGTGGCCTGGTTTTATAAATAAAGTTTTATTGAAACACAATATTGCCCATTTATTATATATTTTCTGTGATTGTTTTCACATTACAATAACAGAGTTGACTAGCTGCAAAAAAGACGCTATGGGTGTAAAGCCCCAAATAATCATCTGGCCTTTTACAGGGCAAGTTGGCCAGCCTCTGCATTAGATGTTTGTCTGTCATTGAACCTAACATGTTGAAAGTTTGAGGGCAAGAATCTAAAATAAAGCCAGCTATATTTGATGCCTTGATTTGTTTGCTTATAATCAACCCTAAGAAGATCTGGCATAAATGAACGAACGGGCATTTGACAAAAGCAGCCTGAAAGTACCTCCCTCTGAGCCGCTGCTTATGTGGTCCCTCTGCCTCCAGTGTCTACCCCAACCTTCAGAATCTGACCCAAGTCAAGCCCTCTTTCTGAGGCCCTCCCTCCCTTGGCCTCCCAGGCAAAGGGAAGAACAACCGCCGCCGGGCAAAGGGAAAAACCCCCCCCCCCCCGCCCCAGTTTCCAGCACTCATGGTGAAGAACTGTGCCATAGTTGGCTCACGTGCAATCATTGTTGTTCCCATCAGTTCCATTGGGAATGCTCCAGGGCCAGCAATGAGGTTGTATTTATTGTCGTAACACAGCCTTATAAGACCCAGTCATATGTAAATCTAGGGTCATTTTCCTCCTAGGTAGTTAGCACCTTATCCCCTGTCTGCACACCTCATCACTTGCCTCCTTGCTTTTAATCATATCCTCTCCAGACTGCAGGAAGAGTGAACTTCTCTTAGGGTAAATCAGGTCATTTCACTCCTGCTCAAAACCCTACATGGGCTTATACTGGAATAAAATCAAAAGACCTACTTTCTACCTAACTTTCTGCCTGTCACTCCATCACCATCTACCTCTTACTGCACTTCACTGTGCAAAGCTGCATTCCAGGAAAACTAGTCTCCTTGCTATTCCTCAGACATGCCAAACATGCTCCTGTCTTGGGGATCTTTGCACTGGCTTTCCATGTTCCTGGAATACTCTTCCTCCAGATACCTATATAGCTTGCTCCCTCACTTCATCCAGTTCAGCACTCTGATATCACCGCCTTGAAGATGACTTCTCTGAAGAAACAAAATACCCCTATTTATTATTCCTTGTCACCTTAAATTTATATTGCTTCAGAGTCAGCAGGTGGCATAGTGGTTAACATGGTAGACTCCCACATGACCCACTGTGGATCCAGTCCTGGCAGTTCAAGTCCCGGACCTGGCAGCTTGTTTTCTCACTTTCCCTGTCTGTCTCTCTCTGGTCAAATTAAATTTTAAAAATAGTAATAATAGTGATAAGTAAAATTAAGTAAATAATTATTTTTTACAATTTATCTTTCTTCATGCCACTTATTACTTCTTGATAAACTTGTTTATTACCTGCCTTCCTCACCATGATACAAACTACAAGGGTAGGGACACTCTCTTGTTTACCGCTCTGTCTCCAGTATTGGATATGGGTCCTGGTATCTAGGAAGTGGCCAATTACCATCAGGGAAAATACAAATGAACGGAAATGTCTCTGTTGTTTCTCACACAAGCACTACACCTTTTTCTTCCATCATTTCAGTGCCACACTGTGTACAAATATCGCTTTTTAATGAATGTGAAAATCTGATAGGTAAGGCATGGGTTTTGGCAGCAGACAGATCTTGATTAAAATTCTTGTAAATAGAATTTATGCCACAGTAAAATAAACACATTTATTGGGTCATCTGGGAAGTGACAACATAGTTTTCCATAGAAGACTATGTCATGACTTTCCCAACAACTTAATATTTACATGCAATATTAACAAAGTTGGCATTTTTGAAAAGAAATGTACTTAATAAAGGAAATTTGAAGTTGCAAAAGTCAAGAGCATTACTATCATGCACTTTGCAAATGCCTCACAAGAACTTATGGCACAGCTAGGGGAGATCACCCGACTCACCGGTAATATTTACATAACTTACATAATTAAAAAAATGTTTTTGCATTTAATCACCATATATCATCACTACAACATACAAATTTATTTTTGTATGAACAGCATGAACGCAGTGTATATTAGTCCAAAGTTATTACTATACACATTATCATCAGCAGATAATATGTAACTTTCTTAAAAAAATAATTTTATTTAATTTTTTATTTATTCATTCATTTAGTTTAATTTGACCAGAGAAAGAGAGATACAGAGAGAGAGAGAGAAAGAAAGTGAAAAAGCAAGCCACCAGGTCTAGGACTCAAACCATGGTCAGCCATGTGGGAGTGTCCAGCACCTTAACCACCATGCCACCTGCTGGTCCCCATAACTTTTTAAGAGAGAGGTTTTGTTATTGGGTGCATACTCTTTTTTTTTTTTTTTTG
>NW_006160229.1:1420245-1426898 GCF_000334495.1 Tupaia belangeri chinensis | reverse complement strand
CTTGAACCGCAGTCGACTACATGGGAGTCCAGCGACCTAGCCATTACGCTAACTGCTGATCCCCTAGGGTGCATACTCTTGACAGAGAGACAGAAAGTGAGAAATCTCTCCCCCCTGGAAGGAGGGGGGATGCCCATGCTGCAATCCCCTCTCCTACATTCTCCTCTTGGGATCTTGGGCATGCACGAACACATGCCCAGCATGAGCTTAAGCCGCCAGGTACAGAACTTGAACCGTGGTTGACTACATGGGAGACTAGCGATATAACCATTACACCATCCGCTGGTCCCCCAATAGCATATAACTTTTAATGTGCCTCCATAAATCTATTGTAAAATCATCTGAACATTGTCAAGAACAAAGTCAAATGCCATGTTCAAAAATAATAATAAAAATAATTCTGGCTCTACCAGGTGGTAATTGTATGACCCTGGTCAAGTTACTTAAACCTCACTAGGCCATGATACACTTTGAATTAATAAAGAGTTAACTATACCCACAACACAGAGATGTTTTAAGGAATAAGTAACATAATATATGTATTGTGATTTTTTTTAAAGACAGGTTATAACATATAAATATAGACTAGCTCTGTGGCCTGATGATTAAGGGAGCTGGATCCCACATAACTGACTATGTGGTTTGAGCCCTGGACCCAGCAACTTGAAAACACCAGGTACGTGTGCAAGTGTGCCCAAGATCATGAGAGGAAAATAGAGAAGGGATTACAGTGTGGCCATCCCCCTTAGTTTCTAATTCTCACACTCTCTCTTTCCTGGCCATGTTTTCTAACTTTTGTTCTCTCTCCCTCACACACAAGCACATATGCTCTATGGAAGATTGTTAAAATAATAATAAAATAAAATAGGGAGAATAATTTTGATCTGGCAAGTCTATGGTGAGGAACACCACCCTGTAGTGCAGGAGCCAGACCTGTAATGCAGTGATCAAACTTTATGCATAGAGAGCTGGATCCCACACAACTGATGGCAATCCAAATCCTATCCCCAGTGGGCTTGAAAAGCATGTTGGGCATGTATGCACGTGTGCCCAAAATTCTGATGGATTGGAGGAATAGAGAACAAAGGATTGGTGTGTGACCATGCCCTATTGGGAGGTGCTTTCTCTTTCTCTCTCTCCCTAGAAGTCACCTTCTAGAAATAGAAAAGGGAGGGAGGGAAAGACATGGGAAAAAAACTACTATGAGGTCTCAAGGAGCAAATGGCATGCCAAAATCCAAAGAGTACTGGACTGCCTTGTGTCCCACTTTTCACCCATTCTCTGCACCCCATGCCTTAGGGTAGAGAATAAAGGGGGAGGAGAGAAGCCTCTCTAATTGGAGCCATATTTTCCTGGGCTTTGTTTCTAAACAGTGAAAGCAAGCAAGGAGGGACAGGAAAGGTAGGCATGAATCATTGCCAGTTCTCTTTGTGTTGCCAGAACAAGTGTGGGAGGGAAGTCATGCTTCTGTCTGCCCACTGCCACTGGAATAGCCACTGTGGAATAAGAAGCGCTTAGTGGCCTGGTGCAGAGTAAGACATGAAGAAGATGGCAAGGGCATGATGGCCAACATAAGTCAGCTGGGCAATTGTGGCAGAAGAGCAATGATAAAGAGTCCTAATTTTTTGCACAGCCTCGTGTGCATCTGAATTCCAGAGCCTAGTAGGACAAGTGCCTCATCCTCCTAAATCCCATCCCTCCAGTCCTACAGAAGTCTAGAATGGCTTATCAAGATGAAGTGGATTTTATTGCTGTAGATGTTATTGACCGCCAAACAAAAAGGGTGCAGTTGTGAGAGGACTGTTATGTTCCCCTTTTGTAGTATTCAATGGTTTGAGTTATGATAAAGAGGTTATCACCTCTTCCCTTACTTTCATAACAAGATGGTATATCCAGCAGTAGCTCTGGAGATGCAGAAGTGAACACACCACATGTCCTGCCCTGGAGGAGGAGTCTGTGGTGGAACAGGTCATGTGCCAGGCAATTAGAGTGCCTTGTGGTTGGGGTGTATCCCAAAAGGAGAACTAAGGGTAACTATTGGGATGTGAGCAGCTCTACTTCCCACTCAAAACACAAGCTGGTTCCTAAAAAAGTTTGCCCAAGGCCAAAGCCTTGAAATAGGAGACCAGCAAGTGACACTGGGCTGTGAAAACCCGAATGGTGTTCAGATGCCAGGAGGGGCAGCAGGCCAATTGAGTGTCCTCTTTGAGGCCTAGAGCTGTGTTTTAGGCTGGTGTGTTGCATATAATAGAAATGCCCGCATATGAGTAATTTATAGAGAATAAAGTTTTATTTAGCTTATAGTTTGGGAGGCACCAGGTCAAGGAACTATATCTAGTGACCGTCTTCTTGTTGGCAGGGCTCTGCAGAGTTCTGAGGCAGTGCAGGACATCACATGCCAAGAGCTTTTATGTCTGCTCTTCTTATAAAGTTACAAGGAGTCAGTCATGGGAGCCCCCACCTTGATGACCTTATCTAAACCAGATAACCTCCAAAGATCCCACATTTCAATACCATAACAGGATTATGTCTCCACCCTCTCAACATCAGAACAGTGGCTCACCAAATTTTAACACATGACATTTCGGGGGACACATTCAAACCAGTTGAAGTCATTCTTCTTAACTTGGGATGTGCAAGGCCCTACTGATTCCCTCCCCACACAGCTAACTCCAGTCTCCCTTTCCAACTTAATTTCTATTACAGTCTCCCATCCTCTAGCCAGCACCCTACTCTTTACCCACATAGCCAAATATACCCTTTATTTCCTGCCTCTGTGCCTTTCAAGGAAAATTTGTTCACACAGAATCCTTTTCTCCACATCTGCCTTTGGCATAATAAAGTCAACCAATTAGGATCCAATCCTGGGGCCAGGAGGTGGCGTGGTGGTTAGGGTGCTGGACTTCCACATGGCCGATTGCAGTGTGAGTCCTGGACCTGGCAGTTTGTCTTCTTCTTTTTATTTGTTTGTTTGTTTGTTTGTTTATTTATTTATTTATTTATTTATTTTAATTTGATGAGAGAAGAGAGAGGGAAAGTGAGAAAGCAAGCTACCAGGACCAGGACTTGAACCATGATCAGCCATGTGGGATTCCAGTGCCCTTAACCACCATGTCATTTTTTTTTTTTGAGAATTCGTTTTAATTTACTTTAATTTGTTTATTTATTTTAATTTGACCAGAGAGGGACAGAGTGAAGAGAACGGGGGGGAAGGGAGAGAGGGAAAGTAAAAAAGCAAGCTGTCAGGTCCAGACTTGAACTGTGGTTGCCCATGTGGGAGTCCACTGCCCTTAACTACCATGAGACCTGCTGGCCCCTGGCAGTTTGAATTCTAACTTTTTCTCTTTTTCTCTCTGGTGAGCACATGTGCCCTATAGCAAAATTAAATTAAACAACAATAATAACAATAAAATCAGGAAGCTGCAATTAAATAATTATTTTTTTCAAAAATCAAATCCTAGCCCAGCTGTGGTAGCACAGGTGATAGTGCACTTCTGCAAAATAATGGAGCCACATAGGAAGGCCTGGGGCTCTTATCCCACATTAATTTTAACACGCTGCAACATCTTGTAGGCAGAATTATGATCTTGGCTGGCTGTAGGGCGGGATGGGAGAGGGCAAGTTGGCAAGACCTGTCAGGGATCCTTGTTTGTTTCTCTAAAAAAACAAATAAACTTAAAAAAAAACTCAAATTCTTGGAACTGGCAGGTGGCATAGTGTTAAGGTGCTGGACTCCCACGTGGGTGACCACGGTTCAAGTCCCAGACCTTCTGGCTTGCTGTCTCACATTCCCTTTCTCTCTCTCTCTCTCTGGTATACTTAAAAATAATAACAAATAGGAGTCTACGGGTTGCACTCAGTCGGTCTCCACGTGTTGCTCCAGCCTCCACGGCTGCATTCACAGTATCGCGAAGTCGGTGCATGTGAAGGGGGTTCGAAAAGGAAATGCTAATCATTAAGATGCTGAGGCATGCAGTGGGCCAGATGGTACAGAGCCCAGCCTGTGGCTGGGGTGTGTCTGCCCTGCCAGTCCAGTTTCTGGGCATCTCCCCTTGCCAACTACCAGCAGATGCCAACTTTCACTCAGCCTCTTTCTCTGAAACGAATCATCCACGAGTTTTAATTACAGGGGGTCTCAGCCAGCTGGGAATGGGGGTCGCTAACTTTCTGACGAAATGATTTGGGAAGGACAATGTGATTTTGTCTGACATAAGAAAACCCCCTGATCATGTCTTCCACAGTGGCCCGTTTATTTATTCTGATATCTTGGATTATAGAATCTTTCTGAGAAAGTAGTCAACAACGGCATCGCCTGGCTGTTTCACTACAGTGCTTTGCTCAGTGCTGTTGGAGAAGCAAACGTGTCCTTAGCGAGAGCTGTGAACAGAACAGGATTGCATTATATTCTGGACGTTGCAGCGGAACACAACCTGCGGTTGTTTGCATCCAGCACAATTGGGGCTTTTGGACCTATCTCTTCTTGAAACCCAACCCCTGATCTCTGTATTCAGAGACCCAGGACTGTCTATGGGGTGTCCAAGGTCCATGCGGAACTCATGGGAAAACATTATTATTACTGATATAGGTTGGATTTCTGGTGCCTGAGATATCCTGGAATCAGTTCAGCTGACTCCCAGCCTGGAGGAGGAACAACTGACGATGCAGTTCGGATTTCCCACGATGTTAGGAAGAATGGCAAATTTGAGTGCAACCTGAGGGCCAGTATGAGGTTTCCCATGATGTTCATTGACAACTGCCTGGAGATCATGGAGGTCCCAGCCGAAGCCCTCTCCATGCAGACCTACAATGTGAACACTATGAGCTTCATGTCCCAGGAGCTGGCCCAGGAGCTTCTCAAGCACATGCCAGAATTCCAGATTACTTACAACGTGGATGCTGTCCAACGGGCCATAGTGGACAGCTGGCCAATGAACTTTGATGACAGCAATGCTCAGAAGGACTAGGGGTGGAAACATAATTTTGATCTTCCAGAACTGGTGACTATTGATGTTGAACTTCCACAGTTCTGACACCAGAATCACCCAGGCCAACTGAAAGAATCCAAAGGAAGAAATCGTAGGTCCTGGACCACAAACAGGGAGCTGTCAAGCCCCCAAGGTTAAAGATTGTAAGGAAATGTTATCTGGAGTCGAACTGATGGGACTAAACTTGGGCAGCTCATGTTGAATGGCTCGATGGGGAGTGGAGCTAGCTTTCAGTGGGTTTAAAATGTCCATCTGGTGGTAGAACTCTCCACTCAGCTGTTTGCCTAGAATTGTCCTGACACACATACCATGAATGAAGACTTAAGTCAGAGTAGTTTCTATGTATTTCCTTAATTAAGATGAAAGGACCATTCCTGGGAAGGTGGAAGTTTGTGACATTTGTATTTAATTCAATTTAATTTAAATTTAAATAATACTGCAAAGACTCCAGGATTCTCTTGACTAGAGAGCAAAGATTACATTTTAAAGACTTTCAAAGATGTTTTTCAAGTTTAAATGCATTCTTTACAATCCCACCAAAACATAAAAAATGATTTGTATATTCTTGTATTTACCATATTCAAGAGATTTTAACATTGATTCAGAAATCCTCTAGCTTACTTTTCTGTAAGAATATGTATTTGTAGGAAGTCAGGAATATCCAAGATGATGTACCTAATAAAAGGGCCTCTTCGACTGTCCTTCTGAGATTGATTCAGTGGGAGATGGAAACCTCAGGAGGCCACTGGTTCTCCCCATCCCCTTATAAGGTACATGCTAAAATCCCTCCTCCATCCTCCTCTCAGGATTTTAAGTGCATGTACATGCACCCGGTATGATTTTCAAGCAGCCAGGTCCAAGGCTCAAACTACTATGTGAATTTTTTTTAAGTTGCTAGGTCCAGGATCGAACTGTGGAGTCAACCATGTGGGATCCGGCTGCCTTAACCTTCACACCACCTGCTGATCTCACCACTGGTTATTCTAATGCAACTATGACCCAGTAGTTGAGACCAATTCCAAACACTATTTTCTAAAGAGGCCATTTTCTAGTTATAGCCTTTTTAAAAAACAATACCTGATAGAATATGTATTTTATCATATATGTGTTTTTTAATAATTATTTTATTTAGCTTTACTTATTTATTTTTTAACTTGACCAGAGAGGGACAGAGTGAGAGAGACAGAGAATGAGAAAGCAAGCCGCCAGGTCCAGGACTCAAACTGCAGTCAGCCATGTGGGAGTCCAGTGCCCTTAACTACCATGCCATCTGCTGGTCCCTAGTTATAGCCTTTTTTAAACATGTTCTCAGACTGAGCTTTGAGAAGAACTATTCCAAGGTCTCTGGTGCAACTACTGTACAGTTGTTGTATATGCAGACTAATGTCTCCCAGCTACCTCAGCATCTGCTACGTGTGAAATCACTGGAAAGTGAAACTCCCTGGTCCACAGCTTCATCATGGATATATTGTTAACAGCTTTCAAGAATGAAAAGGTGTTTAGATTATGAGCTTAATGACAATGAAATGTTATGCATTTGGAAAAAATAATAACAAATAAAATTAAATGAAATGATTTTTTAAAATATTTTTTAAATCAAATTCTTTGTCCTGGCCCCAGGGCATATCCACCATCTCTATCGCATGCCATCAGAAACAGCAACTCTTT
>NW_006160229.1:1401986-1420214 GCF_000334495.1 Tupaia belangeri chinensis | reverse complement strand
CCTCTTTATGCCCTGAACATTTAGTACCTCAGTTGATAACTTGACATGACCTTCCTTGTGTAGCCAAGTGGTTAAAAACACAAATTTTAAAGTCAGAAGAACCTACTTAGAAACGCTTAGTGCCTCTGTGACCTTAATCTTCTAACACTTTGAGCCCTCACTTTCACGATCTGAATAACGAATAATCATAGTGTCTGCTTATTAGAGTTATTTTGGTGATTATGTGAGATAATGCATCTAAAGCATAGTACCTGACACATAGTAAGCACTCAACGAATTGCAGCCATTTTTGTAATATGGCTCTGTGATTTCCACCTTAAAACGTGAGCTACTAGAGGTCAGGGACTATTTTCAATTTTTCTACTACACCTTTTTAGTTCTGTGGCTTTCATATAGTAGGTGTTCAATAAAGATTGACCAGACCTCCTTGACTCATTGCCTTAAAAACACTGGGGCAATCTGGGGCTGTTCCACAGTCCCAGATACTTATGTTGGTCTAGGATATAGCATAACTCTAAGAGCAGACGTTCCATATAATGACATGTTTACCAAACAGCCTCCTGAATTGGGGGACCCTCTTGAGAGTTGAGCTGGCATGGGTATATGTTTTAGAGTTTGTTTTCAGGTCATATTAGACTAGTAGAATAGTTGGGATATGCCATGGTCTGAATATTTGTGTCCCCCTTAACTGCATATGTTGAAATCCTAACCCCAAGACAATGAAGGTGGGACCTCTGGGAGGTGATCAGGGTGGAGCCTTGCTGAGTGGGATTAGTTCTTATATAAAAGAGGCCCAAGAAAGAACCCTTTCCCTTCCAGCATGTGAGGTTCCAGCGGGAAGAGTGCTGTCTATAAATGATGAAGCGGGCCCTCACCAGACGTGGTGTCTGTTGGTGCCTTGATCTTAGACCCCCAGTCTCCAGAACTATGAGAAATAAATATCTATTGTTAATGAGTTCTGCAGTCTATTTTCTCTTGCTATAGCAGCCCAAATAGACAAGACAGCTTATGAAAAGATCATAAGCCCATCACTTCCTAGAAGAGTAAGTTGAAGTGCCCAGGAGCAGGATTTTTATGCAACACTTCAAACATCTAGAAGAAACTGCAAGGGAAAGGAGTCAGTAGATCTGCTGGGAGCAGTCTGAGTGACCATTGGAGAGAAAGAGAGAGCAAGCCCCATCCTTCCTTTTCAATCTTTAAAAAATTTTAATTGACACATAATATTACACATTTTTATAGCGTGTGATTTTTTTAGTACACGAATATAGTGTGTAATGATCAAATTGGCATAATTAATGTATTCATCATCTCAAACATTTATCATGACTCTGTGTTGAGAGTATTCACAAACCTTTCTTATAGTTACTCTGAAATCTGCAATAAATTATTTTTTGGATTATTTATTTAATTTTATTTATGTATTATTATTAATTTGCTTTAGTGCTCCTCAGAGAGAGACAGAGACAAAGAGAGAGAGAAAGTGAGAAATCAAGCTGCCAGGTCCAGGACTCAAACCAGTCAGCCATGTGGGAGTCCAGTGCCTCAACCACTACGCCACCTGCTGCCTACGTAATAAATGATTGTTAACTGTAGGTGCCCTACCATGCTATAGAACATTAGAACTTTTTCTTATTATTATATAATTTTGTAGCTAATAACCAATATTTCCCTAGCCTCCCTCTCCCCTCTTCTTCCCACCCTCCTGCCAAGAACCTTAGGTTGTCCTGGTGAGGAGAGGTTTGGGAACTGGTACTGGTGTTATTTTGAACATCAACTGAGTGTCTCAATGTGCTTTTGCTGGGGTGGGGGTGGAGAGGAAAGCAAGGCAGGGGACAGCCACTGCATGTGTCATGGCTTGTCACATTATTTTGATTAGACTTGAACTTCCTCAGCATAAACTTCATGTGTCATTTTTAGCCCTGATTTTTTTCTTACTTCACTACCCTTGTCTATCTCTGACTTGGCTTTCTCATCTGTTTTTATTTGTTTGTTTTATCATGTTGAACTTGGTATATGTCTATGAGTACCACAAATCCTTTTGGGAATTAGGTAAGGTATAAATGAATACTCTTTTTTTAAGAAATACACAATCGCATTTGATCCTCAAAACAATCCTGAGACTGGGAACCAGCAGTTAGCGTAATGGCTATGTCGCTGGACTCCCACGTAGTTGACCGCGGTTCGTGTCCCGGACCTGGTGGGTTAAAACTCACGCTGGGCGCGTGTGCGTGCGTGCCCAAGATCCCGAGAGGAGAATGGAGGAGAAGGGATTGCGGTGTGAGCATCCCCCCTGGGGGGTGATTTCTCGCTTTCTATCTCTATGTCTCTCTCTGTCTGTCTGGCGAGCGCATGCGCCCTACAGTGAAAATCTCTCAAAAAAAAAAAAATCCTGAGACTTAATATTGTTATCCTCTGAGACTTTGGGCAAAGTTAAAGAGCTTATATCCATCTTCTGACTCCAAATTCAGCACACTGTCCACCACCTTCATGTGGTCAATTGAACGAAGCAAGCAATAGATCTTGGATTCTGTCTCAGCCAGCGCTCATTTGGCTCCCACCAAAGGTACGAAGCTCACTGGTGAAAGTGTTAGCTGTCTTGCCATCCACTCAGTCTGCTGCTTCTCAGGTTCCTATCTCAAGTCTGTAATAACAACATTAGTAAGAGCTAACATTTCTTGACCACCTACCAGGTGCCAGGCACCAAGCTAAATACTTCACTTTTATCATCTCATATAATCCTCACAATAATCCTCTCAGGTAGGTGCTACTTCCCTCCCTTTTCTCACTTCATTCCCTTTCCCAGTGTGATCTCACCCATGCCCACAGCTAGTTAGCACCTCTCCTCAGATAAGTGATAAACATCTGCATCTAGCCCAGACTTCTCCAAGTATTCCAGACCAGTGTTTCCAATTGCCTACTTGACTTCTGTACTTGAATTCCTTAATTCATTCACTCAACAAATATTTAGTGAGCACCTACTGTATAACAAGCCTGATTCTAGGTATATAGATTATATAGATTATAACAGTGTAAAAATAGATTTAAAAAAAATCTCTCACAAAGCTTACATGTTTGTGAGAGAAACACAATAAGCAAAAAAATGGAAAATATTTAGATAATAAGAAGAGCTAAGGTGAAAAATATAGCAAAGAAGACATGAAATATTGGACTGCTGTTGAAAGTAGGATTGAGGAAAAAGGCTTCAGTGATGTAGTATTTATATAGGGAGGTCAAGGAGGCAACAGAGCCTCTAAATCACATCAAATTCAACATGGTGGTTAGGGTCCTGGACTCCCACATGACTGATCACAGTTCGAGTTCTGGACTTGGCAGCTTGCTTTCTTACTTTCCGTCTTCTTCTCTGTGTCTCTCTGGTGAGTGCACATGCCCTATAGCAAATTAAAATAAGATAATAATAGATTTTTAAAAGAAAATACTTAACAGACCAAAATTTATGATTTCCCTCTCAAAATGTACTTTCTCCAATGATCTCAATCTCAGCAAAGGACCCCCACCATCTATTGAGTTAATCAAGGCAGTAATATAGGAGTCACCCTGACCTCATGCTATTATTCCCTCCCCCGTATCCCTGCCACCATATCTAATCCATTACCAAGTTCTGGTGATTCTACCTTGGAAGCGTTTCTCTTTGGGTAACCTGCATTTTGTCCGTCTCCATTATTAACACTGTGATCTGAACCCCAACATCTTAGCATCACAGCAGCCAGAGTAACCTTTTCCAAACATAAATCTGATGTTATCACCTTGTTTAAAACTTACAATGGTGGAATCAGCAGATGGCATAATGGTTACATTGCTGGACTCCCATGTAGACAACTGCTGTTTGAGTCTTGGACTCAGCAGCTTAATACTCAAGCCAGATGCATATGCATGCACGCCCAAGATCCCAAGAGAAGAATGGAATTGCAGTGAGGCCATCCCCTTGGGAAGTGATTTCTTGCTTTCTGTCTCTCCAGTGAGCACATGCACCTTATAGGAAAAAATCTCTAAAAATAAAAAGAAAAAGAAAGAAAGAAAGAAGAAAGAAAGAAAGAAAGAAAGAAAGGAAGGAAGGAAGGAAGGAAGGAAGGAAGGAAGGAAGGAAGGAAGAAAGAAAGAAAAGAAAAGAAAAAGAAAGAAAGGAAAAGAAACACAAGGGACCAGCAGTTAGAGTAATGGCTATGTCGCTAAACTCCCATGTAGTCAACTGTGGTTTGAGCCCCGGACCCAGTGGCTTAAATTCATGCCGGGCGCGTGTGCGTGCGTGCCCAAGATCCCAAGAGGAGAATGGAGGAGAAGGGATTGCAGCATGGCCATCCCCCATGGGGGTGATTTCTCACTTTCTGTCTCTCTCTGTCTTCCTGGAGAGCGCACGTGAACAAACAAACAAACAAACAAACAAGCAAACAAACCAAAAAAACCTCTACAAGAAACACTTACTATGCTACCACATTACTTTTACTGGTAAGATGGGATGAAGACCAAACTATATCACGACCTGCTGGTGATCTGATACCAACCCTCTTCTGTAGACTCATTTTACACTGGTATCACCCACCATCCACAAACATACAGACACACACACACATGTACATACTCTGACCATACTAGCTTTATCTGGGAATCTTAAATAAGCCATGTTCTTCCTATGAGGAAGCCTTTTTACATGCTGTTGCCTCTTGCTGGAATGCCCTTCGCCTCTCTCAGGTCTATATCTCTCACTAACCACCCTCTTTCATGATCAGTCTTCCCTAACATTTTTAAATGGGTTAGATTCTGCTTTTAAAGGCTGTCATGTCTGAGTCTCCCTTCCTAGCACTTTCACAGATGTATTTTATACCGATTTATCTATTTGGTTAATGTCTACCTGCCCCACTGAACTGTAACTCTATAAAGACAGGAATTTACACATTCAGCACTGGATTTCCAGTGCCTTTGGATAGTGCTCGGCACTTAAGTAGGTGCTGAACAAATATTTGTAGAGTGAATGAGTAAGAAATGAATAAACCGCCATTTCACACATGAGAAGCTGAGCTCAATGAGGTAAAGAGTGTTGCTCAAGGCCATGAAACATGTTTGAGGCAGAGCAGAGACTTGTGCCTAAATCTTAGATTCCAACTCCCATGTTATTTCTCCTGCATCTTCCTGCCTTCTATGTTTTATGCTTTTAACTTTATCAGTTAAACGTGAACACATTCATGCTGTAAAAATTCAAACCATAAAAACTTTTGTACATTAAAAGTTCCTGGGACCAGCAGATGGCATAATGGTTATGTCGCTGGACTCCCACGTAGTCGACCACAGTTCAAGTCCTGTACTTGGCGGCTTAAACACATGCCAGGCACAAGTGCATGAGTACCCAAGATCCCAAGATGAGAATGGAGGAGAAGGGATTGCAACATGGCCATCACACCCAGGGGGTGATTTCTTCTGTCTCTCTCTGTCTTTCCAACAAGTGCACATGCCCTATAGCAAAAACCTTTCTTAAGAAAAAAAGAAAGGGGGACCAGCAGTTAGCGTAATGGCTATGTCGCTGGACTCTCATGTAGTCAACTGCGGTTCAAGTCCCGGACCCGGTGGCTTAAACTCACGCCGGGCACGTGTGCGTGCATGCCTGAGATCCCGAGAGGGGAATGGAGGAGAGGGGATTGTGGCGTGGCCATCCCCCATGGGGGGGTGATTTCCTGCTTTCTGTCTCTCTGTCTCTCTCTGTCTGTCTGGCAAGCGCACACGCCCTATAGCAAAAACCTCTCCAAAAAAAGGAAAAAGAAAAAAAGAAAGGTAAAATTTCCTAGGCCTTGTCCCTCCTGCAAATATCACTGTTAATATTTTCATATCTGTATTTTCAAGGCTCATTCTCTGCTTTGACTGTGTATATGTGTGTGTGTATTACACATACACATGTGGATAAACCTATAGTTTTATTACAGTTTGTTTTTTATATCAATGGGATCATACTGGGTGTATTCTCCTGAGATTCTTTTTATTAACTTAACAAAATACTATTTGAGATGTTTTCAATGTCAGTACATAAGCCTGACACACTGCTCTGCATATATGAAAGATGCTAAAATATTAAATAAATGATGCATAAAATATACAAATGCCACTAAGTAAGCAGTTTGTTATCAAAAGAGAGTCAGTCAGGTAATAGAATTTTGGTGGAGTTCTTTTATTATGTGTCGTCGTGCTAGATGATGTAGAGCTTTATGTATCATGCTAAAGACTGTGATGTTATCCTGGGAATGCAGGGAACTATATAAGAATTACTGGTTAGACTGGTTAGAAATGGGTTGGCTGAAAGGAACAAAAAAATTCACTAGTAAGATAAGAGAACCTTCACAACTTTTATGGAAAAATGTGTATTAAAGAAACTATGCATAGATTTCACAAATTTTTGCAATGAAATGAACTCAAACTTTAACTACATTTTCCACATTTTTTTGAAGTTCACTCATATTTTTTTTCTCAGTTATAATGAGAAAGCTAAAGGCAGTGGTTGCTGGTTTGGGTTCAGAAGCTCAACAATGCTCTTGGAGTCTAGGCCTGTCACCATAAACAGTTCTGCATGGCAGAGAAAATTAGAGAAGCTATATGAAAGAATTCATATCATAAAATAACCTGGACTTTTCCAGCCCAGCATTGTGATCAGTACAGAGTGCAAAAGAGCAACCACAACCAGAGGATTACCTTAAGGAAGACTCTGAAGGAAGAAAAGAGACTGATCTTCACTAGCAGGTGGTAAATCACAGAATACTCGATAGGCAGAACTGAGTTGGGAATGTTCATGTGTGAATTGTGTGCTGGGTGTTCACTTTTCAACAGTTTGAGTAGTTGACGTGTAAATATTTCTCGAAAATATTTAAAAACCACACTGTGTCATTATAGAGTCATAAAATTATAACAAATATTTTGAAAGTTACCTTTAAAGTTCAATTTTTTGAAATTTTGGAAGTTGTTTATCTATTAACTGTCAAGAACTATGGGGTATGAGCAAAAAATTTTGATACGTAAAGTAAATGTTTGTGGGAAAATGTCAATAAATAAATAAGTAAAATAAAATAAATTTTAAAAAAGGAAGAAGAGGGGGCCAGTAGGTGGCATAGTGGTTAGAGCACTGGACTCCCACATGGCTGACCATGGTTCAGTTCCCAGACCTTGTGGCTTGCTTTCTCACTTTCTTTCTCTCTCACTCTCTCTCTCAGCCCCTCTATGATCAAATTAAAGTAAATAAATAAAGTTAAAAATAAAAAGGAAGAAGAGGAGGAGAGGATAACAAAGACAAGGATAAGGACAATAATAATAACAACTAGGGAGTCAGGCTCTACCAAGATCCCCATGGCCTCTGTACTATCGTGGTTGGAAACAGCTGCTTCTGTGTGCTTTTCCCTTACCTCTACTGTCAGTTCAGAGGAGTCCAGGTATTAATGAATCTGGACCTTTTCAGGTATACAATCTTGGCTGAGTCTACAAGAGAAATACCTGGAAAATGACTTTTTATATGTGGTTGGGGCAATTAGAATAATTAAACACGTTTTTTAACCCATATGAATAACTTAATTATATATACATTTTCTCTTGGCCTGGTCTCCCAAGAGCAAACTAAGACAATCCCATCAGTCCATCTTATAAGAAATGGGAAGCTAAATTGTTACACTAAGTACCAGTTAAATCAGAATGTGAATGATTGAAAATAGGCAAACCCCTAGATTTCTTTTATCCTCAATATCTACCCCTCTGTATTGAGAACATATAGAGATTTTGGAGGTTGCCCTTGTGTCAAAACCCAAAGTACAGGGGCTGGCAAGTGGTGTGGTAGTTAGGGTGCTGGACTCCTACATGGTCAACCACAATTCAACTCCCTGACCTGGTCTTATTTTCTCACTTTCTCTTTCTCTCTCTCTCCCCACCCCTGGTCAAATTTTCAAAATAAATAATAACAGCAAATAAAATTGAATAAATACTTCTTTTTTTTTGCAGAGGTTTTTGCTACACGGCACATGCGTTCACTGGAGAGACAGAGAGAGACAGAGAGACAGCGAGAAATCACCCCCAGGGGGGATGGCCACGCCTCAATCCCTTCTCCTCCATTCTTCTTGCAGGATCTTGGGCACTCACGCGCCTGGCGTGAGTTTAAGCCACTGGGTCCAGGACTTGAACCGTGGTCGACTACGTGGGAGTTCAGTGACATAGCCATTACGCTAACTGCTGGTCCCAGTAAATAATTCTTTTAAAAAAAAAAAAGTACAGGAAAATAGTTGAGGCCATTTTTGTATTGAGAAAGTAAGTGCCTGAAAGACCATAGCGTTTTGTAAAGAACACACCCTTCTCAATGCCTACACTCTATGGTAGAGACTGAAAGACTGAAGGACATAAAAGCACTAAAAATTGTTATGGACACTGGGGACAAAGTGGAAGGAGAGTGGGAGAGGGGAAGAGTGCAGGATCGAAAATTTGGGGAAAAATGGAAAAATAAGACATTAGTGGGATGCAGATATGGTTTGTTGACTGTTGGTGATTTTTTTTATAGTATTCTGAACTCACCTGCTATGTGGTGTATATCATGTTGAGTAAAATCTCTTTATAAACTAAATTATGTATAACTATTGAATGTATAAATAATAAAAATAATAATAAATGATGAATAAAAAAGAACACACCCTTCCAGACACTCACCGTATTTGTGTGTAACTATCAGTTTGAACCTCTTAAGTGATCTATTCTATTATTTCAACCATCATTACTCTTCCTTTACATGAAATATGCAATAGCAGGACTACCTAAAGGTACTTGATCACTACTTAAAACATGAGTTCCCACACAGCAGGCTCTTCTGGCAAGAACCTAAAAATCTATAATTTAATGAAATAACCTCTGGTTACGCTAATGTATAGTTGAGTTTGGAAACTACTAACCTAGAATTTATTTAGGAAAAAAATGGAAAGGTATCATGTGCTACAAGGAAAGGCTCTGCCAGAAGGGACCACTGACAAGGGAAATATCCAGGTATAAGACCACCTTGGTTCTGAACCTATTTTTCTACCTACTCATCCATTTATCCACTTTATAATCTAGGCGAAAACTGTAGTTTACAGCATAAGCTAGGAGTATTTTGAGCTCTGCTACAGTGTAATGGGGAAATCAACAGATTGTAAGGAGAGGTGTGACACTACCAGCTTTATCACATCATTCTCATTCCTTTTTTGTTGTTAGAGATTTTTGCTGTAGGGCACATGTGCTCTCCAGAGAGACAGAAAGCAAGAGATAACCTTCCTCCCCAGGGAGGATGGACACTCCACAATCCCTTCTCCTCCATTTTCCCATCGGGATTTTGGGCACTCATTTGCATGTACCCAGCATGAGTTTTGAGTCACCAGGTCCAGGACTCAAACCATAGTCGACTATGGGAGAGTCCAGTGAGGTAACCATTATGCCATCTACTTGTCCTCCAAATCACTCTCATTTCTATTGCTCCAAAATGAAGCTTCTTGGGTCTTTTCAATGTCCATCATTCATTGAGGAAGGAATGTTGCCATACCAGCCTTAGACTACCTGTAGATGGTCATATGAGAGAAAAATAAACTTCTATCTTATTTAAGCCACAGTTACCTTGACTTTCTGTTATAGCAACAGAATCCATGTCCTAACTAAATACTTTATATAAAAAGGAACTCATTCATTACCTGAATGAGAATAGATCCAGCAGAATAGTGTGGACACAATCCATATGAGAGTTGGTTAAGGCATGCAGAAGAGGTGAGAGAGTAGAGACAGCCAGTGGAGACAACTCTTTCACAAAGGTCATCTGTAAAAGGAGGATATGGTAGGGCTGTACCTATAGTGGATATGGAGTCAAGAAAACAAAGCAGTTTTGGTGATATGGTAATTAGAGAAATGTGATCATGTTTCCAGGATTATTGGAAAATTAGAGTGGAAAACATGAGATTGAAATGTATAAGGGGGAACTAGCAAATGGCATAATGGCTATGTCGCTGGACTCCCATGTAGTCGACTGTGGTTCAGTTTAAGCCACCCCGGACCTGGTGGCTTAAACTCACGCCGGGTGCGTGTGCGTGTGTGCCCAAGATCCCGAGAGGAGAATGAAAGAGAAGAGATTGTGGCATGGCTATCCCCCCTGGGGGGTGATTTCTCACTTTCTGTCTCTCTGTCTCTCTCTGTCTGTCTGGCGAGTGCATGTGCCTTACAGTAAAAAAACCTCTCCAAAAAAAAAAAAAAGAAAAAGAAAAAGAAAAAAAAAGAGGAATGTATAAGGGGTAAGTGGAATTAATAAGGGAAAACCTCCAAAGAGTAAGAAAGGATGAAAGTCAAAGTCCAAGTTAGAGAAAGGAAAGTTGGTGCTTCCAGGAAGGAAATGAAGAGAAAAAGATGAGTGTGCAAATGCATGAGTGGAGAGCTAGCTAGGAATCTGAGGGATTTTCTCTGTGAGGGAAGAGATAATGTAGGACATGGCAACCAACTCAGAGACTTGCATTTAAGTGGTGTTTTTGTTTTGTTTTGTTTTTGTTTTTTGTTAGTTTGTTTTTGTCTTATAATCTTGCTGTAGGACATATGTGCTCACTGAAGCAATAAAAAGAAAGTGAGAAAGCACCCCCCACAAGGGGAGGTGATGGCCACACCATAATCCTCTCTCCTCCATTTTTCTCTCAGTATTTTGTGCATGCACAAACATGTGCCTCGTGCGTTTCCAAGTCACCAAGTCTCAGACTTGAACCACGCAGTCAACCACGTTGGATCCAGCCGCCTTTGCCATCATGCCACTGGCTGGCCCATGTTGAGGTTTTAAATAGTAGCATTGGTATTTTAGGCTGGAATTGTGGGCTCAGATGATTCTACAATTCATGAGTCCACACATTTGTATGACTTTTCTCTGAAAGAGATAAAATTAGAGAACCAAGAAAAAAGTTGAAAGGGTGTACATTGCATAGGAGCAAAAGGCCTAAAAACTCAGACAACAAACACATTACTCTAACAGTTATTAATAAAAAGGAGAAAGGATTATGTGACAAAAGAAACTCTTCTCTAAAGATGAGACACACATTTACTCTGCAGACCAGGCAGTGTTGGACTCTAAACAACGTCATTCCATGCAGCTTTTGGCACACATGTAGAACTAAATATCACAAACTCCATTTCTTACATATGTGATGGAGTCAGATCACATCAAAGGTGAACTGCAAAGCACTAAATTAAGCCCCATTTTTTTCTGATTTTAAAGTTCATGTTCATGCTACCCTGACTATGCTGCCCTGAATGGACCTCTTCTGGATGCAAGAAAAAGATGATCTTTTTGAGAGGCTATTTTGTAGCAGGGACAGAGTTACTGTCTTTTATCTGCTATTTCTCATTAGTCCAAGTTTTGAAGCGCACTTGAACAATCTCTACTTGTAGGCTTTTTTTCACTGGAATGCACTTTGACCTAAGTTGCAATGGATAAGTTGTTGCCAGGATATTTCTGTAATAGCCAGAATGAAAAGTAAACAATAGCAAAACACTACATTCATCTAGTTCTTTGTGAGGTCTGCATTTCTTTTTATCAAATCCATTATTTCTGAATCTTTCTTTGGGGTAGAGCAAGAGAAGGGAGAGAGCTATTACAACCAGACTATTCTTTATTTGAAAACTTTTTCATATTATATTCAGCTGTGGCTTTACAAACATTTAACACCCAATCTGTAACTCTTTTGCTTAAATCATTGATGACTACATGACCAGATAAATAACAATCCCAAGTGAAAGTAGGCATAATAAATTGAAAAATGACAAGGACCTTTATAACTCCACTAAGTTTTCAAGTAATAATGTAATTTGTGGAAAGCAAGTATTTCCCTCTGAAACACAACAGTGAGAAGTACTGGAGCTCTCTGACACTTTTTCACACAATCCCACAATGAACTTGGGGATAGGTACTATAATTAGCCCCATTTTACTCATGAGGAAACTGAAGCACAGATAAATGAAGTTTTTAATGTAGGAGCACACAATGAGTGGGAGAACCATGATTTGAACGTAATTCCATATAGTTCTCATATGCATTATCTTTTTATTCCATTTTTAGAATGGGTAGGAATTCAGTGTAGATCTCAACTTCAACAGTAGTAGACAGAAAAACTGCAAGATATAGTAGACCTGAGTATCACTATTCACAAGCTTGACCTATTGACTTTTATAGGACACACCACCCAACAACAGAAAACTCTGCAGTTCAACTCCTGAACTTGGTGACTTGTGAAACATACCAGTATTGTGTGTGTGTGTGTATGGTGTATGCCTCAAATTCCAAGAGGATAACAGAGGAGAAGGGATTGCAGTGTAGCAATCCAGGGGAGATGATTTCTCACTTTTCTCTCTCTCTTTCTCTTTCTCCAGCAAGTGCGCATACCTTATAGCAAAAGATGAAAAATTAAAGAAAAAATACACATTATTTTCAAGTGCAAGTGAACTAGGATAGACCATGTTCTGCATTATAAAACAATTTCTGGTACATTTGGAAAGATTAGCATTATCCAGTAATAATACATGGATCTCATGACCACAATGCAATACAAGAATAGAAATAACTCATCAAAATTTTAGATACCAAGTAATATACTTCTAAATAAACAATTATAAAAAGAACTGAAAAATTAGGGATCAGCAGGTGGTATGGTGGTTGGCGCTGGTCTCCCACATGGTTAACCATGGTTCAAGTCCTGGACCTGGTGGTTTCCTTTCTCACTTTCCCTCTCTCTCTCTGTTTCTCTCTCTCTCTGGTCAAATTAACAAATAATAATAATGATAAATAAAATTAAATAATTCTTTTTTAAGAAAGAACTCAAAAAGTAAATTAGAAACTCATTTGGACTGATTGCAAATAAAAACAACATATTCAAATTTGTGGGAAGCTGCTAAAGCAATATTGAGGAGGCAATTTATAGCACTAAAATGCCTGTATGAGAAATGAGGGCGGGGAACCAGCAGTTAGCGTAATGGCTATGTCGCTGGACTCCCACGTAGTCGACCGCGGTTCGTGTCCCGGACCCGGTGGCTTAAAACTCACGCCAGGCGCGTGTGCATGCGTGCCCAAGATCCCGAGAGGAGAATGGAGGAGAACGTAATGGCTATGTCGCTGGATTCCCATGTAGTCGACCGCGGTTTGATTCCCGCACCCAGTGGCTTAAACTCATGCCGGGCACGTGTGCATGTGTGCCCAATATCCTAAGAGGAGAATGGAGGAGAAGGGATTGTGGCATGGCCATCCTCCCTTGGTGGTGATTTCCCCCCAACTGGGAACTGCTTGAAGACAAAAAGACTTCTTACAATGGGGAATAGGTGAGCAGGAAGCCCCCAGCAGCTCTCATTAATTCCATGGTCCCCTTAGGAATGGGCAGATCCTGCAGCCTTCACTGGCCCTGAGTTCAGATAAGAGACTGTGTAGAGATTCTATAGCATTGTGTAGCCTTGCAGAGAGAACCCAGTAAACATTTCCCCTGACCCCACAAACTACTGCTACATGGTACAATGTTGAGACCCTACCCACTCAGGTTTGCTGAGTCAGAACCTAGCCAATGCCCAGGCACACGATGCTTGCTGGCAGTTGCTTCAAGCGTTTGGGCCTGCTGGATCAGGCACCTAGGCAGTACACAATTTTGTCACTTTCCAGAAGTAGTACTACCTAATTAGCTGACAGGCCAGCAACCTTGTGGCAATCTATTTGCCAGTTCTAGGACTAGTTTCCCTCCCACCCCCCACTCCCCACAACAGCTTTACTGAAACAGCCCGGCAGCCCACTTTCAAACTTGAACCATGACTCTAATTGCAGAAATGGCTCTGCCCCCTGCAAACCCACCATGCCTTTAGATAAGTTTAGTCCCAAATGGCATAGAAGCCCCACAATTCCCTGAAAACTGACCACTTAAGCATCCATAGGCATGACCAACATTGAATTCAACTGGCAAAAAAACTGCATAAAACTACACTATTGTGTTCATTTGGAAGCAAGGCCAACATACCCCACCCAATCAACACCCTAGGACCAATCTCTGGGAAAATGCCTCTCATCATGGTGCTACACTATACAATTAATAAAGGCAATAGTACCACTACATGCACAAATATCAACCTAAGGAAACAAGAAACAGCAAGGTAACATGACACCTACAAAGGAGCACAAGAATTCCTCAATAACAGATCACAAGGAAGTGGAAATCCTTGAAATACCTAACAAAGCAGTTCAAAATAATGTTTCAAAGAAAACTCAGCAAAATACAACAGAATACAGATAGATAATTTAACAAAATAAGGAAAACAGTCCATGATCTGAATGAAACAAAAGAACATCATAAAAAAAAAAAAAAAAACAGGCTGGGCCTGTATGTGGTGTGGTGGTTAAGGACACTGCAGTTCAAGTCCTGGACCTGGCAGCTTGCTTTCTCACTTTCCTCTCTCTCTCACTCTGGTCAATTTAAAAAAAATAAATAAATATAAAGTTTAAAAAATAATTCTTAAAAAAATCAACAGAAATCTTGTAGATAAGTGATTCCATCAATGATATACAAAAATACACTTGGAAACTTTAATAACAGATGATTCAGATGATAACAAGCTGAAGAAAGAATTTGAGAACTTTAGGACAGCCATTTGAAATAACACAATCAACTCATGGATCCCAAAATAAACTCAACATAAAAATGTCCTAATTGGAGCATATCATAATAGAACTGTCAAAAGTCAAAGACAAAAAGACAAAAGGATAATCTTACAAACAGAAAGAGAAAAACATCAATCACATATAAGGGACTCCTTTTCATTATTATTATTATTTGATTACTTATTTACTATTACGATTTAGATTTTTGCCATAGGGCACATGTGCTCCCTGGACACACATACATACACATACAGAGAGAGCGAGAGATCACACCCCAGGAAGGATGGCCATGCAGCATGGCCATTTTCCTCCATTATTCTCTCAGGTTTTGGGCTCTCACACATATGCACCAGCATGGTTTTTTTTTTTTAGATTTTTTTATTTGCCATTAGAATGTGTGCACTCTCCAGAGACAGAGAGAGAGATCAAGGGAAAGCAAGAAATCACCCTTGAAGGGGAGCGGCCATTCTGCAATCCCTTCTCCTCTACTCTCCTCTCAGGATTTTGGGCACATACAGGCTGTCTTTCAGGCTGTCCAGCCCAGGACTCGAACCACAATTGACCATATGGGATCCAGTGCCTTAACCACCACACCATCTGCTGGCCCTGTGCTGGTAGGTTTTCAAATCTCCAGGTCTGGGACTGGAACCACAGAGTTAGTCATGTGAGATCCATCTTTAACCTCCATGCCATCTGCTGGCCCATTTGTGTTCTTTTGAATTAAACAAATAGTGGACTTCTCAGCAGAAACTGCAAACCAGATGAAGATGAGAATGGGATAATATATTCAAGTCTCAAAAGCAAAAAAAAAAAAAAAATCCCAGCAAGAATATTACACTCAGCAAAGTTGGCATTCAGAATTGAAGGAGAAATAAAGACTTTCCTAGACAGCCAAAAAACAAAAGAATTTACCACCTCTAGACTGTATTTACAAGAAATGTTTAATGGAATTCTATATTTGGAAGCAAAAGGATAACGGCCAGCATGAAAACAAATAAAAATGTAACATCCACTGGTAGAACAGATATACAAATAAAAAAGAGAAAAGAATAAAGTTTTGTCACTACTGGGAACCACCAAACTACAAAGATAAACAAAAAGAGAAAAAAGAAATAGGACACACAACACAATCAGAACATATTTAACAAAATGACAAATCCACATCTCTCCATAACTGTGACTATAAATGCATTTAACTCCCCAAATCAAATCTATAATCTGGGCCAGCTGATGGCATGGTGGTTAAGATGACAGGTCCCACTCCCCCATGGCCAACTTCACAGTTTGGGTCCCGAACCCAGCAGCTTGAGAAATGCACCAGCCACATGTGAGTGTGTGCCCAAAATACCAAGAAGACCAAAGTAGAAAGTATCGTGGCATAACCATCCCCCATGGGGGGGGGGTGACTTCTCACTTTCTCTTTCCCCTTGTCTCTCTGTCTCTCTCAAGTGAGTGCATGCACCCTGTAGCAAAAAAAGCTTAAGAAAAAGATATAAACTGACTAAATATAGACAAAATCCACTGCATTCTGCCTCCAAAATCTTGCCTTACTCCTAAGGACTTACAGAGTGAGAGTGAAAGGACTGAAAAAGATCCTCTACAAGCCAGCCCTGTTGAGCTGAATCCCGCTTTGCTGACTGCAATTCAAATCCTGGCCCTGGCAGCTTGAAAAACATGGGACTTAATGAGCACAATAAGCCAGGCTACAAAAGATAGACTTTGTATGTCCAGGCCAATATATACTGAATGCCTGCGCTCTATAGCAGAAACTGAAAGGTTGGAAGGTGTACCAGCAGGGAAGGAAACTATAGATACTAGAGACAGTAAGGGAGGGGGTAGTAGGGAATGGGTAACAGGGAAGGAGGGAGGGGAACAGGGAGAAAACAAACAATATCTTTTACTCACAAAAAAATGTAAAGTTATGTGCAGAGGATAAATAATAATAATGATAAATAAAATTAAATAAATAAGTCAAAAAAAAAAGAAAGAAAGAAAACAAAAACATGGGTGTGTATGAAGGCCCAAAATCTTGAATAGAAAGGAGAAATAAACAAAAAAGGTTGTAGTGCGACCATACCCCATTAGGGGATATGCTTGTTTTCTCTCTCATACAAGTACACATGCCCTCTGGCAATGAAAAAAAGGAAGAAATAAAATAAAAAGATATTCTGTGCAATCCAAAAACAAGAGTGAGCAGAAGTAGTTATATTCATATTGGAGAAAATAGAATTTGGCAGGAAAACTGTAAAGGAGACAAATAAGGTTACCATGTAATGATAAAGGGATTCAGAAGATATAACAGGAGTCTAAGTGGCATAGCAGTAAATGTGATGCTGTGCAAGGCACACCCACCGGAAGGTTACCAATTTGTGTCCAAGGGCCTCCCAGAGTACACCAGGCATGCCTGAGTCAATGATCCAGGTTAACGGTTGGGGATGGATTGCACCATTGGTACTTTGTTAGGGATGTTGTCTTTCTCTCTCTGTATGTAGTAATAATGAATAAACCAGCAGATAGTGTAATGGTTATATACTCGACCACATTTTGAGCCTGGACCTGGCGGCCTAAAACTCATGCCAGGAGTCCAGGAGTGTGTGCATGTGTGCCCAAAGTCCTGAGAGGAGAATGGAGGAGAAGGGATTGTGGTGTGGCCACCGCCCTGGGGATGACTTCTCACTTTCTGTCTCTCTGTTTCTCCAGCGAATGCATGCGCCCTATAGCAAAAACCTTTCTTACATAATAATCAATACTTTTCCTAAAATCAGACAGCATTGACACCCTCTGTATTTCATTACAACTGGACTTTCTCTCCAATAGTACAGGCAAGAGAAAGAGGTGCAAAGAAAGGCTAATTGGCTAATTGCCCCCTCGTCCCAACCCATCAGGGTCCAAAGGGGAGCTGAGCCTGCATCTAAACCCAGTGTCAAGGAGGTAGAATATAGCAGTGTGAAGTGGGGTTAATTAGGCATTCCAATTACCCCTCCCCAACTAGTATCAAAATATCCCAGAAGGAATACTTTGATAAGCCTCCATATCCACCCAATATCAATGAGGCGGAAGAAGGCCTGTGTGGCAGGCCTAGTTGGCTCTCTAATTCCTGCCTTTCAGTCCAGTGGGGAGCTGAGTTCCAATACAGGAATGAGGACATACTCTGCTTTTTTCAGGAATGTGTGAAGTGGGTCAAGAGGGGGATCTGATCTTGTAGCAACACTTCAGTCTGTACCTTTGTCATTACGTGATATTCTTTCCTTGGGCGTGTGTGTCTGTGTGTCTATTCCCTTATAAAGAAAGCAGCCATGTTGAATTGAGGGTCCTCTACTCCAGAATGACTTCTTTCTCATTGCATGTGCCACAATCCTGTTTCTGAATAAAGTCACAGTCACAGGTATTGGGGGTTAGAAATCCAAGGTATCTTGGGGCCAGCAGGTAGTGCGGTGGTTAAGGGTGCTGGACTCACATGGTCATCTGTGGTTTGAGTCCCAGACCTGATGGCTTGCTTTCTCACTTTCACTTTCTCTCTCTCTCTCTCTCTCTCTCTCTCTCTCTCTCTCTCTCTCTCACAAAAAACTCTTTATAGAGAT
>NW_006160229.1:1399760-1401969 GCF_000334495.1 Tupaia belangeri chinensis | reverse complement strand
TAAATAAATGAAATGAAATTAAATAATTATTTTTTTAAAATTCAAGGTATCTTTCTGTGGAACACAATTCAACCCATAGCAATTATATTCAGTGATTGGGACCAAAATTATAATATCATCTGATATGGTGCTCAATGTAGATAGAATAAATAATTATAGCATTTTCATTTTCAATGTGGGGAAGCTAAAAGGGACCTAAATGGATGTACAGTTTTAATGATCACTTGAGTAGGAAAATATCAAAACCAGTACACTCTATGGATATATATTTATATTGTAACACTTAAATAAACTACAAAAAAAATATAGAAAGATATATTAGAAAACAAAATATCAAAATAGAATATTTTTTCTTTTAGTTTTTTGCCTTAGGGCATATACTCTTGCCAGAGAGAGACAGACAGAGAGAGAGAAAAAAAAAGTGAGAAGTAACCCTCCCAGGGGGGAAGACCACACTGCAATCCCTTGTCCTCCATTCTCCTCTTGGGATTTTGGGCATGCACACACATGTAACCAGAGTGATTTTCAAGTTGCAAGAGCTGAATGGGGCCAAATGACTGTGCACGGGTACAGCAGGGGTCTGGGACTCAAACCACAAAGTTGGCAATGTGAGATCCAGCCGCTCTAATCACAATGTCACTGGCTAGCCTAAAGATATGATCGTTAAAAAATGTTCAAGTAAAGGGAACCAACAGGTGGCATGGTGGCTAAGGCACTAAGGCATTGGACACTCCAATGGTTCAAGTACCAGACCTGGTGTCTTGCTTTTTCACTTTCCCTTTCTCTCGCTCTCTCTCTCTTTCTCTCTTTCTCTTGTGTGTGTGTGTGTGTGTGTGTGTGTGTGTGTGTGTATCTGGTCAAATTAAAATGAATAAACAAATAAAATTAAATAAAAAGAATTCTTAAAAAAAAAGAGTTCAAGTAAGGGCCAGCAAGTGACATGATGGTTAAAGCACTGGACTCCCAAATGGCCAACCATGGTTTGCGTCCCAGACTTGGCAGTTGCTTTCTCACTTTTCTCTCTCTCTCTCTCCACTCTCTCTCTGTCTCTGTCTCTAGTGAGTGCTTGTGCTCTGTAGCAAATTTTTTGAGAGTTTTTTTGCTCTAAGAATTTTATTTAATTTTATTTTAATTTGACCAGAGATGGACTGAGACAGAGAGAGAGAGAGAGAGCAGGAAAGTGAAGAAGCAAGCTGCCAGGTCTGGGAGTTGAACTGCAGTTGACCATGTGGGAGTCCAGCACCCTTAACCACCACGCGATCTGCTGGCCCCCTGTCCTATGGCAAATTTTTTAAAATAATTATAACAATGATAAATAAAATTAAGTAATAATAATTACTATTTAAAAAAATAAGTTTAAAAAAATAAAAATGTTCAAGTAACCTCCAAGATGGTGACTAGAGAATCAAGTAAAGGAACAAGGGACCAGCAGATGGCATAGTGGTTATGTTGTGGGACTTCAATATGGCTGATTGGGGTTTGAATCTTAGACCCAATAGCTTGAAAAGCACTCCAGGCATGTGTGTGTGTGTGTGTGTGTGTGTGTGTGTGTGTGCATGCCCAAGATTCCAGGAGGAGAATGGAGGAAAAGGGATTGCATCCCCCTAGGGGATGATTTCTCACTTTCCCTCTCACTGTTTCTGTCTCACACACACACACTCCTACCCCCCGCCCCCCAGCATGCACCCTAAGGCAAAACCCTCTTTAAAAAAAAAGTAAAGAAAAGGAGCAAACCTTTAGAAAACAAATATTAACACGGTAAGCTCAAGCACAGCATAGCAACAATTACTTTAAATGTAAATGATGTGACTACACTAACTAAAAGAGAGATTGACAGAGTGAATAAGGTAAATCACCCAACTAAATAATGCTTCCTACTCAGACTCACTTCAATGACCAAAGTAGGTTGAAAGCAAAAGAACTGAGGGGAAAAAATGGTGTAAAAATTAATTTTTAAAAAAGCAGTGGGAATTTTTATATCTGATAAATTAGACTTTTGAGCAAAGAAATTGCTGTGGACAAATGGGACATAATTCTCAGAATACTTAGCTGAAGGTAAAGTGGAGAGGGAAATGTAAAATACTAAACACTTACATTACAAGCAAGGAAGGTCTTAAATCAACAATCTAAGTTCCTACTTCCAGAAACTAGAAATATTAGGTTGTCAAGAAAATCCTGGTGTATTTTTCTATGCAAAAATGCAGCATGA
>NW_006160229.1:1398810-1399719 GCF_000334495.1 Tupaia belangeri chinensis | reverse complement strand
TGATGAGTAAAATCTATCCAAAGGATACAGGAGGAGGAGAGTAATAAAGACAAAAGCAGACATCAATGTAACTGGAAAACTAGAGAAAAATAATGAATGAAAAGATGTTTCTTTAAAAAAAAATTCAAGAAAATTGATAAGTCTTTACCAAAACATACAAAAATAGAGTGAACACAAATCACCAGTGTCAGGAATGAAATGGAGGATGACAGATCCTGCAGCTGTTACAAGAGCAGTACAGGAATACTATGAACAACTTTACACTCATTAATTCAACAGCTTGGAGAAAATGCACCAACTCCTTTGAAACCACAGACTACCAAAACTCAACCAAGATGACGTAGTCAGTATGGTATTGATGCTGGGACAGGCACATATGTCATGAGAACAGACTAGAGAAGAATTGGTGCTCTTTCTCCTAATTATTGAAATAGTAAAAATTTCAGTTTATAGCCACACAGTCTGTCCCAAGTACTCAGCTTTGCTGTTTCAGCACAAAAGCAGCCTGAGAACTTGAATGAGCATGTATGTATTCCAATAGAACTTTATTTATTAACAGTGAAGTCTGAATTTTATGTTTCATGTATCATGAAATATTTTTTCAACCCTTTAAAAATGTAAATACCATTCTTAGATTGAGAATACTATTTTAAAAAGCATGTAGGGCCAGCAGGTGGTGTGGTGTTTAAGGTGCTGGACCCTACATGTCCAGTTCCATGGTTTGAATCCTGGACCTGGCAGCCTGATAAAACATACTGGGTGTGTATGCATGCCTGCCCAAAATCCTGAGAGGAGAATGGAGGAGAAGGAATTGTGGTGTGGTCATTCTCCCAGGGGGTGATATCTCACTTCCTCTCTCTCTCTCTCTCTCTCTCTCTCTCTCTCTCTCTATATATATATATATATATA
>NW_006160229.1:1395010-1398552 GCF_000334495.1 Tupaia belangeri chinensis | reverse complement strand
GTTCAGGTCTCAGATCTGTCAGCTTGCTTTCGCTCTCACTTGGTCTCTCTGTCTCTCTGTAGTCAAACTGAAGAATAATATTAATAAATAAAATTAAGTTAATAATTATTTTAAAAAACATTTATTAATTTTATTTATTTATTATTATTATTACTCTAAGTTTGCTATAGGGCACATCTGCTCACCAGAAAGAGACAGAGAGAGAGAGAGAAAGAAAGTGAGAGAGCAAGCCACCAGGTCTGGGACTCGAACCACAGTCACACATGTGGGAGTCCAGTGTCTTAACCACCACACCACCTGCTTGCCCCCAAATTAATAATTCTTAAAAAAATATTGAAGAAAAAATTTTGGGGTCAAGTAGGATGATTCACATTCCTACAGAAGATTGGACTGATTGCAGGTCAGATATCCAAAATACCAAGTAATGGTGAAGGGTGGGAGACAACAGAAAAAAACACTCACAGAGTGGCCACTGGGAGTGACTGGGAGGAAATGCCCTCTCCCTGACCTGTGGGTCAAGAAGATTGAGCATGGGAAGAGGTGGAAGGGCGGCAGGTCATTTTGGGAAGGCTATTTATGTGGTGTTAAAGAATCCCCTTGCCTCAATCCCAGGATCTTGGCCTCTCCAGTATCTTGGCCTCCACTATCATGGAGGTGTTAAAGTACTGATTTTTGATGTCTAAGCCACCCAGAGCTACTATTGGCTGGAGGCGTGGCAATCAAACAAAACTTAAGGGTATGCCTCTTTTTGCCTGGGAAGGGCATAGACAGGGAGGGAAGAACCCTGGGGCCATTGGGAGGCTTTGACATGGCTGAGATTACTGACAAACTATAGGAGGTTGGCAACCACTAGTGCAGAATAACCAGCTACAAGTGCGCAAAAAAGAAAGAGGATGACTCTCTGGAAGTGCAAATGCAGACAGTGGCCAGTCACATGACCCTACCCACACTCCTCTTCTTCCCTATTGAAACCCTCCAAGAGGGTCTCATTTTCTTGCCTGGCACAAACCCCCACCTCAGCCTGCTCCCCTTGTGGAATCTTTTCTTGCCTGACCTCCTTCCCCTAAGCTAATGGTCTTTGTGGTCTTTCCAGGTACATGAGACAGCCATGAGGACAGAAATGTTCCTTTGCCTACATGCAGAGAAAAGTTCCTCTGAAACATCACTTGTTCAAGAAAGCAAAGAGAGAAGTAAAGCAGAAATTAGCTCACAATGAATCATGGATGCAATTGTAAAATGTAAAATTATAAAACATTTAGAAAAAAGCATAAGCAAGGTATAGGGCTCAATAAAGAGTTTTTAGACTTTATATCCAATGCACAATCCTTGAAATAAAAATCTGAGAAACTGGAGCTCATCAGAATTAAAAACTATGGTCCTGCTTTGGTGCTCCAGATAGTAGTATAGTGATCTTCAGTGCTAGAAGCCTCTGGCCAACTGCGGGTTCAGATTCCAAGTTGACCTGAAACATGCCAAGTATATATGTGCCCAAGATCCTGACTGGCTGGAGGGCTGAGGTAAGGGGATCACAGCATGACCAGACTCTATCAAACTTTTTTCTCTCTCTATTTCTCTGTCTCTACTCCATACTCATGCTAGAAAAATATTAAAAACTTAAAAAAAAAAAAAAAACCTGAAAGTTCTGCTCTGGGAAAAACCCTCTAAAGAGGATGAAAAAAAAAACAAGTTACAGACTAATGTTTGCTAATTGTGTATCTGACAGAGAACTACTTTCTAGATTATTATTTAAAGAACTCTGGGGACCTGTAGATGGAGTAAAGGTTATGTTGCTGGACTCCCATGTGGTCAGCCGTAGTTCAAGTCCTGGTGACTTAAAACTCACACTGGGCACATGTACGTGCGTGCTCAAGATCCTGAGAGGAGAAGGGATTGTGGTGTGACCATTCCCCCTGGGGGGTGATTTCTTGCTTTCAGTCTCTCTGTCTTTCCAGCGAGTGCATGCACCCTATAGCAAAAGTCTCTCTTAAAGAAAGAAAGAAAGATCTCTGAAGGTCAGCATGTAGCATGGAGGTTAAAGTGACTGGATTCCACATGGCCAACTGCACTGTTCAAGTTCCAGATCCAGCAGCTTAAAGAAAACACTCTGGGTCTGTACATGTGCATGCCTGAAATCCCAAGAGGAGAATGCAGGAGAAGGAATTGTAATGTGGCCATCCCCCAGAGGGTGATACCTTCCTTTCCCCTTTTCTGTCTCTCTCCAGCAAGCACACACTCCCTACAGGAAAACAAACAAACAACTCTGAAATGCAACAGCAAAATTAACATTAACAACAAAAATTCAATTAGAAAATGGGCGTTTATGGGCACAGTTAAGTATGAACAACTTTACATTCATTAATGGACACAGTTACCAGCTCAGTAGCTGTTGTTAAGGAACTATGCAACATAAGGAAAAAGTTTTTTCTTAACTAGACAGTTCTTTCATTCTTCAGGCCAACAGATGGGTGAGATGTCCAGAGCTGCTTGAGGGGTCAGTAAACAGCCCAATTGAGAAAAAGTATTCTTGCAAAGCAATTGAAAATAAAACTGGAGAATTTAACACCAGCCCCCAGTTCTGCTTAGATTAAAACCTGGTCAAAGTGTTCTAATCGTTTTTGTTTACACTAGATAACATTATCATGCTATATGTTGTTATCTCTATTACATTAATTATAATACAAAGTTACATAAATGATGACCATGGTTTTGAAGTAAAGATTTGAACTCATTGTCTGCCGATCGCAAATGTACTCATAGGCATAGTGAATGTTTTACTAAGGGTCTTCAAAAAGTTCATAGAAAATGTGTATTATGAAAAAATTCAATGTGTCTTTCAAAATTTTTTAGCATCAAAATAAACTCATATTTTTTTTAAATTTATTCCTTTTATGAACAAGAAAGACAGAGATAGAGAGTGAGAAAGAGAAAGACAGCACTCCTAACAGGATCCCAATGCCATAACCCACCCCCCAGCCTTCAGCCAGCCCTAGATCATGGGCAAGTGCCCAGTATACTCAAGGAAGTCTGTGGACTTGGATGGGAACCACGTTGCACAGCACCGTGTTGTCCCACTGCCCCATTGTATGGTCCCTAAACTTGTACTTTAATTCTGTTTTTCCATGAAATTTTTGAGATATCTATATCTATCTATCTATATATATGTGTGTATATATATAAATACACACACACACACACACACATATATATATATATTTCTTTTTAGATAAGAATTTTATTTATTTCTTCCATGCAAGAGAGACAGACAGGCACCAGGCACCCCCAACAGAATCTCATGTTGAGATCCACCCCCCTCCCAGCCAGTGGGGATCATGAGAACACGTGCACATGCCCACCTTGTTCAGGGGTGTCCTGGAATGCTCGGGAAGGTTCTGGGATGAAAACCCAGGACCTTTCCCATGGGAGTCCGGGTGGGTTAACACTGTGCCACTGCCTCTCATTCCCACTTACCTCTTGTTTTTTTTTTTTTTTTCTCTTTAAATTTTTTTTTTTTTTAATTTAATTCACTTAACATCATTAAAGCA
>NW_006160229.1:1391142-1393965 GCF_000334495.1 Tupaia belangeri chinensis | reverse complement strand
AGGTTTTGTTTATCTGGGAATGTTCGTGTCTTTTCTTCCCAAATGAATGATAATCTTGCTGGGTACAGTATTCTCGGTTGAAATTGCTTTTCCCTTAACACGATGAATATATTTTCCCATTCTTTCCTCGCCCGCATTGTTTCCGATGAGAGAGCTGCTGTTAGTCTTATGGAATACCCCTTGTAGGTAACTTGCCGTTTTTTCTCTTGCCAATCTTAGTATCTTGTGTTTGTCTGTGGTTTTGGTCAATCTGGCTATAATGTGTCTTGGATAAGACCTTCTTGGGTTGATTCTATTCGGGGTCCTCTGTATTTCTTGGGACTGAATCTTTGAGTGCCTCTGTAGGTTTGGAAAGTTTTCTTGTAGGATCTCATGGAATAGATTATCAATGCCCTTATGAGTCTCTTCGCCTTCTGGGATGCCTATTATCCGGATGTTTGGACGTTTGATGGCATCTAGTATTTCTCGTATTTTAGTCTCAAGTTTTGGGGCCATTTTCTCAGTCTTCATGGTGGATTTTTCTAGGCTAGCAATTTTCTTTTCTACGTCTGAGATTCTATTTTCTGTATGGTCTAGTTTGCTTTTAATACTTTCAAGGGAGATTTTGACTTCCTGTATTATAGCCTTCATCTCTAACAGTCCCATCTGATTCTTTTGTAAAGTGTGAAATTCCTCCTTTAGATCTTGCATGAATTTCCTCACCTCCTGGAACTCAACAACTTCTTTCTCCTTCCTCTTCAACAGTTCATTATCTCTCTTCTCTTCCATCTCTGTTAGTTTTGCCATTATGAATGTCCTAAATTCTTTATCAGACATTTCCATGAATTCCCTTGAACTGTGTGTGGATGGAGATGAGTTATCCTTTTCCCTTGGAGGAGAGGTATTTTCCTGCTTTCCCATATTTCTCGTGGTCCTGCAGCGACTTTTAGTCATCAGGTTGATGGTCAGTTTCTTCCCAAACTTAGAAGTTCAGTCATACGACTTTTGTGTGCTGGAGGCCGAATTATCAGTGGGAAGTCTTGATTTCTGTTTCCCAAAAATGGCTAGTTTACAGAATCTATGAGGCTGTGTCTTCAAGAGCTATATATATATGTATATTTAAACTGTCAGAGAGTACATGTACTATCCAGAGAAAGACAGAGAACAAGAGGGAGAAAACACACTCAATAGGGCATGGTCATGCCACAATCCCTTCTCCATTTCTCCATCCTGTTGGGATTTGAAGCACATGCACATGCACCCAGCATGTTTTTTCAAGCCTCCAGGACGAGGATTCAAACTGCCATGTGGGATCTAGGACACATGCACTCACCAGACAGACAGAAAGTGAGAAATCATTCCCCAGGGGAAATAGCCACTTCACAATCCATTCTCCTCCAGTCTCCTCTCAGGATACTGGGTCCTCAGGTACATGTGCCTGGCATCAGTTTTAACCCATCAGGTCCAGGATTTGAACTGTGGGTTGACTATGTGGGAGTCCAGTGACGTAACCACTATCCCATCTGCTGGTCGAGGGATCTAGTTATTTTTTTTTTTTTTTGGGAGAGATTTTCGCTATAGGGCGCGTGTGCTCGCCAGACAGAAAGAGAGAGACATAGAGACAGAAAGCGAGAAATCACCCCCCAGGGGGGGATGGTCACACCGCAATCCCTTCTCCTCCATTCTCCTCTTGGGATCTTGGGCGCACACGCACATGCACCCAGCGTGAGTTTTAAGCCACGGGTCCGGGACACGAACTGTGGTCAACTATGTGGGAGTCCAGAGACATAGCCATTACACTAACTGCTGGTTCCCAAGGGATCTAGTTTTCTTAACCACTAGACTATGATGCTGGCCCTCCATACATTCGTCTGCGTATGTATGGTGGGTGCTCAAGAAGCGTGAGTGTATACATATTTGAATTTTTTTTTTACTTTATTAAAATACTGAGTTTATTTCACGTGTATATTTTTGTCTTCCCACCATTTCCATGTCTGACCACCACTACTACTGTGTCCTATCATATTTGAATTTTTTATTATCATAGTCTTGTTTATATTACATTGAATTATATATATCCTTACAGTGTATTACATTTTTTTTCCAGAAGGACATATTTGAATTTTTGAATACACTTTAATTTCTAGAAATTTATTTTCATGAATGAATGAATGTGTCTCAAAACAAATTGTGAAGAATATTTCATTTTTCTCAAAGGAAAGAAAGGTTAAAGAAGGTGGTACTTCTCACTATTGATAAAATATCTGTGTTCCCTTTGTCATCAGTAAGGATATGTAACATGTTTATTTTAGGTTTATTTGTAAATTAGTTTTTAGCACTATATGGAGACAAGGTGGCAGTCAAACGCCCAAAGTCCTAATCCAGACTCCACTACTAACTCCTAGTGTAGACTTGATGAAACTTCTTCCTCCTTCTGAGGAACTATAATATGACATCTTTGGACTATAATATGACATCTTTGGGCCCTTCCATTGAACTCTGTGAGTGCGTGTGTATATGTGTGTGTGTCTGTGTATATGCATACATCATCTTTGGGCCCTTCCATTGAACTCTGTGAGTGCGTGTGTATATGTGTGTGTGTCTGTGTATATGCTTGCATGTATGTACCATTTTAAAAAATCTATTTCTGAGAATAGAATTTTTTTATTAGAGTATATTACCCAAAATGTTACATTTAATCTTTGCACAAATAAGGAAACGTTTTTTCCTATGAGTTTTATATATATATAAGTATATATATATATATTTAACTTTATGTATTTATTTTAATTTGACCAGGGAGATACAGAGTGTGAGAGAGAGAGGAAAAGTGAGAAAGCACTA
>NW_006160229.1:1389092-1390562 GCF_000334495.1 Tupaia belangeri chinensis | reverse complement strand
CATTCTCCTCTCAGGATCTTAGGCACGTACGCACATGCGCCCGGCGTGAGTTTTAAGCCACTGGGTCTGGGACGCGAACCGCGGTCAACTATGTAGGAGTTCCAGCGACATAGCCATTATACTAACTGCTGGTCCCTGGAACATTTTTTAATTAATTAATTTTCATTCATTCCCTAAGCATCATCACAGTATATAAAATGTGATTTCCCATCCAGAATATATTGTATAGTGGCTTAATCATGCATGTTATCATCAATAATTTTCCATTTCTAGTTATATATATATGAGTGTGTGTGTGTGTATATTTTACCCCTATTTATGACCCTCTGCCCTTTCCCACCCTCCTCCCACACTATCTCTGGTGTTTACAGTTGTTTTCCATTCCTTTTCCCCCCACGTTTTATTGATCACACAATTTCTTATATAATCTAACTACTTTCAATAATAAGTTCAGCTGGTAATTTCAAGAAAAGCAGTTTTAACTTTAATAAATCAAAGAAATGCTAAGGAACTTTGCTTAAAACTTAAAGTCATCATCTGTGACATGCAACCATGAGTGTCTGTCTGAATTCAATCTGGCCCTGAATTTATTAGAATGGTAAATGAAGCTGAACTAGGTGGCTGTGGGGGGTAACGCTTAGAGCCAGTCCTGTTGTTGGGTGTTCTTTTTCTTGTAGGATGTTCTCTAATAGCTCTGTAGTGTCTAGGTCTATCTGCATAAGCAACTGATTTTTTCCTTCCTTTTGGAATCCTCCCCTGAAAAGAACTTCCAAGAGTGCTTTCAGAGATCCTCTTGGAAATAAGCCCCAGGTCCTCTCAGAAGCCTGCGTTCATGCCCTGCAACCCTTGCCATTCAAATCATTTATCTCTCCCTTGTTCCTTGTTCCTTTATTTTTATTTATTTATTTATTTATTTATTTATTTATTTATTTATTGCTATAAGGTGTACATGCTGGCCTGAAAGAGAGGGAGAAAGGGAAAGTGAGAAATCACCCCCCAAGGGGGATGGGTATGCTACAATCCCTTTTCTTTCAGTCTCTTCTTGGGATTTTTGATCACTCATGCACATGCGCTGAACATGATTTTCAGACTGCCAGGTCCAGGACTCATACCACACAGCTGACCATGGGATCCAGTGCCTCAACCTTGGCCCCAAGTCATTTATCTTTTGACCTGACATCATTCCTTTGGGTTACAGTTAAAGTTGAAATTCTGGGTCCTGGGCTAAGGGACTTGATAGTTCAATGTGGTGATGATTTTATTTCAGTGTGGATAGAGGGGTCAGTACACATATACATGAGAAAAATAAGGACATCCATGCCAGAAGTCAAATGGATGTAAGTTCAAGGATTGGAAGCTGAATCTGACTAGAAATCAGTATCTTCTTCACTCCTTTTGTCTAAATAGAGGAATATAAGTAGGTATTTAGTAACTAGAATCAGCTTTATAAAATCCCAAGTGGTGATCAGT
>NW_006160229.1:1384791-1388992 GCF_000334495.1 Tupaia belangeri chinensis | reverse complement strand
AATGTTAAAAATTAGGCCAAAGTCACCTCCATAGAATAGTTGCTGGAAGAGTATGTTGAATGACACAATCAGGATCTGATAGTGAAGCTGGACTGTGGGGCTAAATTAAACAATGTGGATTTTATTATGAGTCAACAGTGTTATGTGCCTGCCCATGACCTTCTGGGCTGGTGAAACTGCTCTCCAGTGTGGAAAAGTGAGTCTTGCTCTACTTTGTACAAGTTGATCTCCCCCCAGTGTCCACTTCTGGCTGCTATGCTGGGCTGACAGATGGAGATATTGCAAAATGTCCTCAGGAAAGAAACGAGAGTCTTGAAGGGTACCTAGAACCATGCAAATAAGAAAAACTTGAAGAAAGTAAGAACAATCAGCCTGGAGATACGAAAGCTTAGGTCTGAGGCTTCTAATAAGGAACAGGTTGCCCCCTATGGTGGTGATCTGCTCATCCCTGGAGGCACCCAAGCTGAACATCCACTTGACTAGGACACTGAAGAGGAGATGATATTTTCCACATATCAAATGATAACTGTTAAATGGATGAAATCCCATGGTACGCTCCTTAAATGTGGGAATAGTAGAATATATATTATTAGGACAATATATATACATAATGTATAATTCAGAAAAAAACATGGACACCTTCTGTGGTGCACAGCATTCACCAGAAAGGACCTACAGATATGCTACACATTGCCAGAGCCAAAGAAGCCAAGAAAGTAGAGTAGTCCTTATTAAGGTAGACATGATCATCACTTTCCAGCAAGTGCCATCCTGTGCAATATCCTCTTGACAATGACTTACCTCCTACTCTGCTGTGCTTGTTCATAGTCTGGACTAGGCCTTTGGATCCTCTCCAAGTGAACTGCAATTGAAGTGCTAACAAGTTTGAAGAAAGTGATTAAAAGTAAATTGAAAATCACTGTCTACAAGAATGTCCTTATGCTTGGTTGAGTTGAGAACATCAGGAGTTCCAATGAATAAATAAGTTATAATCTCCCAGAAAATTGTCTTTCAATCCCATTGTTTCTGAGAAATGTCCATCAAAGATCCTCTGTAGTTCTGGGTCTTGTCTTGCAAATTGTTACCTGCTCCAAGCAGGGTAGTGTTCACTTGCTCACTAGCGGAAACATTCCTTGATGAAAATAGTCAAAGGGATTAGGAAATATGTCCAAGACCACACAGCTAGTCAGCAGAGGAGTTGCCTTGAAAAACTCTGTGAGTTTATGTATTGAAGACAACAGCCTAATTTTCATTTGGGATGTGGATGTTTTGGATTCTCCAAAGTTTGTGATAATAAAGGTAATATTTTCCACGTATCAAATGATAAGCCCTTTACGTGCATCATTCTAAACTTAGAACAACCCTAGAAAGTAAGTGCCACTACTATCCCCATTTCACAGAAGAGGCATGTGAGTCTCAGAGAGGTTAACAAGTCATGTTCAAGGAAAGCCAGCTAGTATGTGGGCCCTGGGGGAAGCTGAACTCTGAAGTCTGTCTGCCTTTATAGTCACCGCTCCAGTTCTCTCCTTTCCTCACTGAAAGCACCACCTATCTAGCAAGGACCTAGCTGTATCTTTGGGATTTTTAAGCACAACTAGCTGCCCTGCCACAGCTCTCCCCCCATCAGCACCTCTCGAGCTGTTGCAACGTATTCCTCCTCAGCACCTCCTGTCAGATTCCTCGTTCTTGCTGATTTCAGGGACTGGACTGTCACTGGAGTTGCCATTGCTGCTGTAGCTACTCAGGCAGCACATGCTGCAAGTCCCTCTTATCTCTGGGACTGCTCTTTCTGGTATGTTAAGGATTTATTCAGTAGAAACGGAAGAAGGAAAGAAGAACCTTCTGCTGCCTATATGCTACTCTTTGCAAATATCCTGGGGTTTGCAGCTTTGGAAAAGGAAATTCACATACCTAGAAAGGAGAGTGCTAGGTGGATGTACAGAAAATGGGGGGAAATGCTGGCCCCAAGGGAGTCCTGAGAATGGGCATCTGAGACCATAAACTCCAGCAAACAAACTCAGTCTTCCAATAAAATTGAAAACTGGATTAAATTTCTTCAGCTTTCTTTCTTTTTTAATAACCAGAAGGTAAACATGCTCACCAGATTGAGAGGAAGAGAGATAACCTCCTCCCAATGGGTATGGTCATGCTGCAATCCCTTCTCCATCTCTCCATACTGATGGGAATTGGGACACGTACACACACATGCCCTTTGTGTTTTTAAAACCACAAAGGCTGTGACTCAAACTGCACAGTCAACCATGTGGGATCTGGCTCCCTTAACCACTAAGCCATGGGCTGGCTTCAGACTTATTTCTCCAAGGTTAGAATGCGATTCTGACTGCCTTAGACAGGAAGTCTATGTTTGCACAAGCTGTAGACAATACTAGGACTCACATGGGCCCAAAGAGGACCAGAGAGGTGTCGTATCACATGAAGGCTTTTTTGTTTGTTTGTTTGCGGAGTGGGCATGCACTTGCCAGAGAAACAGACAGAAAGAGAAGAGGGAAATTACCCTCAATGGGGCATGGTCACACTGCAATCTCTTCTCTTTCATTTCTCCCTCTTTCAAGATTTTGAGCATGCATGTGCACATGCTTGGCATATTTCTCAAGCCTCTAATTCAGACTTGAATCATGTGATTGGCCATGTGGGATCTAGCTGCCTTAACCACCAGGCCACTGGCTGACCCACCCACAAGCTTACTTTTGAACTTCCATTTTCCATCCTAGATTTGAGGTGGGATAGGAAGGAATGAAAGGAGCCTGGCAAAAATGAAGGTACAGTGGTAGTAGTACAAACAACCCTTGAGCAGCTGTGAGGGCGTCCAGCTAAGCTACTCAGTTGTTCTAGCTCTGTCACCAACAGCAGTGTAACCTTGGACAGATGTTCTTCTTTCTCTTCTCAGGCCATTCAAATTCTTGTTCACTTGAACTTCAGTGATTTGTGCCCTTTTTCTTTTATACAGCATTGACCTTTTAAATTTTTATTTAAGAAAATTACAAACCTACATCAAGTGCCTCGTTGTACATTCCAGGCATTGTGTATGTTCCTTAGGTAGAGCTACGTCCAAAGAGAGAGTTACGGCTGGCATCTCAGAGGCCACAAAGCTGGGCCTTGAAGGATGAACAGCAGAAAACCACCACCAGGCAGTGAGAGGAGCACACTTGGTTCACTTCCTCTGAAATTATGGAAGGGTCTAGAAGAGCCTGGCTTGAGGGACAGATGTAGTGGTACAAAACACAACCAGAGAGCTAACAAGCCAAGACCAGATCATGATCATAAAGGCCCCTGAATGACTTGTCAAGGAGTTTGGACTTGTCCTGTGAGCAGCATAGGCTGCTGACAGAGTGAAGACACATAATCAGATTGTTTTTGTAAAAATATCACTCAGATCCCAATAGGAAGGAAGACTTGCTGTGAGGAGACTCTGGAGACCTGGAGGCCAGCAAAGGTGCCAGTGCATACATTCCGTTGCAAAGACAAGGGTCCTCTATTGAATAGACTCTAAGGTAGCCTCCAATGATCTCTGCCTCCTGACAGTCATGCGTCTGTGCATTCCCCTCCCCTTGAGTACTGACTAGACCTAGCATCTCACTTCTAAGTACAGAATACAGAAAAAGTGATGGAGTATCATTTCTGAGGTTAGGTTGCAAAAAGACTATGACTTTGGAAGCCAGCGGCTGTGTTATGAACTGCCTGGGGAACGGCAGCTGATGTCTCTGACCAAAAGCCAGTGAGAACCAGAGGCCTGCTCACAGTCACTTTCGTGAACTGGGCAGTGGATCTTCTGAGACAGGCCAGCAGCCATGTCAGTGACCTTGAAAGTGGATTGTACTCTAGTGGAGCCTTGAGATAACTGCAGTCCTGGCTAGCTCTTCAGCAGCAGCCTTGTGAGAAGCCCCGGGCCCAGCCAAGCCATGCCCAGATTCCCGATGCACAGAAACTGAAGGTCATAAATGTCTGTTGTCCTATACAGGTAATATTTGGGATAACTGCTTGCTTATACAGCAAAAAGTAAGTAATATGAGCCCCAACTCAGGCACCGGGAATGAACAGATGGATTCTGGAAAGGTTAAGAAATTTGGTTGGAGTGAGACACAAGGAGATGTGTAGGTAGACACTGTCGTTGTTGTCGTTATTTCAGAGAGTTTTTTTCTATAGGGCACATGTGCTTGCTGGAAAGACAGAGAGACAGAAA
>NW_006160229.1:1382202-1384719 GCF_000334495.1 Tupaia belangeri chinensis | reverse complement strand
TAGATGACATGGTGATTAAGGCACTAGATTCCCACATGGCCAACCGTAGTTTGAGTCCAGACCCAGCAGCTTGAAAATCATGCCAGGTGCATGTGTATGCATGCCCAAAATCCAGAAAGAAGAAGGAAGAAGAAGGGATGGGACTGTGGCGTGGCCATCCTTCCTGAGGGTGATTTCCCATTTTCCTTCTCTCTAGTTCTCTCTGGTCAGTGCAGACGCCTTATGGTAAAAAATAAATAAATAAATAAATAAATAAATAAATCTAAAAAAAAAAAAAAGGAAGAAAAAATAGAGTAAGAGGCATTGCTTTAAGGACGAATATGCTGAATTAGTTAGTTTTATAGCCTAAGTTGAGGGCCTGAGGGACACCCCAGTAAATATATTGGGGAGGCAGATGGAGCCAAAGATTGGAGAAAGATCGGAGGTTCTAGAGAACCGTATAGACTAGGTGTTTGGGAATGCCAATGTAGAAGTGGCTAAAGAAGTGCAGAGACCAAAATTGAAACCGCGGAGATCCTAAATAATTAAGAGATAGTCCTCTCATCAAACAGGTGTTATTGTGTGTGTGTTTATGTGTGTATGTGTGTGTTATCTAACGATGTGTATCTTCTGCCAAGCAACTAGTCATCCTCACTAAAGACTCTCACTATTAGTAGGCCTCTACACCTTTCAGATTAGCCTCAGCCCTATCCAAATTGGATAAGTTGCCTTTGCAAGAAGGCTGGGAAAATGTGCTGCGGATTTACACTGTTTGTAATTATTAGCAACATCTCTGGAGTTCATAGGCTGTTTATACAATCAGCCTATGTCATATAGGCATAGCAGGAGAGCTTGTTAGAAGAAATACAGTGCATGGAGAGTCTAGAAGATGTCAAATTGACCCAGAGATCTTTTTCAGGGGTGATGGTGGTGAGTGTGTTTCTAGCTAACCTGCAGAATGTAAACAGAGCCTGCAGACAGACTGAAAGACAGCTCTATCAGCTCTGCTAGAGGTGTTGACACCACTATCCTACCCAGGGTGTGAGCACAGAAGCTTGTTACCATTCCAATTTTGCTGAGCTGCTTGGGGCTTTTGACATTAAAGATATCCTGTTTGTAGACATAGAGACTCACAGAAGAATCTTAAAGTTAGAAGGCACCTTTGCGATCTTTTCAAAATAGAGTGCACAGAATAATTCTGAGTGTTTCAAACTATGTAATGCATGTAAACAAAGATATGTCCCTTGAGCATTTAATGCAACAACTAGAATTCTTTTCAATGTAACAATGCTAGTAGATAGAATTTTTTTGTTTACCTGCAAAATCACATTAAATTTGATGGATTAATAGTTCATTTGAACACACATAATGTTTATATGAATGAGAATATATATGGAATATACCAAATATGTACCGAAGTAAAGCCATGAAAATTCATGCTTTTCGCTTTGAAAGTTTGCGAACATAGACTCCCTTTCTTGTGCTCTCTTTCTGTTAATGCTATCTCCCTCAGTATTCTCCCCAGTCAGAGGAAAGCAGAGACTCCTATCTCTTGATCCTACCACTTCTCATGCTCACTTTTACTGCTCCAGTCATGTCTTTTTCTCTTGTCTGAACCCAAATCAAACAGCCTCTTAACTAATCTCCCTGCCTCTAGTTCATTTCTTCACCAATTTGTCCTTCACACTGCGGTCAGCTTGATATTTACAAAGCACTAACCAAAATCCTTCTACAGCTCCCATTGGGTACAACATCAAATCACAACTTTGTAACAACATTCAAAGCCCATGAGTAAGACATTTTCTTCCGACCCAGTCTCCTCTCCCACAGCATATCTGCACCTTCTTCCTCTGCAGTCATGTGGTTTGATCACATGCAGCCCTCTCACTTCAGGATAGATGACTGGATCTTTTGCATGCTGTTCTAGCATCCTAGAATGTCCATGATCTCATCGTTTCCTATGAATGTCCTACATATATTGTAAGGCCCAAATAATGCTCTCTTGTCCAGGAGTCCATTCTTTGGCTCTCCAAAAGGCCTTTGCTGTACCATAAAATGGCTCTTATTTCATTATATCTCAAAACAGAGACCCCTGTTGATCTCCTCTCTCCAAAGTTATACTGTGAGCTCTATGACTTCTTACTGCGTCCAGATCCTAGCATCATTTCCTAGTATATAAGATGACTTTTAAAAAGTTTATGGCTGCACTAGCAAATGGTGTGGAGGTTAAGGCAGCTGGATCCCACATGGCCAACTGTGTACTTCAAAAGAAACTTTTTGGGGCTGGCACATGGCATGGTGGTTGAGGCGCTGGACTTTCACATGGCTGACTACAGTTCCAGTCATGGACCTGATGGCTTGCATTCTCACTCTCTTCTCTCTCTGTCTCTCTCTGGTCAAATTAAAGAATGGTAATAGTAAATAAAATAGAATAAAATAAATTTTTAAGGTGTTTCTGTGGCCTGGCTCTGTGGCTGTGCTGCTCAAGGAGAAGTCAGGGTCTCATATGTGGACAGCAGCTTTAATTTCCAGCCCAAT
>NW_006160229.1:1378808-1382108 GCF_000334495.1 Tupaia belangeri chinensis | reverse complement strand
TTGTGGTGTGACTGGAACCTTAAAACATGCTCATCTCTCTCTCCCTGCCCCTCACAAATCCACATGGGCACACTCTCATGAGAATAAAGGGAACAAATTTAAATGTTTATGGAATAAGTAAATCATGAGCAAATCTTTTCAACACATTTGGAAAGTCCTTGATGGTTTCATATGTAAATAAAAATTAAAGTTCGTTATATGTTTCAAATAACATCTAGTAAGCATTATAGATGTTTGTTTTTTTCTCTCAGAATTGCCAAGATCCACTATAGAAACATGTTTATCAGCAATTAGTAAGGACCAGCAGTTGGCTTAATGGCTATGTTGCTGGACTCCCATGTAGTCAACTACGGTTCAAGTCCCGGACCCAGCGGCGTAAACTCATGTCGGGTGCGTGTGCATGCATGCCCAAGATCCCAGAGAGGAGAATGGAGGAGAAGGGATTATGGCATGGCCATCCCCCTGGAGGGGGGTGATTTCTCACTTTCTGTCTCTCTGTCTCTCTGTCTCTGGAGACAGCACGTGCCGTATAGGAAAAACATCTCAAAAAAAAAGAGCAATTAATAAAGCCTAAGAGTAAAATATGCATGCTAATTTTAACTTCTGTTGAATTTTATTGACATTCCTGTAGAGAATAACCTTAAACAAAACAAAACAAAACAAACAAACAAAAAGAGTTCTTAGGCTAACAGATGGCATGGAGGTTAAGGTGCTGGATCCCAGAATGCTGACTGCATGGATCAAGCTCCAGACCTGGTGTCTTGAAAATCATACCAGGTGCATGTGCCCACACACCCCAAATCTCTCAGAGACTGGAGAAGAAGGGATTGCAGTGTGACCATCCCCACACAGCGGGGGGAGGGGGGTGGTTTCTCATTTTCTCTCTGTCTCTCTGTCTTTCTCTGTTGAGCACATGCATCCTATAACAAAATAAAATTAACAAAGAAAAAAAGAAAAGAAAGAGGGACCAGCAGATGGTGGAATGTTTATGTCACCAAACTCCCACATACTACCGTTAGAAGTCTGAGACCTGGTGGCCTAAAATTCACGCCAGGCACACATATGTGCATGCCCAAAATCCTGGGAGGAAAACAGAGAAGGGATTGCCGCATGGTCATGCCCCCAGGGGGTGATTTCTTGCTTTCTATGTGTCTCTCCAGCAAGCTCATGCACCCTATAGCAAAAATCTCTCTTACAAAAAAAAAAATGAGTTCTTAACTGCTTTTGTTAATAGGACCATTTTTTCTCAATGAGAATTTCACATGGAAATACTCACTTTTTAAAAATGTATTTATTTATTTTAGTTTGCTACATGGTCTGTGTGTTGCATGGGAGGGGGGATTGGTGAGAAAGCAACTGCCCAGGGGGTTGGCTCTTCCATTCTCCTCTTGGGATGTCGGGTACACAAGCACATGTAGCTGGCATATTTCCAAGCTAGCGCATCCAGGATTCAAACCATACTTTCAGCAATGTGGGATGCATGCCACTGGCTAGCCTGAAAATGCTTTTAAAATGACTTTTTTTTTTTTTGAGACTTGTGGGACTTTTTTCCCCCGTAGGGCACGCGTGCTTGCCAGAGAGACAGAGAGGGAGAAATTGAGAAATCACTGTGGTTCGAGTCCTGGATCTAGTAGCTTGAAAGTCATGCCAGGTGCATGTGTGTGTGTGTCCAAGATTCCAAGAGAACTGAGGAAAAGGGATTGTGGTGTAGCCATCCTCCCTGGGGGGGATTTCTCACTTTCCCTCTCACTGTCTCTGTCTCTCTTTCTCTCTGGCAAGCTCACACACCCTATGGAAAAACCTCTAAAAATTAAAAAGCTACATTATTGATATATAATTTAGTATCATAAAATTTATCCATGTAAAATGTACAAGTCAATGGTTTTTGGTATATTCATAGAGTTGAGCAACCATCATCACAATTTTAGATTATTTATATCACCCCCAAATGAAACCCTGTATGCAGTAACCAGGACCCTGTATTTTCTCTGAATGCTTCTAGAGCCAGCCAATCCTAATCTACCTTCTGTTTGTAAAGAATTGCCTACTTTCGACATTTACATAAATGGAATCATGCAACATGTAGTGTTTTCCAACTGCCTTTTTCATTTTGCATGCTTTCAAAGTTCATCCATGTTGTAGCATGTATCAGTACCTTGTTTCTTTTATTTCTTTAGATTTTTGCCATAGGGTGCATGCAATCACCAGAGGCAGAGACAGAGACAGAGAGAGATGGAAAGTGAGAAATCACTTCCCATTGGAGATGACCATGCCACAGTCCCTTCTCTTCCATTCTCTTCTTGGGATTTTTGAATATGCATGATTTTCAAGCTGCTCGGTTCAGGACTTGAACAAAGATCTGCCATGAGGGAGTCCAGCACTTTAACTACCACACCACTTGCTGGCCCCTAACGCCATCTTTTTTTTTTTTAATAGACTTTACTTTTTATAATAACTTTGTACAGAAAAATCAGGAAGATTGTATATAGAATTTTCACAACAAATTTCCCTTATTATTAACATCTTACCTTTTTAAGGTACATTTATTATAATTAATAAACCAATATTCATATATTATTACTAAATAGACTCCATATTTTATTCATTTTTCCTTCATTTTTTTTCTTGAAGTCTTTTTCCTGTTCCAGCATCCTATTAGAATACCATAATAAATTTGTGTTACATGCATTGGTCATGTCTCCTTAGGTTACTGTTAGCTGTGGCAGTTTCTCAGGCTTTCCTTCTTTTTGATGCCCTTTACAGTTTTGGGGATTGCTGGTCAGGTATTTTGTAAAATGCCCCTCAGTTAGGATTCATCTTATGTTTATCTCATGATTAGAGGCATTATGTGTTTGGGGGAACAAGACTAGAGGTAAAGTGCCATTCTCATCATGTCGCATCAACGTGACATATTACTGTTGATGTTGATCTTGGTCATTTGGCTGAAGTAGTATTGGCCAGTTTTCAAGTCCACAGTTCCCATACAGTACTCTGTGGAAGGCAGTCACTACGAGTAGCTCATGCTTAAGGAGTAGGAAATTATGCTCCACTTCCTTTTTTCCCTCCATTTTTAATTGACCCTATTTTTTTTATTGAATTACTAAAGATCTTAATTAATCTAAATATTTCCATAGCAAACACAGCTGATATATACATTTACATGAACACAAGTCTAACTTTAGGCATTCTATAAAGTAGTACCTAGCTGGGGCTATATATCTTAACTGTGGTCATCGAATGGTTTTTTTTTTTTTTTTTGAAACTTTTTTTTTTTTTGAAATTTATTTTAATTTTTTTCCC
>NW_006160229.1:1378177-1378720 GCF_000334495.1 Tupaia belangeri chinensis | reverse complement strand
CTAAGCATCATCACAGCATACAAAATGTGATTTCCCATCCAGAATATACTGCATAGTGACTTAATCATGCATATCAGTATCCAAAATTCTCCATTTATAGTTCCTGGAATTTTTTGCCCCTCTTTCTGACCCTCTATCCTTTCCCACCCTCTTCTCCCACTGTCTCTGGTGTCTACAACTGTCTTCTGTTCCTTTCCCACCCACATTGTATTGATCACACAATTTCTTAAATAATCTAACTACTTTCAATGGTAAGTTCACATGATACTATTAAGAAAACCAGTTGTAACTTAAATCATAGAAATGCTAAGGAACTTTTCTTAAAGCCAGGAAACAGGTTAGGATTCTGTTCAAATGGTACGTGCATGAACCTATCAGTCTCATGTACTTTATCTTCTGTTCTGGTTCCATTTTTCCTATTAAATTCTGGGATATAATATTCAACTCCAGACTTGTCCCTACGATTAAGTTGGCCACTTTCTTAGTTTTTGAACTCTTCTTTCCGTGTGTCTGTATTTAATTTTCCTGATACAGCACATCCTT
>NW_006160229.1:1371170-1377906 GCF_000334495.1 Tupaia belangeri chinensis | reverse complement strand
TTATTCTCAAATTTTTGTGCCATTTTCTCAGTCTTCGTGGTGGATTTTTTCTAGGCCAGCAATTTTCTCTTCTACATCTGAGATTCTATTTTCTGTATGATCTAGTCTGCTTTTAATACTTTCAAGGGAGATTTTGACTTCCTGTATTATAGACTTCATTTCTAACGGTTCCGTTTGAGTCTTTTGTAAAGTGTGTACTTCCTCTTTTAGATCTTGCAAGAATTTCCTCACCTCCTGGAACTCGTCAACTTCTATCTCCTTTCTCTTTAGCAGTTCATTGTCTCTCTTCTCTTCCATCTCTGTTAGCTTAGACATTATGAATGCTCTAAATTCTTTATCAGACATTTCCATGATTTGCATTGAACTGCTTGTGGATGAAGAGGAGTTATTCTTTTCCCTTGGAGGAGAGGTATTTTCTTACTTTCCCATATTTCTTGTGGTCCTGCGGTGATTTCTTGTCATCTGATGGATGGTGTGTTTCTTTTGAATTCTTGACGTTCAATCTCAGTGTTCAGGAGCAAGCAGAAAGAGGTGATCTGGAATCTCTTTGCCGTTCTGTTGTGATCGCTGGTGCAGCAGATTCAGTAGATATTGAGGAATATGTTAACCCTAATAGTATTTCGATGTTTAGCTACTGTGCCCTTAGACCCATCATGCTAGCTTTGTTTGGTGGAGGCTGAATTATCAGTAGAAAATCTTCATTTTTCCTGTCCCCTGAAATGACTAGTTTGCAGGAGCCATGAGGGCTCTTCTGAAGGCACACTCTGCTTTCTTGAGGCCATATTATCTGCATAAATTATTTGGACTTCTGCACAGAGTTGTCTCTTCTCCTCCCCATTTTTATTTACTTATTTATTTACATGAGTACAGATACATGAATCTTGATTTTATAAGTTTGGATTGTAATTAAATACTACTTTAGGGCAAGTGGGTGGCACATGGTGGTTAAGGTACTGGACTCCCACATAATGATAAATAAAAGAGAATAAGTAATTATTTTTTTAAAAAAAAAAAAAACCTCTCTCTCTCTCTCTCTCTCTCTCTCTCTCTCTCTCCACTCTCTCTCTTCTGCTCTGGTGAGCACATGTATTCTATAGATAATTAAATAATAATAATAATGAATTAATAATATTAAATAAACAATTCCTTTTAGAAATACTACTTTATTCATTTTGTTGCTAAAATTATTCCAGATTTGGTCATTGGGACCTGTTTGTTGTCTCCTGTGTCCCTTTGATATATCTCAGTTGTTGTGGTTTGCCCATGTTTTCTCTCTTTCTGTCTCTCTCCTTTCCTCTCTTCCCCCTTCTTTCTTTCTTTTATTGAATGAAAGGAACCAGGGCTCTTCAGAAAAATGACCAATTCTAGGACTGTAGCCGGCAACATACAAAATGAGCTTAGTGTATCTCGCAGTGTCATGAAAGAAAGAAGGAAGATATTAGAACGAGGCCTGCAAAGAAGAGCACTAGGTGTGCTCTCCGCTACTGGGATGTCTTTGCCTCTAAGTCTCCTCAGCTGATACAACAAGGAAGTATATGTGTGTATACTGACCTGTATACCCACTACGACATGATTATGTTTTTGTTTTTTTATTGCACAAGGATGCAGATATACCTCATGTTATTTATGTATTATTAAGTAGTTAACGGACATTTCAGTTATTTCCACTTTGGGCCATTATGAATCATGCTGGTATGAATGTCACTGTATGCATTTTGTTTGGCATATATTCTCATTTTTCTTGGTTATTCATATGAGTAGAATTGTTGAGTCATAGAGAAGTCTATGTTTAACCTTTCAAGGAGCTGCCGGACTGTTTTCCAAAGTGGCTTTACCATTTTACACTGCCACCAGCACTATATAAGTATTCCAATTTCTCTACATCCTCAGCAATCCTTGTTATTGTCCATTTTTAAAGTTTATTTACTCTGTGTGTGTGTGTGTGTGTGAGAGAGAGAGAGAGAGAGAGAGAGAGAGAGAGAGAGATACTCTTGACAGAGTCTTGCCACGCTGTGATCCCGGCTCTAGCCAGCCAGCCAGCTGGGATCATGGGCACCTGTGGGTGTACCTGGTCTGTTCATGTCAACCTGGGATTCAAACCAAGGCCTCCCATATGACTCCAGTATTGTGCAGCAGCATCCTACTGCCTGAACCACTGCAGCCAGGTCCATTGTCTTTTTTCTTTTTTTCTTTTTAGAGTTTTTTGCTATAGGGCGCATTCGCTTGCCAGAAAGACATAGAGCGAGAAATCACCCCCCAGAGAGAATGGCCACGCCGCAATCCCTTCTCCTCCATTCTCCTCTTGGGATCTTGGGCACGCACGCACACATGCCCGGCGTGAGTTTTAAGCCACCGGGTCCAGGATGCGAACCGTGGTCGACTACATGAGAGTTCAACAACATAGTCATTACGCTAACTGCTGGTCCCTGGAAAAATGCCTATTCAAGTCCTTTGAACTTCTAAAAAATGTTTACTTTTAAAAAATGTTATTTATTATCATTATTCTTCAATTTTGACCAGAGAGAGACAGACAAAGGGAGAATGAGAAAGCAAGCCACCAGGTCCAGGACTTGAACCATGATTGGCCATGTGAGAGTCCAGTGCCTTAACCACCATGCCAACTGCTGACCCCCTTTGCACATTTCTAAGGGTTATTTGTCTTTTTGTTATTGTGCTCTAGGTGTATTTATAGAGTTGAGATAAAACCTCTGATGATATATGTGACATGCACACATTTTCTTCCATTTTGTGGAATGTTTTTTCACCTTTTGGTCTTCTTTCAAACAAAAATGTTTTAATTGTGATGAAGTCCAATTTGTCTGTTTTCTTCTTTTGTGTTTACACTTTTGATGTCATAGGATTTGTTCTTTTATAATGACGAAATCTTATTTTGCTTTCTTTCTATATCAGAAACTGGTCTTAGCAATGAGAAACATCTCTCATGATGGCGAGAACAGAATCTGACCAGCAAGAACTAGCTCTTCCTCGAAAGGTTAACAGGGGCTGCTAAGAAAAGTGAAAACAACAGCTAACACTGCACAACGACTGTGTGCTAGCGACTATGCACTGCCTTCAAAGGATCATTTTATCGGGAACCAGCAGTTAGTGTAATGGCTATGTCGCTGGACTCCCACGTAGTCGACCGCGGTTCGCGTCCCGGACCCGGTGGCTTGGAACTCACGCCGGGCGCATGTGCGTGCGTGCCCAAGATCCCGAGAGGAGAATGGAGGAGAAGGGATTGAGGCGTGACCATCCTCCCTGGGGAGTGATTTCTCGCTTTCTGTCTCTATGTCCCTCTCTGTCTGTCTGGCGAGCACACGCGCCCTATAGCAAAACCCTCTCTCAAAAAAAAAAAAAAAAGCTATAGAAAGGATCATTTTATCGAATTCTCACAAAACAGAAGACATGGTTGTTTTCACTTAACATCTAAAGAAGTTGAAGCTCAAAGTGAGATCTTCAAGAGTCCAAAGCTGGTAGGAGATAGAGCCAACATTGTAAATTCAATATGAATCTTTGAGAGCTTGGACCAATTTCATTAGCTTCAAACCACCAGAGTAATTATTTCTTAAATAGGCAAAAAAAAAAACACTCCACATAGATTCCTGAAAACCCACTGTGGAATAAGCCTTATTCCAGATAATGATGACCATACCGGACATAGTTTTTGGCCTCATGGAAGTTACAGACTAGGAGACAGCCAATAGGTAGCATCAAGTAAACAAATGTAAAACACCAATGGGATGTCTGCTGAGAGAGGTACTCAGCTATGAGAGTTTCTGATGAGGAGATCTGTCCTATTCTGGAGGAAAGCACCATGGAAGACTTCCTAGAAATGGTTGAACTTGTTTAGGAGAACACTGGACTATCTGAAGGAAGAGCTTGGGAAAGAATATCCAGGCAAAGGGAATAGAAAATTCCAAACTCTGAGGCAGGAAAGAAATCACGTATTGTCGTTAGTAGATTCTATTAGTTGTTAGGAAATCTGCGCTCGCTGTGTGGACTTGGGGGAAATCTTGCAGATGCAAAAAATAAAATATGTCTTATGCATAATCATCTTTATTTAAGACAAATACTAGACTTTAAAATGTGTTTAGATATGAAGCCACCACAATGAGCATTTAACAAACATTAAGTGAGGACAATCATGTCTTCTGTTTTGTGAATATTCTCAAAGGAAAGGAAGAGTTCAAGGAGTTGAGCTCAGAGAGGTAAGCAGGAGTCAAGGCTTTGGAGGAGTTGGAATATCTTTGCAAGCACAACCAAGAGGAAGTCACCAGAAAGTTATTTCAACAGGGAAGTGACAATGATAGGATTTAACATTGGAAAAGTGGAGTGAATGTTCCTGGGAGAATGGAGTAGTGGGGCAGAATAGGTGCAGAACGGGCAGATAGTAGGCCATGGCTGTGGTCTGGTAAGAATGACAGGAGTATGGATGAGGGTGGTGGTGATGGGGAGGAGAGACACAGCAACACCATGCTCCATTCAGCAAGAGGGTGCTCGCCTAGCCTCCCCTCCACCTGACCTGGGATCCAATCCTGGGTTTGCTCTCTACCCCTCTCCCCACAGGGCAGTGAGGGTTGCTCAGACCCCTGTGTTTCCATGCCTTCTGGTTCCTCAGTGGCCCCTGCTCCCCACAGCCCAGGCTGTTCGGCTTGGCTCCCAAGGAGGTCTTTTTCTCCAGTGAGTGGGTCTGAAGAATGACGGAGCTGCTCACTAATCTGATCCTGCTCCTGCTTACTGAGAAGGAGACTTGGCAGGGGGTTGCTCTGGTGTGCTGTCCTGCTTATGTTAACTGCAGGCCCCGACCCAGAGAAAATCTAAGGGATTACTGCTCCTGGGGCTCCCTACCCCCTTGCCCCAAAATAGCTGAAGGGAAAGGCTTCAAATGTCCACCTGCACAAGGAGACACATTTCTGTATTTGTGACAGGGAGAGAATGTATTTAAAGCCTGGCTTTTCTGGTGATAACAGGAATGCAATCCTATTAGAATAAACTGGAGAAAAGGACAAGGAAGACTAACCAGTATTCATAACACAACCCGGCATTTTTGCACGTTTCTTCAGTCTTATATACACTTGCTTTTAAATTGTCAAGGTCAGACACACTGGAAATAGTTCTGTGTATCTTGATCTTTTTACTTTGTGTTATAAGCATTTCCCTGTGTCATTAAAATCTCTGTAAATGATTTGAATAATTGCAAGGTACTCTTGGTAAAAATGAAACATCTTTTACTTAACCTTCCTCCATTGGTTGGACCTTCAGATTGTTTCTAACTTTTTAGCATTATGAAGAGGGCCATGTCAAACACCATTGTTTTTAGAGCTTTGACTGCCCTTTGGACTGGGGCTGGAGGTGGGGGGCGCACACTCACAGACACACAGACACACACACACACACACACACACACATGCCCACATCCTCCTGATAGATTTCTTGAAGGGGGATTAATGAGAGAAGCAGTGTAGTCAGAAGACAGGGACGCAAAGCTCTATGTAGGATAATTCCCACCAGAAAGTATCTCTGCTCCTGTCCAGAAAGCTAAGACTGGGGCTAGTCTCGGCCAGTGTAAGGATCTGGTACTTCCTACATCATGTCACCATTCACCAAGCCACCCAGGTATCTCTGTGTCTGAAATGACGTCTTTCCTCTAGGGACCCCGCTGGACTGTAGTCTTGAGAGGCCAAGGGAGCGGTGATTTCATTGGCTTCTCTGCATTTTGTGGCAGGTGGAGCAGAGAGAGGCCTCTCTGGCTTGGGGCGGCTTCAGGGCAGAACCTTGAGCACTGTCATTTCCCCTTTCAGGACTAGTTTCCTTGTATGTAAAACAGGCAAGAGGAGGTTGGGGGAATTAGAGTTTGACCAGACTTCGTTATTGTTGTAGTGTAAGCAGCAGAACCTTTATGTCAAATTAACCCTTGCCAGAACACTAGTCCAAGAAACAGAGTAAGGTATAGTTTCCCTCGCGGATGTGAGGAGGGGAGGAGGGGGATGGGGCTCCAGTTTGAAAACTCTAGAAGATGGGAGTTTCATTCCAGTTCAGTTCGTTGCCATTCCTATTTATTGCTGAACTTTTTTTTTTAAATGATCTTTCCTCTGTATTTAAATCCTTCAAAGGTGCTGATTGATGAAATCTTTTCTCTTAAAGGCAATTTGGAAATCAGACAAAGTGGAGCACAAAGCCATTGATGTTTAGAGAGGGAGCCAGCAGTATGTGAGACACGCTGAAAGGGTGACCCTGGCACTTCTAAGAAGGCAGCAGCACAAAGGACTCTTCGAAAGAAGCAGTGTCAGAGTTTATTCCCCCCGTTGGCACCGCCCCCCTCAGTGGGGCGAATTGCTTGTTTTTACCCTTCCTTTCCTAGAATCATTTCAGACCAAACTTGAGTCCACAATTGCTAGCAATTGGAAACCCAAAGGCACCTACGGACAGGTGTTTTACGGAAGGGCAAGCGCTGTGCAAGATATGAATGGGGGCAGGGAGGACGGCTGTGACAAGAGAGTTTCCTCCCGCCTCTGAGACTGGAACACCGGGCTGAGATGACCGCCCGGACTGCGGGTGAGTTTGCTCCAATCACCGCAGCATGGGTGGAAGTAGCGACCGACCAGGGGAGGCCCATCGTCCTGAATTGGGAAGAAGACGGACCAAAGCCCAGAAGGCTGCAGGCCAGGGAGAAGTACCGGGTAAAGGGCACAACGCATCTGGGTCGGCAAATCAACGCCCCCCCCCCCCGCCCCCC
>NW_006160229.1:1369060-1371041 GCF_000334495.1 Tupaia belangeri chinensis | reverse complement strand
CCCCCCCCCCAGGCCCGCCCCGGCCCGCAGGTGAATGGCTGGCCCGCACAAAGGAAGCCGGCTGGAAATGTGGAATTCGGACCAATTTACGGGAGATTCTGTCGCCTAGGGTCCCAGCAGACCTCAAGCAAAGAAACCTGTGGTCAGGAGTGGAGCAGGCCAAGCCTATTGGAAAGGCCGAGTTTAGTTATTCTGGGATAGCGAGGTAACAGGATTAAAGGGATTAAGGAAATCACCTCAAACAGCTGAGGAGGGGGTAAAAAAACACTGATTCTATTTGTTTTCTTCCTAGGCCCCAAACAGATAAACCGGGACCGTGTGGCCTGGCGCGAAACTAAGGGCCCTTGGGGGCACACAGTGGAATAACTAAGGGTCCTGGACCGAAGGAAAGGGGGCGGGGAGAAGCGGAAAGCGCGCTGGAGGCTCTGGGTGAGAGGGAACCTGTTAGAACACAAATAAGTGGACCGTGTTGACAAGTAACAAAAATCCATGGACGAGCTTTAGCTACATTTTAAAACCTAGGGTGTGCTTTTAAAAAGCAAAATATTCCACGGTTGCATGCCGACTCCGCCGCTGCAGTTACCACGGATGAAACGCATGTATTTCCTGCTGGGGGTTCCTGTAACCATTTATTTTTAATAGGATCACTGAGATTTCCGAAGGTTTTCGTTTTGTAAATACTTCGGCTTGGCTCGAGTGTCGTCCCACCCCCGTGCACCATAGGAAAGGTGTCCCGTTTTTGGTCGGTTTCGGCGGCCGCTGGCGTCCCCTCCCCGCCCCGCGTGGCTTTGGCTGCAGACACTCACTCTCCTTCAGCCGAAGCTCACCGAAATCAACAAGTGCGCGGCCGCGGGGTGTGCGCCTCGGCGAGTGTGTCCCCGCTCCCGGGAGACGCGCCCAGAAAGACAAACCGCTTTCTCCTCGGAGTTTCAGTTGAGAGTAGTATTGGGACCTGGTGTGTTTGGGAGCACTGGTGGCCAAGAAACCGTTTCTGGCCGTGCTCACCTCCCCCCAGGCCCTTTCCCGGCTGCTGCTTTGGAGCAGTAGCGGTTAAGAAATCCTTTCACCTCCCCCCAGACCCCATCCCAGCTGCGGTGTTTGGGAACACCGGGGGTGAAGAAGTCACTTCACCTCCGCCCAGGATGGGACCTCGGTTATAAAACCGAGTGCTGGTCCCCTCCCCAGCCCGCACCTCCAGTATCACGCCCGCAAAATTATCAGGACTCCATCGTGTTGGTTATAAAATTTATTGATCTCTGATTTAGAAATTAAAGAGTAAACCTTGAAAAATATGAAACAAAATAGCCCCTTCCCCACCGCCCAAACGAAATTCGAACACGTCAGCGCGACGAAATATCAAACGGAGCACAGCAGAAATCAACTCAACAGCGTAAATGCGGACTGGACAGAAGCCGTCCTGCGGCCAGGGGCGGAGAGGCGGGAGACACACGCACACCTGGCTATAAATTAACATTGGCTTTAGGTGCCGCGCCAACTTGGCGCTGTCAGCCCCCCACAAAACCACAAGGAAAACCGATGCAACGCGACCGGGACAGGGGGCACTGCAGTTCTCGGACTAGCCTCCCCCCGAGAATGTTTCTCCCACTCACCCACTCGACTAACTGTAAACTAACGAGACAGCGTTTTCGAATGAAACCGAAGAACCCAAAAGGAGGAGGAAGGGGGCTGCTTTTTCTTTGCAAATATCACAGGGATTCCCACCCCACAAAGGAGGAAGGAGGGGCAGCGGCGAGGGGCAGGCGAGCTCTAGAAAGTCCCACTTCCGCTGCTCCTGACTTCTTTTTGCTTTTGTACAAAACCCGACAGCTACGGCAAAACTTTCTGTCCTCCCCATCACCGGTACAAGGCAACAGTCCCAGGCAAGCAAAGCTAAACAAGGCGTCCCAACTTGGGGGTGCGGGGCGGGGTAGGGGCGAGGGGCGGGGGGGGGCGGGCGGGGGGCGGGGGGGGGGGGGCGGGG
>NW_006160229.1:1367056-1367467 GCF_000334495.1 Tupaia belangeri chinensis | reverse complement strand
GGCGTCCACCGGGTTCAGAAAACAACTTTGCAGCCCTGTCTAGGCCGACCGGCGTCGGGTCCCGGCACCAGCCCGCAGAGCTTCCCCCTGGTCTGCACCGAGGTCCACCGACCGTGTCTGCTGCCAGCACTGGGGACACTGGCCACCTCCAGCTACCGCGGCGGGTTCGAGGACTCTAGGTGCAACGGAGGCTCCGCCGGCTGCGCTTCCAAGAAGCCCTCCCTGGAACTGGCCACTGGCTGCCTGGATCCTCTGCTGGGAGGCCAATGCCTCCAGAACCGAATGGGGACGAAGGACCGGGACCAGGAGCCGGGCTTCGGAACTGCAGAGTGCACCCGCCTTCGAGGCTCTCCAGGGCCCTGCGGGAGGGCGAGCGGCCAGCCTGGCGGAGGCGCCCGCCTGCTGTGGGGT
>NW_006160229.1:1365521-1366848 GCF_000334495.1 Tupaia belangeri chinensis | reverse complement strand
CTGCCAGGACCGCTGAGCACTGCTGCCCGCGCCCAGCCGCACGGTCTCCCCCGGGAGCAGCCTCTGCTAACGGATTCCGTCCTTTCTTTTCTTCTTTTACAGCTCTCCTGACCCGAGCTTTGAGACTCAGAGCGGGACATTCACTTGCTTTTCGTGTTGCCTGCCAAAGAGTCGCGGCGCGGGAACCCTGGCTGCGAAGAGAGGAAACCGGGACAGTCGCCTTCGCCAGCTCAAATGAGTGACAGGGCGTTTGAAACTCTCCGAGTCGCCCGAAGCGGCGATAGGAATGAAAAGTCACTGGGCAGGTGTGACAGAAACTAAAATAAGGCGTCCACGCCGCGTGGGTCTCGCCCCGCTCTGAGCCCGGTGGAAAGGTGGGGAACTGAAAAGAAAGCGTAATTCCGAAGTGCGTGTGGGAGGGGAGTGGGGGGGGAGTCCCAGGCTGCTAGCGTGGTAGCGTTGTTGTAAAACCAGGCCATCCTGAGACGCCTGCACGCAGGGCTCTTCCCTCTGTCTCTCATGCACGAATTAAAAAGAACGCTGCCCTGGCTTGGGGGTTTGCAGAGCAGACCGGCCCCTTCTCTGCCAGGCCCACCGCTGGCACCAGAATCCCGGCTCCCAATCCCACATCACCTCCTGAAAGTTTGGGGTCCTGAAACCCATCCTCTTAAGTTTGTATTTCTCCCGGTCTGAGTCGTCAGCAGCCCTTGGTGGCGATCAGTTTGGTGGGCGATTGGATTTAGGGTTTTGAACTAAAACTATGTGGGAAGGTTCTGAGTGCGTGTTCGCATACGCGTGCACGCGCACAGGTGGGCAACACGTAGCTAACAGACTGAACAGCATGCCTGAGAAGGATCAGGCAACGTGCACCTGCACCTGTCTTCTCGGCAAGCTGGTGACGAAGTCAAATGTAAACCCACTCTTCCCCAAAGACGCCAATGTGCAACAGCCCCTGTCTTCCTGCCGCCTTCCCTACATGCCCTCTCTGAGCTTTTCTGGGCCCCCAGGCTGTTGCTAAGTGAAGCGCGGTTTAGGAAACTACCCAACCGACGCGCGGCCTGGCGTCCAGTAGCCTGACAGATGTCAGGATTCTTTCCAAGTTTTAGGACTCAAGTAAGCCGTTGTGGTGACAGCGCCTGGGCTACATATTTCTCAAAGCAGGGAACACCGTGCAGGGTCCACGTACCGCCCCCCCCCCAGCTGATTATGTGGGGAACCTAGTTCCTGATCCCAGCTGTTTGTCATTTGATCCCATCTAGCCTGCGGCTCAGGTGAGCTCATAGTCACAGTACATCCTCCTGCCAGATGTATAGCAGCCTTTTGCCGG
>NW_006160229.1:1362728-1365408 GCF_000334495.1 Tupaia belangeri chinensis | reverse complement strand
ATAAACTTTTTTGAAGAAACTTTCTGAATCCAAACCACCATTTCAATAGACAGACAAGGTTATCACTGCTGGCGTGGGGAGATTGGGGGAAGGCTGGGAGGAGAACAATATCGTAGCAGGCAGCAGCCCAGCGGCGACACCTTCGTCGAGGGTCGGATAAAGGGTCTGGGCAGGTATCGTAGTATGAGGGACCGGGGTTGGGACCAGGGTTCCGGCAGGGGCTGCGGGGAGGTGAGACAGCTGGCGTGGCAGGAACCGCAGTGTCTCCGAGGAGTACTCTGCACCCAGGGAAGAAAGCAGAGGAATACAGCGGGACCCAGGACCGTTTCTTTCCAACTTCTCCGAGAGAAAGCGCGTTCCGCAGCTCTCTTGCCTTCAGGGGCCTCTGGGAGCCCGTGGGCGGCGCTCAGAGCCCGGAGTCTGGAGCTGGGAAACGGGCCAAGTCACCCCTTCCCCATTCCCCCGCCCTCCCAAGAGAGCTCGATCTCCCTCCGACTGGGGGCGGGCCTGGGGCTCACAGAACCCAGGACGCGACAATAGCGCCGTTTGTTGGCTTTGGTAGGAAACTTCATCTAGAGTCGCCCCTTCTCGCCCTCTGGGGACTTCGAGGTAGCCCCCCTACCTTCGAAGGAAAGGCAGCCGGCGTTGGTAGAGGTGAGGCAGAACTGCCCATCTTGAGAGGCCGTTTATCGCAAAACTCAGGGGACCCAAACTCTGCTGTGACTGGCCCAACTGGCTGTGGGTTGTACAAGACACCGTGCTTTGCACTCCTCTTGCTGGAACATAGGCAGAAATCACGTATCCCAAGGGACACTCTGCAAAGTTCCTTCCCAGCAATCGTGCCCTAGAGCTACTGTAGAGAGAGGGGAGGGCCTGTCCCACCCCTAGCCCTGCCCTGGGGTTCCTGTGTTGTTTCCTCTCCAGTAACTGTCCATGGGGACTTTTTTCAAGGTTCCAGGCAGGGTTAGGACTCAACCTCTCAGAAAGGTACCATTTGAGTCCTGAGTGGACGTGAGGAGGTCCCCACTGGAGGGTTGGGAGTGGAGTGGGCAGTATTCGGGCTCCCCCAAGCCGGCTGAGCCCTGACAGCAGGGACAGCAATGGTGGCCCTTTGGCCATGGCCAGCGTGCCCTTTTCAGGTTTCTCAAGTGCAGCAAGCCTAGATCTGGCTCTGGCTTTGAGGAAGTGAAAAGAACACCCTGGGGATGCTTGGAGAGACGCTTTGCTTTTCAGCAGACAGAGGAAAAAAAAAAGGCATTTGTAAAGGCAGTCATTGATTGCTATTTCTTCTCTGAGAACATCGCTTGACTATTTATTCTGGCTTCTAGCCAAAGCTGTGTAGGAAGGGGTTTTCAACAAGTTCGTGGAAAATACCTATTATGAAAAGACTATATATGAATTTTTTTAATTTGCTCCAAAATAAACCTGTACTATCATTTCATTTTTCCCTGAACTTTTTGAAGTCCCCTCACATTAGGGCACAGATTGGGGGACTTAAGATATCAGAGACATGGGACAATTGTAGAACCATCCCATGTGAAAAGGTTGGGATGTCCCCATCACTCCAACCTGCTGAAATTGACAGCATTTTCCAGTTCCCAGGGCATTTTGTAGGAATTTCCTCTCCTCCCCCAACACACACACACACACACACACACACACACACACACACCTTGAAGCACAGCCTCCAGCTGCCGCTCAGCTCATTTTTACAGATCTAAGAAGGAGCTAAAGACTCTAAGGCTGGTAAGTGCACGTTGTCAGCAAGGTCCATGATCTAAAGAATGCCTGCAAGGTCTGGCCAGGTGTTCCATGACACGGTCCTCCTGGTATCATAAAGTCTCCTGTGGGCTGCTCAATGTACCTTGGCGTTGCTCTTTCTTAGGAGGGGCAGGGGTACCTTCAAATGTGAATTTCCTCACCCATTCTCTTGGTTAGCTGAGCTGTAATTAGTAGACACACGGGGAGTCCTCTTGGTCCTGTACCTCAGTGCACAGTGGTAAAGATTTCTCCCACCTCCGGGCGAGTTGAGATATTAATCACCGGCTCTTTTCTCTAGGTGTGCAGCAACCATGAGGAATTTGACATTGACAGCCTTTGCTTCAGCGCTGCCTCCGAGACCTCACAACCCAAACACTGCCAGAGGAAGGGAGGCTCAGACTGGGAACTAGTCCTATTTCCAGAGGGTCCCCAAAGCCACAGGATCAGCCTTTTTGCCTACCCACCACTGGCGCCCCTGCCCATCCCCATACTTCTGCGCCAGAGCTCTGCTCTCCACACTGCCAAATCCACATCCCCGAGGAGCGGTCTCCAGGAACCCCGCACCCTTTGCCTAGGCCTGCCCGCCCCCTGAGCCTCTCCCGTTTTCCCTTTCCTTCTGTGCACAGCCTTCACCTGTACTGAGGCGAGGTGACCTGCAGGAAGCCGAGGCCAGTAAAACAATCCTAAAATCGTTAACACTCTGTAATGTTGTTTGAGTTCTTCCACGTCCCCACAATTCCACACGAGTATTCACACATTGGAAAGCGGGGAGTAGTGGGGTGGGGGAGGCGCCCGGGTCCGCCAGGCCTGGCAGCGCTCTCCCAGGAAGTGTGCCTGAGAAAATCAATAGACCTCCCGATGTTTCCAGCGAAACCAGCCAGGTCAGTCGGCCCCAGCCGCCAGGGGCGCAGGATGGCGG
>NW_006160229.1:1348589-1362180 GCF_000334495.1 Tupaia belangeri chinensis | reverse complement strand
AGACGGCACGACAAAGCCAGGTCTGTCGGGAGGCCCTGCCGCACTGGCCTTTGGGCGTCTAGGCCGCCGTCACCCCAATTCCATTTCTCCAGAAAGCGTCGCGGGGTTAGGACCTCGAGGTTCTGCTAATGTGGTGTTTGTGTAATTAACACCTTCTCTCCTTGTTTCTGAACATATCTCCTCCCCCAGCCCAGCCCAGCTTTCATTGGGAAAAGCAACGGTAAGAACGTCCCAATAACCCTTTCTAATGGGAAAAAAACTGCCCCTTTTGTGGGATGGTTTCTTTACAAAGCCAACAACCAACCTTATTTTCTAGTTCCAATGGCTATCCCTTTATGAGTTATATTATTAAAGAAATCCGACACTAATTGTGCCGATTTAACTTGTTAATTAGTTGCAAATAAACTATTCATTAGTGGTAAAATAAAATAAAACCCATGTGCCTAGATATCATTCCACATTCACATATTGTAGTGTCTGCATAGCATAGGCATACTAAATTAAGTTCCTAAAAGGTTTCTCCTCAGGATAAATAATTAAAATATATTCTACTTTAATTGACATTATAGAGGACATAAATGAGCTTTTCCTTTTAGAAAGAAATAGCCATTTCTAAATAAAGCTTGCAGTCTGGAGAATGGAGACTTCAGCCAAATGAATAGTCATTACTACCTTTTCAACGACGTGGGCCTTTTGATCAGAAAAGAAATTAGCTCTAAAAAACAGACAATGGAAGCCTGCCCTGCAATAGGAAGAAAATTAGACGGCCAAGGCTCTTCACAACACCTATTTCTATAAACCATAGAGCTCCTTGCTTTTCAATTACAGCTGTTCATTTCATATAAGGAAAGGGGAAAAACAGGCCTCTAATGTAAACTGGCTTTCACCATAAAGCCTTGCTCCTGGCTCACAGCCAGGCTGCATACTTACTATTGTTTTTAGTCCTCTCATCAATTAGCTAATACTATATATTTTAAATGACTCTGGGGGTATTCACAGACTCCCTCCCCACTTCCCCACCCAGACAAAACCCAAGCTGGGCTCCCATGAAAGGGCTACCATTCGCTGCACAGACACTTAAATGTATAAAGTTTAATGTTTTTATTGTTTCCTAAAGAAAAACCATATTGAAACCCCTGCTTTGTTTTTTTTTTTTTTTTTTTTTTTTTCTTTTTTTTTTTTTTTTTTTTTTTCCCTATATTTCTTAGACTTTCATTGAAAGCCTCAGATGAGGTGATAACAGGGGAGGGACATAAATGAGCAGCTTTCAGTATCGTTTCTAATTGTTCACAGATCTCCATCCATCTCTGGGTAATTTTTCTGTGCCCTTTATACCATAATTTGGTTTGTATATCTTTGTATTTTAAAAATATATATTTTGAAATGTGTTAGCCCCATTGATTTGGTGTCATTAGATATAATTTCATTTGCCGTTCAGTGTTTTGGTGAAATTATCTGGCCTGCAAGGGAAAAAAAAAATCTTGTTTGTATGATGTGCACGGTGTGCTACAACATGAAACATTTCGACACACATGAAATAACACTGAGAAAAATACTCAGTAATAATATCGCTGCGTCTCAGTAAGCCTGTAGGTGAGTGCTCCAGAAACATCAAAACACCATTGTAGGTTAGGAAGGCTTTACTTCCTTTGGAAATAAAATACTCATCTATCAGACTTTTATAAATCACTATGTAAATTCCTTAAAGAATTAAACAACAGTGCAATCCAGTTTGGGATCTTAGTGTTGAAGGTTGTGCTGACAAAATTACTTAAACTTATTTTTTAAAAACATGAAGCAATTAAAGACAATGAATTTATTCACAAAGTAAAGAAATATTTTTACATAACTAAAGTAATTTGAACAAAATCGCACAATAATCATGGACTTGTTCCCAAGGGGTGTCCCTTTATCCTTTAAATAACTTTATTTTTTAAAAATTATTTTATTTAATTATTTTAATTTGACCAGAGAGGAGGGAGGGGGGAGTGAGAAAGCGAGCCTCCAGGTCCAGGACTTGAAGTGTGGTTGGCCCCGTCAGAGTCCAGCACCCTTAACCACCACGCCACCTTCTGACCCCTGAATAACTTTAAATACAGACACCTGGCCAGATTAGAAGGGTTGGACAGAGTAGAGCTACTAGGGCAGCTGTTCATAGTGTCTCTAAAGAATGCCACAAAACTTTTTGTCAAAATGCTTTTGAGTGTTTTTTTTTTTTTTTTCACTATAGGGCGCGTGCGCTCGCCAGACAGACAGAGAGAGACATAGAGACAGAAAGCGAGAAATCACCCCCCAGGGGGGATGGTCACGCCGCAATCCCTTCTCCTCTATTCTCCTCCCGGGATCTTGGGCACGCACGCACACGCGCCCGGCGTGAGTTTTAAGCCACCGGGTCCGGGACGCGAACCGCAGTCGACTACGTGGGAGTCCAGCGACATAGCCATTACGCTAACTGCTGGTTCCCCTCAAAATGCTTTTTATGTTCCTGTTTTTAGTATGCATTCCTTGTTGAGGATGGAGGTTTCCATTTGATGATGTCCTACCATATTTTTAATATTGTGTAAATTGGTGTTTGCTTTTTTTTTTAATTGTCAGAGAATGTGTGCACTTGCCAGAGAAAGGGAGAGAGATGGGGAGAGAGAGAGAGGGGCAAGGCACTTCCCAATGGGGTGTGGTTACACTGTAATCCCTTTTCCCTCATCCATTTCTCTATCCTTTCAGGATTTGGGGCATGCATAAATATATACCCACCATGTTTTTCAATTTTCCAGGGCTGGGATTTGAACAGTGGTCAGCCTTGTGGGATCTGACTCCTTTAACCTCACTAGGCTCTGGACAGCTCTGCTTTTTGCTTTTGAGTATTAACTTCTTTGCTGCTTCAAATGAACAGAATAGAGTTCCTAAAGGCATTGTGCCAGGGCAGAATTGCCATATCCAACTTTTCCGGCAGTCGGATGAGACTTGGTAATCAAGTCCCTTGACTCACCGTTACCTCACAAACCTGTAGTAGGGGATGTGATCTTATCAATACACAGGAATGAAACTGTTTCTCTTACCTATTGCATATTATGGTGCCTGTTAACAGCGTGAATTCTACAGGAGCTGGAGGGAAATTGACAAGTTCCCAAAGTGAGGTTTAGTAGCAGGGGTCAGCAATGTGTAGTTGCTCATCAATAACGAGAAGTTTTCTGGACTGAGAGCTGCACAAATGTTTTGGTGTCTGATCTTGCATATTACAGCACTTGTTTTCATTCGGAAAGGAGTAATCAAGTATATAGTGTTGTGGGCAACTGGAGTATAGGGAAGTATTAAAACTGCCAGCAAAGGGACCTAAAACTTTAATTGCAGCTTTGGGAAGAGAGGAACAGAAAAGGGCTGGCTGGCTCTGTGGCTTAGTGGTTAATGCAGCCAGATCCCACATGGCGAACCCCAAGATTGGTACCCAGGACCCAGCAGCTTGGGTGTATGTGTAACCAAAATCCCAAAGGAGATGAGAGATGGAGGAGAATGGGTTGTGGCATGACCATTCCCCATGGTGGGGTCCTTTCTCCCACTTCTTCTCCTCCCACTTTCTTTCTCTTTCTGATGAATCCAGTTGCTCTTTGGCAAGATTTAAAAAGAGAGAGAGGGGAACAGAATGAACTGTTTCTCAGGATACTGACACAAGATAAAGCTTGGGTGTTCCCATGTTTTAAAATCAAGGAAATGGGGTTGAGGGCTGGCAGGTGGTGTGGTGGTTCGGGTGTTGGATTCCTACATGACAGACCACGGTTCAAGTCCCAGACCTGGTGGCTTGCTTTCTCACAACCCCCCCCCCCCCCCCCGTTTCGGTCAAAAACAACACAAATGATGGTGAATAAAATGAAATAAAATAATACTTAAAAAGAAAGAAAGAAAATGAGGTTGGATTCGTGGTGGAGCTGGAGGTCACACAGCAGTCACAGTTCAAATGTTCAGCTCTGTCAGCCCAGAACTCCAGGCACATGCATGGGGGCCCAAAATCTGATGGGTTGGGCCACTGGAGGAAGGGTATTATGGTATGACCAGACCTTATGGAGGATGTTTCTCTCTCTCTCTCTCTCTTAGTTGAAAATATCTGGCACTGTGCTTAGTACAGAGGAAGTTCAACTAAAAGTTATCTTGGGCCAGCCAGGCGGAGTGGAGGTTCAGGTGGCTGAATTTCACGTGGCTGACTGCACAGTTTGAGTCCTGGGCATGCACAACATCCCCAGAAGAAAATGGAAGAGAACAACGGGCTGCCGCATGCCCCCTCCCCACTTTAGCTTTCTCTCTCTGGTGAGCGTGTGTTCCTGGCAGCAAAAACTGAAAAAACGATTGTCTTATTGTCTTGTTTTTCAACTAGGCTTTTTTTTTAATTGCCAGAGGATGTATATGTTTTCCAGAGAGAGAGAGAGAGAGAGACAAAGAGACAGAGAGAGACAGAGATGGAGAGAGAAAACACCCCCGCCATAGGGCACACTCTGCAATCTCCTCCCCCATTTCTCCACTCCATAGAATATCCTGAGTATTCATGCATATGTGCCGTCTACTCTGTTTCTTCAGCAACTGAGGCCAAGACTCCAACTGTGACCAGCCATGCAGGATCCAGTTTCCAATGCTTAGTGCTTAACCACTGCACTATGGGCTGGTCCATCAACTAGGCTTTTTTATGTCCTGAAGAGGATTGAACATTCCTCGAGTGTAGAGAAAGGGGGACCATGTCTCATTTTCCTTACCTATTAGAGGGTTATGCAAAGATGTTAGTATATTAATAAATATAATATTCCTGATTATATTTGAGGAAGTTCTCTCTGAATGAAAGAAAAGGGGAAAAAAATGAACTAATTATTCCATGGTTCCTGTTCTGCATCATAGTCTTCCACATTCGGCAGTCACTTGAGATTGTTTCTGTTAAGGCTCTCTAGAGAGTCCTCACTCAGATGATGGGAGTGTTGTGACAGAGGGACCTCTTGTGTTTAATTCTGAGATAACATAAACTATCCTTTATAATAGAGACATGCCTGGTGTTAAAAATACACAATTAGTGTCATGCAAATCTCAGATCCAGTTTTTTTTCCTAAAGTGTAAAGTTCAATTTTTTTTTCTTTCAGAGCTCTATAGAAAGTATATTCTTTTCTATAGATTTCATCAGGAGTCATGCTGAATTAGAAAAGAAGTCTAGTTCATAGCTTTTATATTTTCTCTGCAGCCTGAGAAACAAGCACAATCGACCAAGCTGAATTAAATATATACATACGTTGAGTTGTCAGAAAAGTCATGACGTATTTTTCTGTTTTCCTATGCAAAAGTGCACCATGACTTTGCCGAGAACCCAATAATCACTAGTAGAGATTAAAGTCTTATCATTCCTAACAGTGGCTTCTCAAAGAGACTTAGAGAATTATAGAAATCATATTTACATAAGTGGAGAAACTTTTGTCCAGATAAAGAAAAATGCTGTGGTTCCTCTGTGGTATTGCATTTGAAGAGATTTAGCATCCAACTTTGACTCCTAGTTAAAATTCTTGCTGAAAGACTGGGGCAGCTCTGATGGGTAAATAGGAAGCATGGAGGAATTGGTTTTTTCTTTTTTTTGGAGAGGTTTTTGTCATAGGACGCATGCACTCGCCAGACTGACAGAGAGAGACAGAGAGACAGAAAGCGAGAAATCACCCCCCAGGGGGGATGGCCACGCCGCAATCTCTTCTCCTCCATTCTCCTCTCGGGATCTTGGGCACACATGCACACGTGCCCGGCGTGAGTGTCAAGCCACCGGGTCCGAGACACGAACTGCGGTCAACTACGTGGGAGTCCAGTGACATAGCCATTACGTTAACTGCTGGTCCCGCATAGAGGAATTGTTAAGAGCCCTGGGTTTTAATTGTGTTCCTGTCCCTTAATAGAAGTTGCCTAACCTCTTCAGCTTCATCTAGAATGATGGAAATTGATGATGCTTACCCCTTAAAATGACTGTGGGCAGTTTGTAGGCAAACTGAGACTATGTAAATAAAGGACTGAACTCAGTGCCTGATACCTAGTTATAGGACACAGTAAATGTTAGGTTATCATCATCATCCTCACAGCAGCCTAGCTAACTAGTGCAGATGGGGCAAACTTATTTATTTAACAGCTAAATATGCTCAAAATAAATGATTTGTATAAAGCAGTGGAGCTTATTTTTGGCAACATCACACAGAAAGAACCCTTCGTGATCCTTTGTCCAGTTACCTTTTCACCAAACTATAGTGTCCTTACACTTTGGCAAGGAGTGCCTTTATCATTACGTTGCCTATCCTGCCGTGTTACTGATATTATACCATATTAAGAAGTATGTCATTATTTCTTCCTGTATTAAATAAAGCCAAATGTCTTAATGAACGGTGACAAACAACACAGCCGAAACCACAGTTCAAGTCTTGGACACAGTGGCTTGAGAAACGTGCCACATGTATATTCAGGCATGCCCAAAATCCCCAGAGGAAGGAACAATGGAGAAGGGATTGTGGCATGACTATGCCCCGTGGGGAGGGGTGCTTTCTCTCTCTCTCTTTCTCTCTCTCTCTCTCTCTCTCTCTCTCTCTCCAGCAAGTGCACATGTCCTCTGACAAAAATTAAGAAAGAAAAAGAAACATTAAAATTGTCACTGAGTCAAATACAGGATTAAACAGGTAAACTGACATACTAGTGTGAGCTTCTCAGACTGTGCGCAGGAATCTCTCACGGACATGCTTATTTCTTTTCAGTCTTTGGAGCCCAAAGAACTCAGTGTTTTGTTCAATAGCCGTGCCTAGTGGGCTTCATGTTGGAGATCTCAGCAAAGCAGTCTGATAAGCCAGCACCCAATTCACTGGCACTGAATTCTCACTCCTCCTAGTGCTCAAGTCCCTTTCTGGGCTTTGGGCTTATATGTGCAAAGGTGGGTTTCCCAAAGGTTTCAGGAAATGATAAGCATAGTGACCATTTATTGAAACTGACTACAGGATGACACTGTCATTTTTTGTTTTTTTTTAAAAAGATTTATTTTTAATTTTATTTATTATCATTATTCTTCAATTTTGACCAGAGAGCGACAGACAGAGAAAGGGAGAGTGAGAAAGCAAGCTGCCAGGTTCAGGAGTCAAACTGTGGTCAGCCATCTGGGAGTCCAGTGTCTCAACCACCATCCCACATGCTGGCCTGACACTGTAAATCTTGTTTGTTAAATTCTAGCAACCAGGGCCAGCAGATAGCCTGGTGGTTGTGGCACTGGACCCTCACATGGTTGACTGTGGTTCAAGTCCCGGGCCTGGTGGCTTGCTTTCTCATTTTCCCTTTCTCTTTCTCTCTGTCTCTCTGATCAAAATTTTAAAAATAATAATGCTAATAACAAATAAAATAAAATAAATAATTCTTGAAAGAAATAAGTTCTGGCAACCAGGCTAAGGTTACACATTCAGCAACAAAACTGAGATTTGATCTATATTGAATGTTGGTGTTCACTGCACTGACTAGGAGCGCCTGATTTCCATATTGAGACTTTTTAGATAATGACCCTTCCTCTGTCTGGATCGCACCATCCCCACTTGTGGAATGGACAGGATTGGGCTAGATGCTTTTTAAGGGCTTTTTCTCTTGTAAGAGTTTTACGGTTCCAAAAGGTCCCATATGATGCCTTTTCTGAAATTCTCTGTTTAAATGTCAGTTTTGAATGGCATCCTCACCAGCTCTTACAAAAAATGAGTGAAGAGATTATAAAAAGTTTTAGAAAGGAAAGTTTTGTGTGTCCTTATAGAATACTTATTTGTCCAAAGTTCAAAAAAAAAAAAAACCCCTTTTTTTTTTTTTTTTTTTTTTTTTTTTTGCCAGAGGGCATGTGAGCTTTTCGGGACAGAGGGAGGAGTATGGGGGAGAAAGTGAGAAAGCAGCCTCCATGGAGAATGGTCACCGCCACATTCCTTCCTCCTCCATTTCTCCCTCCCATTGGGATTTTGGGCACATAGGCATTATATTATATTAGTGCTGAGATCTACAAACCTTGTTAAAATTGGATTCAAAGCTCCACTCAAGATATCAATGAAAGTATATGAATCTCAGTTTTTGTTTTGTTTTTGAGAGGTTTTTGCTATAGGGCACGTGCGCTTGCCAGAAAGACAGAGAGACAGAAAGCGAGAAATCACCCCCAAGTGGGGATGGCCATGACACAATCTCTTCTCCTTCATTCTCCTCTCAGGATCTTGGGCACGCACGCACACGCGCCCAGCCTGAGTTTAAGCCACTAGATCCGACACTCAAACCTTGGTCGACTACATGGTAGTCCAGCGACAGAGGCATTACACCAATTGCTGGTCCCAAATCTCAGTTTTCTGATCTGTAAAATGTAGATATTAGGGGTGGATTCACTTAGTTTGAATCAGCCTTCCACTGTAGAGAATTGTGCTCATGTGATTGAGTTTCTACAGATCTGGTTAAATAAATGTTTCTCAATTTGTTTTAACGTTTTGATCAATCTCTAGCGTCTGAATGACTGCCCTTACTGATTTTTACTGGCCTAATAAATAGATGCCTCTCTAGAAGAGTGCCTTCCTCAAACCATTCATGAAGTCACCAATTCTCCTTGAAGGTTTCTAAACAAGGCCAGATTTCTGCACTGGAATGTTTATTCTGGAAGTTGAGTATAGCTTCCAGGGTGGTTTGCAAGTATTATTTAAGATAATGTATGTGGGGAACCAGCAGTTAGCATAATGGCTATGTCGCTGGAGTCCCACGTAGTCGACCGTGGTTCGCGTCCCGGACCCGGTGGCCTGAAACTCATGCCTGCCGTGTGTGTGTGTGCCCAAGATCCCAGGAGGAGAATGGAGGAGAAGGGATTGCAGTGTGACCATCCCCTCTGGGGGGTGATTTCTCGCTTTCTGTCTCTATGTCTCTCTCTGTCTGTCTGGCAAGCGCACGCGCCCTATAGTGAAAAAACAAAAACAAAAACAAAAACAAAACGTCTCCAAAAATAAAAAAAAGATAATGTATGTGAAAAACCCTGGTATATGGGCTGGTACTCAACGGAAGCTCATTGTTTTGGTTGCTAAATTGGCTGGGCTCTTACCAGCCCATTGAGAACTTAGAAGAATGCTTTCTGTCCTTGGGCCTCAGTTTCTCCAACTGTAAAATGCAGAAGATCTTTCTGCTTTTTAGTTTATTCATTCATTTGTTCATTATGATCTTTTGTTCATCCTTTTCTCTCAGAGATCCTCAGTCCAGGTATGTCCGCCTTTACTCAGGGTATTTGCAAAGGTAGTGCTGTGGGGATTAGAGGCAAGAGAAGACATCATTTTGTCTGGGGGCGTTAATCTTTTTCATTGGAAGTTTAACATCTCTCATTTGATGTAGTTTCCATTTCATTTGAGGGTTTCAATTCAATTTTTAAAGTGTATGGTGGTATTCTCTAAAAAGAATTCTAGCAAGTGACCCCTAGGATGATTTCTGAATAAGAAAGGAAATGATTTTAACACTTGTGATTGCCTTTTGTCTTCATTTTGCTAAGTTATCCTTTTAAAAAAACTTTAAGATGTGAGGGTGAGTGGGTGTGGGGGAGAGAGAGAGAGAGAGAGAGAGAGAGAGAGAGAGAGAGAGAGAAACAGTGACGGGGAAAGTGAGGATGGTCATGCCACAGTCCCTTCTCCTTTACTGTCCTCCTGGGATCTTGGCCATGCGTGCATACGTGCTTAGCATGAGTTTCAAGCCACTGGGTCCGGGACTCAAACCACAGTCGACCATGAAGGAGTCCAATGATGTAACCACTATGCTATCTGTTGGCCCCAAGTTACCCTTTATTTTTGAGGGCCACTTGGGCATTTGACAAAGGAGCGCCTGGTCAAGATTAAGGTAGGAATTAGACATTATTTGATATCAAGAAACCTTTTTCCTGGTAGGAAGGAAGTGATCATTCATTTATCTGTTGTATTAAGTTAGAAGCTGAGTGAGGTCAGTATTGTTAAAATGCTTAGCTTGTATAAATTAATTTTCCCAGGGCTGGCAGGTGGCATGGTGGTTAAGGGCACTGGACTTCCACATGGTAGACTGCGGTTCGAGTCCCAGACCTGGCAGCTTGCTTTCTCACATTATCTTTCTCTCTCCTTTTCTTGCTCTGTCCCTCTCTGATCAAAATAAAAGAAATAAATGAATGAATGAATGAACGAATAAATAAAGTTAAATGAAAATGATTCTTTAAAAAAATAAAAACAATAAATTTAATAAATCTACCCTGAGCCATGGGAGAGAGACAGATGCTGCTTTCAGGGAGCTTAGTCTATTAGAGGAGACACATTAGTAACTGAAACAAAAGCCACCCTCTCCTCAGGGTATTTTTAAAGGTATCCAGTACTGTGATATTAGGGGGGAGAGAGGGAGCTATTATTTTATTTTTTAAGTTTTTTGTTTTAATAGGGAACATGCTCTTGTCACAGAAAGAAAGACAGAAAGAGAAAGTGAGAAGTCACCCCCAAGGGGGGATGCCACAACAAAATCCCCTCTCTTCCATTGTCCTCTTGGAATTTTGAGCATACACTCACACACACACACACACACACACACACACACACACACACACCCTGTGTGATTTTCAAACCGCTAGGTTGGGAACTCGAACCATGAAGTTGGCCATGTGGGTTCTACCTGCCTTGAATGCTACACCATCTGCTGGCCCTAAAGGGAGTTAATTTTGTCTTGGATGATTTATTAAGGATTCTTGGAGAAGAAGGGTTTTGAGTTATGAGCTGTGCCTTGAAAGCCACAGATGACAGAGACCCCAGATCTCACATGAAGAAGTAGCTGGCATAAAAGCCCATGGTAAGCCAGTGTGCCGTGTGTTTGGACAACGTTGAGATCAGTGTGGCTTAGAGGTAGAAGGTACTATAGGGTAAGATGGGCTTTGGGCTAAATAGTGGAGGAGACTGAAGGCTAAGTTGAGGACATTGACTGTATCATCTGTGCACTGAGGTGCTGGCCATCTTCCCCTACCACCTAGAATTTGCATAGTGTATCAAGAGTGTTTGAACAGGAGAATAATCATAGTGATGTTCGAAATCAATGTTTCTTTGTAATGGAGAAATTTGTGCCTTTTTCAACTTTTCTGAGATACCAAGCCAAAAAATGAAATGCCTTGGTAATTATTATGCACACAGGAAGAGACAATATGGACAAGCTATGACCATATTGCCTAGAAACCTGGTTTTGAGTACTGACTCTGCGTTATGCTAGCTGTGTCACCAGAGGCAAGGCGCTTCCCCTCTGGTACAGAGGATGACTTCTGCCTTCTCAGACAATTCATCAAGTGATGTGATCAAGGTTTTTGAACATTATACAATACCATCTTTAAGTGAAGAACTGTTGCTTATTAAGAGCAAAAAGTTTACATGAAGCTGCATTTCAGAGGAGCGGTTCCTACAGGCATTTCAGGCCATTTATCTTAAGGCCAGTGGGGTAAGGAGTTCTCTCCCACTTAGTGCTTCCCACCCTAGGCCTCATTATAGTTTTTATTTTGTAACCCTCACCCCCAGAAGCAACTGATATTTTATTTTTTTTCTAGAGCGAGTAAGTTTTGAGCCTAATTGCATGCTTTCTCTAAACAACGGACTGTAGAGCCTTCATTTGTTCATTTGTTCATTTCACAAGTGTTTATTAAGTACCTACTATGTGTCAGACACTCTTCTAGACACTTGGTACATATCAGAGAACAAAGCAAAGCTCTTGTAGCATTTACATTCCATTTGGCCAGGAGAACAAGCAATAAACAGCTCAATAGGTTGAGCTGCCATGGCACAGTGGTAACGTAGTGCCCCATAAGGCTGAGAACCATATGGCCGACCAAGATACCTGCTGGACCCCTCTCCTCACATTGGCATGTGTGTTGGCATATGCCCTAAATCCTGACAAGCTGGAGTTGGGGAAAGGGGGTCACAATGTGAGGAGACCATACTGAAGGTGTTTTCTCTCTCTTTCTCTCTCACATGCATGTACCTATACTCTCTATCATAACAACAACAAAAACAACAACAAAACCAGTTCAACATAATAAAGTTAAAAACATAGTATACAAGAAGATAATAACTGCTATGGAAAAATAGGGCTGAGTGAGGGGATATGGGAGCAGTTTACAATTTAAACAGGAAAAAAAAATGGGACCTGCAGGTGGCATGGTGGTTAAGGGTGCCAGACTCCCACATGGCCAACTGTGGTTCAAGTCCCAGACCTGGCAGCTTGCTTTCTCACTTTCTCTCCCTCCCTCCCTCCCTCTCTCTCTCTCACTCTGCCCATCTCTATTATCTATAAATAAATAAAGTTAAATAAAATAATTCTTTAAAGAAAAAAAAAACCTTATGTGAGAAAGCTTTGTAAATGTAAATTCCCTAAATACCTTTTAGAGTTGAATATTTTCAGACAAGTTTGAAAATTGCCAAAGTTGTCTGTATTCTTTTGCAGGATCATCCTGCTTTGCTTTAAGGAATGCTGTTCATTCATTCAATCAATATTTATTGAGTTCCTGCTTGGTTGAATGAATAAACACTGATGATAATAGTGATAGCTAAAGCATTATTTATATATGTGATCTCATTTAATCCTTATAACAACTCAGTAATATAGACATATGTCCCCAAGTGAGCAATCCTGTAGCATACAGGCAATTAATCTGATTAAGGATACCCTTCCTCATTCTGAAAAGCAATCGTAGGAAGAAGATGACTTTGCTGAGTATCACTAATGTCTTTGGGATTGGCAGGGCCAGCTGGTTAGTGAGTTCTGGCAGTAACCTCCTTTCCATAGCTTTTATTGCTATTGCTTTATCAGACATTACCTGTGGGCTTAAGAATGACTTTTTAAAAAAAGTTTATTTATTTCATTCATGAGAGAAAGAAAGAGAGAGGCACCCTTGGGAGGGTCTTCATGTCATGATCCTTCCTGTAACCCTTCAGCCAGGTAGAATCATGCCATAGGCATCTGCAGCTTGTTGAGGCAGACTGAGAGAGGGGTAGCATGGGGAGTCTGGAGCCTTCCCACATGGTCTCTGGCATAGTGCAATAGTGTCCCTGTTGCCTGCATCACCATGGCTGGGCCGAGATGTGACTGTTTTCAAGAAGCTATCTACTAGCTGCTGAGGAAGGCCAGTTGGTATGGTTGGTGGTCAAGCCTCATCATACATGACTGAGGACCCTCTGTACTAAAATTGTCACTCTGTTAGGTGAAATCGTGTGCTCCTTCATTAGAGAAGGGACAATATTAAGGAAATTATGAGACCTTTTAGTTTTCTTCCACTCTAGCCACTGAGTGAGTGAATAACAAGTAAAATATGTGTCTAGGTTGGAAGCTCTAAGAAAGGAAAGCCTCAGCTTTTCGATTGGGTAGCAGGTGAATAATCAATTAGGAAGAAATAAGGAAGAAGGGCCTTGGTAAAAGGTCGAATTGGAAGTCAAAAAGGAAAGGTAGGCTCTTTCCCACTATACACGATGGCAGGCGATAAAGCTGCAAAACAGGATACTAAGGAGAAGAAACCTGAAGCCAAGAAGGCTGATGCCAGTGGCAAGGTTAAAAAGGGTGACCCCAAGGCTAAAAAGCCCAAGAAGGG
>NW_006160229.1:1348035-1348462 GCF_000334495.1 Tupaia belangeri chinensis | reverse complement strand
CGAAAAGAAAAAGGAGAAGGTTCTTGCGACTGTCACAAAACCAGTTGGTGGAGACAAGAATGGTGGTACCCGGGTGGTTAAACTGCGCAAAATGCCCAGGTATTATCCTACTGAAGATGTGCCTGGAAAGCTGTTGAGCCACAGCAAACAACCCTTCAGTCAGCATGTGAGAGAGCTGCAAGCCAGGGTCACTCCCGGGACCATTCTGATCCTCCTCACTGGACGCCACAGAGGCAAGAGAGTGGTTTTCCTGAAGCAGCTGAGCAGTGGCTTGCTCCTTGTGACTGGAGTGCTGGTCCTCAATCGAGTTCCATTGCGTAGAACACACCAGAAATTCGTCATTGCCACCTCCACGAAAATTGATATTAGCAAAGTAAAAATCCCAAAGCACCTTACCGATGCTTACTTCAAGAAAAAGAAACTGCGG
>NW_006160229.1:1324531-1347985 GCF_000334495.1 Tupaia belangeri chinensis | reverse complement strand
TAAAGAAAAAAAAAAAAAAAAAAAAAAAAGCGAAGGGTAGATAAGAGTACCTGATCTCCATGCCTGGCCAGGCTGGGTTTTGCTCAGTTAAGAGAAGGATACAGTGCATCCTCCCCCACTTCCTCTTTCAGTCTTTCCTCCCCTCCTCCCTCCTTTCATTCTCCCAGTCCTCTCCCTTTCTCCTCCCTCTTCTCTCCTCCTCCCTCCCCCCCACTGCTCTCCCTGTACCCCACCCCCAGCTGTAGTTTACTAAGTATGCTAAGTATCTGGGAGCTGAGGTGGAGACCTAGCTAGAGATGGGACTGATTTCTGCTGGAGAAACCAAAAATTAACCAGAGGGTGGAATATCAAATCCTGCCTGTTTTTCTCTTTTAACTTACAGCTCTTCAGTTTATGGTTTCCTTGACATATCCAAAGCCGTTGCCTCATCACCTCTTTATTGGTTTATTACAATGATTTCTTAAATTCTAAGCATATAATAATCCAGATTTGACCCTGCTACTTACCAGTTTGGAATTTTTTAGTGACTGTCTACTTCCGTTACGATAAAGCTAGGCTTCTGAATATGGCATGTAAGGGTCTTCTTTACTTCCCTTTCAGTCATGTGATCAAACCTTTATGTTTTCTTTTAGGTCTAGTTTGATCTCCCAAGCAGTCTTCTCTGATTGCTAGCCTAATTCCTTGTTTGTTGCTTCTGTGTTTTTTGTATATAGTGTGGTTTTAATTACAGACTGTGCTGATTGCTTGCTTTTCTCTCGCTGCCCCAGGTTGCCAGTTATTTGCGATGGACATTATTCATTTTGCATCTCACCAATTTTGTTCCTTGGTCATCACATTTAACTGTGAGAAGTTCAGCCTTCTTGTCTTCCTTGAGACATTCTCTTTCTGGCACACATCTTTTTGTTTTTTTTTCCCTCTCATTCCTTTTTCATTCAATTCAATCTAGTTCATGCTAGGTACCAGACAATATGGTAGTTTCTGATTATAGAAACCTAAGGAAGATGTGGTTACTGTTTCGTGGGTCCCACGAAACACAGGCAGACTGCTAGGGACAGAAATTCTTTAGTGCAGAGCGGGCAGATGGCATGGTGGTTAAGGGCACTGGACTTCCACATGGTCGACTGCAGTTTGAGTCCCAGACCTGGTTGGTGGCTTGCTTTCTCACTTTCCCTCTTTCTCTCACTCTGTCCCTCTCTGGTCAAATTTAAATAAAATAAAGTTAAATAAAATAATTCTTTAAAATAAAAGAGCTCTTCGATCGCTATTTTGAATCCAGTTCCATACAAATTTCAGCAGCCACTGCTACCTCAACCCAAACTGAGTGCGCTGGGGCACCCCGCTGCTGAGTTCCGTAGCCCTAGAGGACAGGAAGGAGTACAGTAACAGAAGAATTTGCGGAGGGATCCAAGATCAAGGCAAGCAAGAATCAGCAGGATGACGGTTGTAGACTACACAATTAACACAGATCCAGTCACTGGACGATCAAGAGGATTTGAATTTGTGCTTTTCAGAGATGCTGCTGGTGTGGATAAGGTTTTGGAACTAAAAGAACACAAACTGGATGGCAAGTTGATAGACTCCAAAAGGGCTAAAGCTTTAAAAGGGAGAGAACCTCCCAAAAAGCTTTCTGTAGGTGGACTGAGCCCAGATCCTTCTGAAGAACAAATCAGAATATTTCGGAGCCTTTGAAGAGATTGAAAACAGTGAACTTCCCATGGATACAAAAACAAGTGAAAGAAGAGGATTTTGTTTTATCACATACACAGATGAAGAGCCAGTAAAGAAATTATTAGAAAGCAGATACCATCAGATTGGTTCTGGGAAGTGTGAAATCAAGGTTGCACAACCCAAAGAGGTATATAGGCAACAACAACAAAAAGGAGGAAGAGGTGCTGCAGCTGGTGGAAGAGGTGGATCTAGGGGTCGTCGCCAAGGTCAGGGCCAGAACTGGAACCAGGGATTTAATAACTATTATGATCAAGGATATGGAAATGACAATAGTGCCTATGGTGGTGATGAAAACTATAGTGGCTATGGCTGATATGATTATACTGGGTATAGCTATGGGAACTATGGCTATGGACAGGGATATGCAGACTACAGTGGCCAACAGAGTACTTATGGCAAGGCATCTCGAGGGGGTGGCAATCACCAAAACAATTATCAGTCATACTAAGGGAGGACATTGGAGAAAACAGGAGTAAAGTTAAAGTAACCCATCTTGCAGGACGACATTGAAGATTGGTCTTCTGTCGATCTAAGATGATTATTTTGTAAAAGACTTTATAGAGTGTCTAAGACACAACTGTGTCCAACTGTCTATAGCCACCAATTAGTTTTCTTTGTTTTTACTTTGTCCTTTACTATCTGTGTCATGACTCAATGTGGATTTTGTGTTTATACAAATTTTATTTGTATGATTTCATGTTAAACCTCAAATAAATGCGTCCTTATGAGATTGTTTTTCAGGGTCAGGTACTACATAGCTCTGTAAAAAAAGGTAACCTTAAATAAGTAATAATTGAGGCACAATTTATTTTGTAGGGAGTATTGGTCCACAGGGAGAAACTGCAGTCTTTTATAAATAATCAGCCCTGGTGTTTACCCTGTTACCCATTTTTGTAGATGTATTCTATATGTTAAGGCCTTGTCTCCCTGCTAACTGAGGCTACCACCACACCTCTGATGTTCTTTCCCTTCGGATATCTGGAGGCTTTGTCATGAAACTAGATCATGATATTGTGATTGGTGGAAGCTTTCTAGTAGACTGTGTAAACTTCTGGATTATACTTTTTAAGAAAGATGCTTTTTGAACAACACCATGTAGCATATTTTGCTTGCTTACTATTTCTAGTAAGCCATTTATGACTTGCTCCTTGCTCTCAGAGTAAATCTCTGGTCTGCTAGAAAAAGCTTTCTCTAATAACATGAGTTTAAGTGTCTTGGTAAAAATCTTCAGATACAAGAAGAGTACTGTAAAGCTGTGTGGTAGGAGCTAATGGCTTAAGAGCATTGAAAATAGTTGGGAGGATTTTGGCAGATAAGTATTAGATTAAAATGTGAACTAGTGGAAAACCAGCAGTTAGTGTAATGGCTATGTCGCTGGACTCCCACATAGTCGACTGCGGTTCGCATCCCGGACCCGGTGGCTTAAAACTCACACCGCGCATGTGTCCGTGTGTGCCCAAGATCCCGAGAGGAGAATGGAGGAGAAGGGACTGCGGCATGACCATCCTCCCTGGGGGGTGATTTCTCACTTTCTGTCTCTCTGTTTCTCTCTGTCTGTCTGGCGAGCGCATGCGCCCTATAGCGAAAAAAAAAAAAAAGTGAACTAGTGACAATAATTTAGTTGCACTTTTTGAAATGTCACAGCCATCATCAGACTGAACAAAGTTTTTGTATGTGGACATTAAGCTGTAGAGTTGTGTGGTGTGAATTAGAAAAATTCATAACTGATCTCATTTTTAATGCAGTTAGCGCATGAGCTGAATAGTTAACCATTTCCATATTCAGACATAGGAAGGAATAGTGGACAAGATATTCTTGAGTCTTATGTGTATAAATGGTGATCTAAGTGTGACCAAGTCATGTCATGTTAGCACATCTGGTGCACTGAAAGGTCAACTGATGTCTGTTTTAGAGGACTTCCTCTGACTTTGAGTTTTTTATTAAGTGTAGTTGGATTTAGGGAAGTTGGGTTCTGTGGCTCCAAGTTAGCTGCTGGGATTGGCATAGGCTTTCACAGGCAGACTAGTTGATCTTACACTCAGTGTAAGTTCTTTAATACTAATGAACCTGCTGGCGTCGTGTGTGTGCGCGTGTGCATGCCTGCAAGTGTTCCAATGATGCTTGTACTTGCTGAGCTATCAAGTAACAATGCTCTTGGCCTTGTTTGGCTCCTATTTTGCTATGTGATGTACATCTAGGCCAAGTACCAGTGTTGGCTATTGCAAGGGATTCTGTTTATTCGTCCAGTATGCAAACGGAGAATGGAAGGGAGATCATTTTATTTTGTGTAGTCAGTAAGTGCGGTGCCTAGGGTAGTAAATCCTGTTAAGTTCAAATTTACGATTAGGTGGCAGGTTGACATTGAAATTGTCCTTTTCCCTGATCAAAAAGGAATAAAGGCTTTTGAAACAAAATTTTAAAAATTAAAAAAAAATTTTTTGTGTGTAGTATGACAAGTCTGCAGACCTTTGGAGAGATCCCAGAGACTTCCTTTCAGTTTTTAGAGGAGCCATCCTGCTTGTCTTATTTACTTACTTACTTATTTATTTAAAAAAATTTTTAATAGAAGTCTTTGTTTGGGTGGGATGAGAGCAAAGGGATTCCACTGACAAAAAAATAAATAAATAAATAAAAAGTGTGGCTACTACTGTTTTAAACTGAGAGATACAGTGCTGTATTGTGAAAACAATCTAAGCAAAACAGATGCTGTCCTGTTTGGCAAAAGTCAGTTTCTTTTCTAAGCTCTAGCGGATCTGTTTACACAGCCAGGAAGTCTGAGGGTAGGTGGGCTGGTGCCTTTCTACCCGTTTCTTACCATCACCTGTGTGCCCCACCCACCTTGCTCAGTGCATACTTCCCCTTTCACTGTATTGTGAAAACAATCTAAGCAAAACAGATGCTGTCCTGTTTGGCAAAAGTCAGTTTCTTTTCTAAGCTCTAGCGGATCTGTTTACACAGCCAGGAAGTCTGAGGGTAGGTGGGCTGGTGCCTTTCTACCCGTTTCTTACCATCACCTGTGTGCCCCACCCACCTTGCTCAGTCCATACTTCCCCTTTCCCCTACTGTTTAATTCAGAGGTCTTCAAAACTTGGTGTGGGCAACATTTTAGCTACCTTAAAGTGTAAAGCTACCCAAAGAGGGATTGCACTGAGCTCCTTGTTCTGGGACAGGGTCAGTGGTTCTTCTGTGCAGACAGAGCTTTCATTCTGTTACCTCTGTGACAGCCCGGACCATAATGTAACAACAATGTGAGGGACCAGAATGTAACACTGTGACGTCATTGTTCCTGTCATTGTTCCTTTGATCCGTCAGCTCCTGCCCCTGGGAAATGTGAGCCTCCTCATAGCAGGGTCATTCTGAATCCTCTGTGTCCAATAGTGGGGCCCCACAGAGAACAGCTGCTTCTGCAGGTTTGAGGAAAGAAGGGAAGAAGTGTATGAGTGTGCATGTGTGTGCATGTGGAGGTGGAAGTGTGAGGATTAGTCTGGACCACAGAAAGCAACTCCCCTACTCCCCTCCCTCCCCCACAAACAATGCTTAGGAGATGATTTGGACTTGACAAACCCAGTGTAAACAAAATGGAAGAGTATGTTGAGGGCAGAGGAGGAGATTAAGGGTCCCAGCCCTCAGGGTTTCTACTCACCATGCCTTTCAGGTGACTTCTGTGAAAAAGTGTTTTTCACTTCCCTGACTCCAGCCTTTCTCTGTCTCTAGGTCTGGGCTCAGATGGGGCAGCTTGTCTTTAAAAGCGTTTTCTCTATCAAGTGGAGACTCTAAGTCAGAGGAGTTGAATGTAGCCTTGGAGGAACTAACATTTGGAGTACAGGCTCAAGGTTCTGTCCCAGACCTGTTCACTTGTGAGTTTAATTATGGGCCCTTAGTCCCAGGAAAGCTAATGTCTTCAAGGTCACCTTGTTACAACAGTAACTTGTTAAGAGTCAGGACTCACTTTAAATCTGCATGCTCATGCTGAGAAGTACAAAGCTCTTGAAATTTGAGAAGCCATGAGTTCATGCCGCAGGAGAAGAAAACAGGTTTTTATTTTCCTAAATCTGCTTTCTCCACTTTAATGATAACTTCCCAGTCTTTAGTTTTTCTTTCTTTCTTGTTAGTTGGATGTATTCCCCCACCCCACCCCACCCCCCTTTTTTTTTTTTGGTGACGGGGCACTGTTTGTAGTAGAGGAGACTGGTATTGCATTGCAGTAGGTAGAATAATGGCTTATTCACATAAACCAGTACATGTTCATTCTTTGGTGAAAAACAAACCAAAAAACCCACAATAAACAAAACAAAACAAAAAACTAAAAAACACCCTAATGGAATACAAACTCTATTGCAATTCTGGATATCTCTGATATTTTCTCTCTGTTTTTCATTGTCATCTTTTAAATTTTTTTTCCAGATTTTTGTCATAGAGTATGTGTGTACTGTGGCAGAAGAGACAGAGAAAGAGAGAGGGAAAGCGAGAAACCACCCCCAAGGGAGGATGGCCATGCTGCAATCCCTTCTTCTCCATTCTCCTCTTGGATTTTGGGCATGCAGGCACACACACCTGGTGTATTTTTCAAGTTGCCAGTCTAGGACTCTAGCCTCACAGCTGGCTATGTGGGATCTAGCACCTTAATCACTATGCCACTTGGTGGCCCTTATTCGTCATCTTTTTACTCAAGAAAATTACTGTTTTCTCACCAAGATGGGGGGGGAAGCCAAATTTTTGCAAACTTTGGATGTGACAATTATGCAAAAATGCATACCCATCATTAGGAAAATGTCTTCATTAGCACAAAAACACGGATTGATTACCCATCAGTATGTTAATATATGTTAAGGTAGCCTTTTGACATGTAAATTCTAGTTTGCACACCTCAAGTTTTACCTGCTGCACTCACTTCTAGAACCTCAGAGGAGACTCTGATACAAAGTGTTTGTAGCTTTTTTTTTTTTGCCAAAGGATTTCTCCAACTGACAAGAGTTCCAATAAGCAGTGGACCTGTAAGATGATTTAAGAGCTGAGGCTTCTGCTAAATTCAGAAGTGCTTGCTTAATAAAGGAAAAGATATACAGCCTAGTATTCATAATGTAGTTTGCAATGGAGTTTTTATTAATCCTTTATTCTGCAAGCAACCAGAAGGATCACAAAGGATATAGTTTTAGAAATCTAAATCATCATAAACTGACCTTAATAGCAAATGTACAACGTGTGTTAGGACCAAGAAAGACTAAGATATCTCCATTATCGTTATTCATTCTTATTTCATGTATTTCAAAAAATGGGCAAGGGGTGGGCCGAGACAATGACATTTGAACATATAGCTGCATGTCAAGTTAGCCTCTGAATCCACTCGGTACTGTAGCCATGGAGAGAAAAGGAGAAATTTTATTTTAGACAAGCTGTCACTTTGCCAGAAATTGACTCGTCTGGACAAGACAGTTTATTTGCTTTTATTGTCCTCAAATTAAACGACTCTGCCTGACTCTTCAGCTTGTCTTAAATGTTTGATTAAACACTGGGAGAATTGTCAATATCGCTCAACTTCTAAGTCATTCAACATCCTAATCCTTCACATTCCTTGCAATTGAGGCTATTTTCTCTCAAGCCATTTCGGAGGTTGTGTCAGACATCAGGAGGGTTAGAGCCTCTTACTTTGGCCTTATGTCTGGTGATCATTCTCTGCAAGAGGTATGCAGCTTATCTAGAGATTTACAGTGCACTAATGACTGAATGCAAGCCAAGCATAGGTTAACCAGTTCTGAAGTAGATAGACACCCATGTGTGTAGTTGCTTCAGAACAACCCCAATTTACTCCAGTGTGCTCATACCTGCTTTCCTCAAAAAATATTCAGGCAACGGAAAAACTTCTGTCATCTGTATTAGAGATCCTAGTTGTTGAACTTGGATAAATTTAATGTATTCTCTTGAGCCCAAACACCTGTTCATCCTGTATCCCCTACCATGAATAATCAGTTCTTCTCATGATTATGATAGGCCTGTTGAGAAAATTGCCCATCTTCTTATTATAATTTTTATGCATACTCAAAATGAATATTTAAACTGTGGTTTGTCAAGAGCTATGTCCAGTTGTTAGCTTTGCACAATGGTATGTGAATAGTGTGTACGTGGAAGTTGGTTTTAACATAAAAATGAAATGCTCAGGGATTTTTTTGATCTCAGTCTCATCCCAGTAAAATACCAAGAGCCACATTTATTCTTTCCTCTGTTTTCTTTTTTTCCCCCCTAAAACCCTGGCCACAATATTTGCTCTTAAAGAAGATAATTATCATAAGGCATCTATATGATTACAGATTATGTGATCCTAAATCCTTCTTTGGTAAAAATGACTGGATTGATTTCAGAATTCGAGCCTCTTTGTGGTACATCGGTTAGAAGTGACCATTTCAGAGAAAGCGAAGGGGGACTTAGGCACACTCAGAAAAGAGTGCTGCATAAATAAGGGGAATCACACTGAATTGGCAAAGATGATTTTAATGGCTGGAACCCCTTCCTGTTATGATAATTACAGGAACATCTTTAAGCTCCTTTCTGAAGAACTTGTGAATTGAAATAGAACTTGTTTTAATGAATTTAATTACTTTGACATTCAAGTTAGACTTTTTGTGATGAACGATTTCTGTGTTTTCACCTCCTGTTTATTAAACATAAACTGTCATTAATGCACTTTCTTTTTATAATATGAATATTATTTATACAATTATGTACTATGTTTTGTGACAGAAATACACTTTTTTAAGATGACTATGATTTTAGGAAAATATGCATACATCTGTTTTTTAAAAACTACATTTTAGAATAATAGTATTTCTTCCTTTCTGGAGTATTAAAAAAATAAGGCTGGTTGTCATTTCTGCTTGAAGTTTAGCATGATGACAAATATCAGACAGTCGTATAAATTCCAGGATAGGGATATCTCAGTTTCTCGATTCTGAAAGCCCAGTTAGTTGGCCCAATGGAAATGAAGATTTCTCTCAAGCACCTGCCTGAAACAGAAGTCCTTCCGACAGACTGCGCGACCCCTCATTAAATCAGCGTGCTGACATGAACCCAGATGTAATCTCTTTAACCTTGTCCTGTAAGGCACACACAAGTCGTGACCGGGGAATTCAAAGTAAATTAGGTTTTATGTGAAAGTCTATAATTTAAATTCAATTTGATTAAAATAATGTCTGATTTGTGTTTGTAATGAAATATTCCACTGCAGCTACGTGAGTGCGCGCGCGTGTGTTTGTTCCTTTTTGAATTTGTACACTTAAATCTTTTCACATCCTCGTCTTTTATTTTAAGATGGGTAGATTTCCATTATTAGCTTATTCCTACATTCTTGAATTGAAGAGGCTTTAGTAGGAGGACGACGTATGTAAAAATCTGTTTTGGTTAACAAAATAATATACGGAGATAGCCATGTATTACTGATTTCAGGAATTCATGGGAAATGAATCACTTTAAGAGCGTGAATATAATTGTTTACTATGTTGAAAACATTTTTTCCATATTCAGTACCAGAGTATTAGAACTCCTTTATTGCATGTAAGCTGTCCTGAATATATTTTGTTAAATCAATCATTCTTAACATAAATTAGCAATAATAATTTTAAGAATCTGTTACTATCAGAATTCTTTCGTTATGTTTTTACATTCCTGGTTCCCTTTCTCAGCTTTCTCTACGTAATTCTGTTTTCTGAGAACAACCTACAGAGAGCCAAAAATATATCTTGATTTCAGCTATCCTCTTGAACCAGGAGCTATTTGCTGGAAATTTTACAATTTGTTCTTTAAAATTTTTTTTAAATTTTTTTGAATTTTTTATAAAGTGCTCTGCTTGCCACAGACAGAATGTGAAAGTGAGAAACCACCCCTCAAAGGGGATAGTCACACTGCAGTCCCCTCTGTTTCCACTTCTACTCTCACCTTAGGACCCTGGGCATGCATGCACATGCACCTATCAGGTGCAAGTCCCTGGGTTTGGGAGTTGAACTGTGTAATCAGCCATGAGGGATCCAACCGCCCTAACCATTGCACCACTGGCTAGCCTCTGCAATTAATTTCTTCTTCTTTTTTTTTTCACTTCTTAAAGCTATGGTTTTTCTTCCCATTTAACATCTCCACCTTCTCTCTATGACTCCTAGGGGTTTGCATGAACTAATGCCTAGGTGGCTGCTCCCTTCCCAACTGTTTCCTCTCACTAGCTATCGCCCAGAAATTCGCTGCTTAGCCTTATTGTGGTCCTAAGAAGCAAGATGGGGATGTGGACCCAGAGGTTTAATATCAGGGAACTTGAAGAACATACCGAAGAGGGAGAAAAACAGAGGAGGCTAGAGGTGTTTTTAGCTTTGGGAGTCCAGCACATTATCTGGGTAAGCAAGTGCATTCAGCTCAGAATTGCTCCTAATACTGATTTATTTTAAAAAGTCAATTCTTTTTTTTTTTAAGGTTTTTTTTTCTTTTTTCTTTTTTTTTTTGGGGGGGGGGCGTTGCTATAGGGTGCGTGCGCTCACCAGACAGAGAGAGAGAAAGTGAGAAATCACCTCCCAAGGGGGATGACCATGCCACAATCCCTTCTCTTCCATTCTCCTCTTGGGATTCTGGGTGGGCACACACACATACATGCCTGCTGTGAGTTTTAAGCTGCCAGGTCTGGGACTTGAACCCTAGTTGGCCATGTGGGAATCAAGCAATGTAACCATTATGCCATCTGCTGGTCCCAAAAGTCAATTCCGTAATTAACACTGAGAGCACAAATTTGTTCTTTGCTGCCCTAATCTAAAGTGTCCTCCTCTTGTAGCAGATGGGGCATCCTGGAGAATGCATACTGGATTGGGGGTCTAGAGATCTGAACACTATTTCCGTTCTTGCCTTTTATGGCTTTCAGTGTTGCCTTAGGCTAGCCACTTTTTTTTTTTTAAGAGAGATTTTTTGCTATAGGACATGTACACTCTCCAGAGAAACAGAGACAGAGACAGAAAGTGAGAAATCACTCCCATGGATGGATAGCCATGCTGCAATCCCTTTTCCTCTGTTCTCTTCTCAGGATTTTGCACCCTCATCCACGTACTCCCAGCATGAGTTTTAAGCCACCATGTCTAGAACTTGAACCACAGTTGACTATGTGGGAATCCAGCAACATAATCATTACGTCATCTGCTGGTCCCTGGGCTAGCCAATTTTTAAGGTAGAGAGTTATGGTACTTTGCAGTTATATTGACTCATCTTTTAAAAAATTTATTAATTGAGAGGACTAGCAGGTGGTGTGGTGGTTATGGCACTGGACACTCTCACATGGCCTACCATGGTTCAAGTCCTGGACCTGGTGGCTGGTTTTTTCACTTTCTTTTTTTCTCTTTTTTCTCTCTCTCTGTTTCTCTCTCTGGTTAAATTAAAATAAATAAAATAATTCTTTAAAACTTACTAATTGAAAATAGGGGGACCAGCAGTTGGTTATGTTGCAATCCCAAGAGGAGAAGGGATTGTGATGTGGCCACCCCCCCCCAGGGGGCGTGATTTCTTGCTTTCTGTCTCTCTGTCTCTCTCTTGTCTGTCTAGTGAGCGCACACGCCCTATAGTAAAAACCTTTCCAAAAAAAAAGAAAAAGAAATTAGGAAACAAATTACTGAGATATAATTTATACTCAATAAGGTGCCCATAACTTAAACGTGGAGTGGAGAAGGATTAGTTTTTTGAGTACTTATAGTCCACACAACCACCACTCAGATCAGGGTATGATGCATCTCCAGTACACCAGCAAACTCATCCTTGTGCCATCCCAGGTACTCTTTACACCTCTACTGCTAATTGGGACTTGAGCTGGTGCGGCTGGCAAGGGTTGTGGTTGTTTAGGGCATTGGACTCCCAGATGGCTGACTGTGGTTCAAATTCCAGACCTGGTGGTTTGCTTTCTCACTTTCTCTTTCTCTTCCCCTCTCTTTCATTCTATCCCTCTTTGGTCGAAACAAACAAACAAACAAACAAACAAACAAATGTTAAATAAAAAGAGAAATAATTCTTTAAAAAAAAAGAAATTTAAGCTGGTGTTTATATGTGAAAGTCTTGAGCCATTTCAGTGCATCTAACTGATCATTATCCACTCAATAACTATTTGATAAGAACATTTTTTGGTGAGTGGGACTGACAGTGGCTCAGTGGTAAAATGTGATGTTCTACAAGACTGACTCACATAGGAAAAGTTCTTGGTTTGTGTCAGGAGACCTCCATGAATACACTGGGCACATGCATGCCCATGATCCAGTCTAGCTGAGGCTGGAAATGTGGTTATGTTTATTTTTTTTTTTAGAATTATTTAATTTCATTTATTCATTCATTTATTTTAATTTGACTATAGAGAGAGACACACAGAGGGAGAGAGGGAAAGTGAGAACACAAGCCACCAAGTCTGGGACTCGAACCATGCTCAGCCATGTGGGAGTGTCCAGCACCTTAACCACCATGCCACCAGCCGGCTCCAAATGTGGTTATCCTAAAGGGGATTGTGGCATAAAGACCCCATCAGGGTTTTTTTTTTTTTTTTCTCTCTCTCAATGAATAAATATTTACTTAAAATGTTCTATTATTAGTTTAGTTTAGTTTTTGCTATAGGGTGCATGTACTCACTACAGGAAGACAGAGAGAGAGAGGGACAGTGAGAAATCACCCCTCGGGGGTGGGGGGACCATGCTCCAATCTCTTCTCCTCCAATGTCCTCCTAGGATTTGGGGCACACATGCGCTCACACCCGGCATGATCTTCAAGCTCTTGGGTCCAAGACTCAAACTGTTAAAGTCTCCATGTGAGATCTAGCACCTTAATCTCTACACCACCCACTGGCCCCAAAAATTTTTAATTTACTCTGAGTTTTATTCAGTCATTTTTCTTAGCAAGTGGAATACTTTAAAATATATTAGGGGCCAGCAGATGGCGTGGTGTTGAGGTACTGACTCCCACATGGCCGACCACGGTTTGGGTTCCGAATCTGATGGGTTGCTTTCTCACTCTCCCTTTCTTTCTGTCTGTCTCTCTTTGGTCAAAATTGAAGAATAATGATAGTAAATAAAGAAATCTTAAAAAATAACATTTTATTCCCTGAGTTTTGGACTGGGTGTGAAGTCAGAACCCAGAGGACCCTTCCTGAGCACCTGTGAGCACCATAGTGTCAGTACCAAAATTCCCCAGTGCTTACCCCTACCCCCATCCTAGGGTTTGACCTCAGATCTGGAAACAAACAAACAAAAAACAAAAGGAATTCTTTTTACATGTAGTGTTAGACTTAATAAAATAAAAGAAGAGAAAAAATTGACTAACAACATATGGTTTAGGATTTTCCTGAAACTTATGTACATTGTTTTCTTGGATCTTCACAGTCACCAAAGTTGAAAAGCATTCAATACATCTAACCTATGCGACCTGAACATCTTAGCCCAACCTACCTGAACTGTGCTCAGAACAGTTACGTTAGCCTACGATGGGGCAATGTCATCTAACGCAAACCCTATGTTATAATAAAGTGTTAAATGTCATGTAATTTATTAAATACAGCACAGAGTGTTAATTGTTTATCCTTGTGATCACATGGCTGACTAGGAACTGTGGCTTGTGGCTATTGGCCAGCATCTCAAAAGAACATCATGCAGCATATTTTATAGCCCAAAGAAAATATCAGAGTTTAAAATTCAGAATTTAGAGTAGAGTTTCTACTGAACTGAATTTGAATCTCCATTGGGCTGACCTCAAAGCACAACTTAACACAGCAGAAAACCTTCCAGAATCATGTACCCTGTCCAATAGGATAGAATAGAAGAGCCACATGTGGTTATTTAGATTTGATTACTTCAAATTGAATAGAATTGAAAATTCAGAGGGCATATTGGTTGAGGTGCTAGACTCCCACATGACCGACTGTGGTTTGAGTGCCAGACGTGGCTGCTTGCTTTCTCAGTTTTTTTTTTTTTTTTTTGAGAGGTTTTCACTATAGGGCGCGTGCACTCGCCAGACAGACAGAGAGAGACAGAGAGACAGAAAGCGAGAAATCACCCCCCAGGGGGGATGGCCACGCCGCAATCCCTTCTCCTCCATTCTCCTCTCGGGATATTGGGCAGGCACGCACATGCGCCCAGCGTGAATTTTAAACCACCAGGTCCAGGACATGAACTGCGGTTGACTACATGGGAGTCCAGCGACATAGCCATTACACTAACTCCTGGTCCCTGCTTGCTTTCTCAGTTTCTCCCTCTCTTGCACACGTGTTATAGTGTAAATTAGAAAAATGATAATAACAAACACAATTAAATAATTCTTTTTAAAAAATAAAATAGAAAACTCGGTTTTTCAGTAGCACCAGGTCCATTTCAGGTGCTCAGTAACTCTGTTGATTACCATTACCAAGCAGCATAGGTTCACATGCACATCATTACAGAAAGTTCTACTGGATGGCGCTCATCTAGAGAACAGTTAAGTCTCTATCCTCAGCGTGGAGAATTCTCACTTAGCTGACTTAGTTAGGAATGGTGTACCCCAGACTTCTTGTAAACCTCTTGGAAATTCACCCTTCATTACCCTCCCTCAACAGCTTATGCCCACTCCTTTGCAACAAGGTAACCAATGCCTGGAAGAGAAACCATTTGTTTCTCTCTTCTCAACTTTGGTTCTTTACTTTGAAGATGGAGACAGAGCCCATCTTAGCCAGTCTTTCAGAGGAAGCAGTAATTCTGTTCTTTTTGTAGTAAAAATAGACGGAACTCCAGTCTCTATGGGTTTTGGAGTGTGGTGAGGTTATAAGAATTCCCACATGAATTATATTTTATTTTTTAAAATAATTATCTTGTTTGTTGTTATTATTTTTCTTTTTAATTTGACCAGAGAGAGAAAATGAGAAAACAAGCTGCCGGGTCCAGGACTTGGACTGTGGGCAGCCAATGTGAATCCAACACCTTAACCCCCATGCCACCTGTCAGAACTGAATTATATTTTTCTTCTGCTTATCTTTCCTTACTTTATAGAACAAGGTAATTTCTTAGTAAATTATAAACTTAGCCAGTATGAGACTACCCCCCAATCAGAAAGTGAATATGAAAGGACTTCAAAGAGTTTATGGAAAAGAGAAAGTATGAGTTTATTTCGGTGCAAAAAAAAAATTGAAATCCATGCACAGTATTTTATAATATGCATTTTCTGTGAACTTTTTGAAGACCTTACGTATTTTCAGCTTTTGGGAAGAAGGTTGTAGGAAATGTTAGAATTCTGGATTATGGAGAAGGTCATGAGCACCTTTTGAGTCACCTTAGACTTTAGGATGCAGTTTGTGTTTCTCTAGAATGCCAGTGGGTATTTTTATATTTACAGTGGCTTGTTAATATCATGAATTAAAGCCTGTTATTAACAGCAGGACATCTTAAAACAATCACTAGTCACTGTTCAAGTAAAGAACAGCTCATTAGTTTTTATATCTTAAAGATTGAACCCTTCACCATGATTAATAAAGGATAGTTGTTATCTGCTTTGGTCACAAAAATTCATGTACAAAAGAAACACTTTGGCAAATTAAAAGTAAAATGGTAGCATGAACACTTGTATCTGCATTTCTAATTAAAAGACTTAACTTATTAGGTCTTGAGGGGGGAGGAAAAAAGAAACAAACAAGTATAATTTGCCAGATTAATTTTATGGTCTGTTCTATTTAATCAAACTATACCTTTTAGTGAAAATGACAAATCTGAGTTGTCAGAATGTGGTAGATAAGGAAGATAAAGGTCATATATTTTAATGTCACATTAGGTCTTATTAAAGGAACCTTAATTATATTAGGTACCCATGAAACATTAATTAAATACTGTCTGAAATACTTAGGTCCAAGTTACTGATGGTTTAATTAAACTCAGTTTCTTATTTTATAACAAAACTAAAGGTCCAGTATCTGTGTTGGCAGCATAATTGATAGTATGTCAAAAAGGCAAAATAGTAACCTTGACCAACCATGGAGAGACGGTGATATGACTCTCAGGGACTTGTGTGCGTTGACTTCATTCTCCATGGTGGCCCGTGCTGCAGCGAACACCTCATGGTGTGAGTGCTTTTGTAACCTCTCAGCTTCTGGGACAAAATGTGAGTGCCCTAGAGTAGGGGAGGTAGATACAATACAGAGAATCTATCTTGTAGGGCTTGAAATGTTTGTGCAAAACATGTAGAAAGGTGAAGTGTTTTATATGCACATTTTCCATTTTAGAGCTACATCTTGCCTTTTGACATGTCTGTGTATTGTATCAGAAATGCCAGAAACCAGGGGGCTGAACAGTGCAGCTGTTAAACACAGTACTCTGCAAGACTGATCCACATGGGCAGGTTCTAGGTTCGTGTCTGCAGACCTCCCTGACATGCATGCCTATGACTCAGGACTAGCTGAAGGCTGGAAGTGAATCATGGCATCAAAACCCTGTTGATAGTGCTTTCTTTCTGTCTGTGTCTCTCTAGCTCATGGAATAAATAAATTAAAAGAAAAATTTTTGAGAGAGATTTTTGCTATAGGGTGCGTGTGCTTGCCAGAGAGAGAGACACACACACACACACAGAGACAGAAAGCAAGAAATCACCACCCTAGCATGCACACACAAACGTCCGGTGTGAGTTTAAAGCTGCCAGGTTGGGACTCAAACCATGGTTGACTACATAGGAGTCCACATGTAACCATTACATCATCTTCTGGTCCCAATAAATAAAACTTAAAAAAATACTTTAAAAAAATGCTAGGCACTCTTTCTGACCACTCGCAGTTTGTCCAGAGGATATCATGGCATTGAAGAAAATGACTACCTTGAGCTCCATTCCTTTATTTACCTTGTATCTCTATGCCCTAACATTCATTTTCATCTTTAATTATTCATCTTTATAGTAAGAAGCATGGGTTTGGAATCACGCTGCAGGGTTTGAATCTCCCCTCCCACAGCTCTGTGTCCTTGGGCAAGTTACATCTTTGTATTGGTTTCTTCATCTGTAAAATAGTGGATGCAATAAGAGCTACTTAATAGGATTGTTAGTAGGATAATGTTTAATGTTTATAAAGCACTTAGCACAACTGCAAAGTACTTGGTGAGCCCTACAGAAATGGCACTGAATAGTCTAGTGTCTACAGTATCAGGAGAATTTGAGGCTCAAGTTGAATAAGTAAGAGAATCCAAGGGAAATGCCAATTTAAAATAACTTTATTTAATTAACTGATTTCTAAAATTATTTTTATTTACATTTAGTCACTGTACATCTTTTTAGTGTACACACATGTGAAAAATCAAGCCACCAGGTCTGAGCCTTGAACTGCAGTTGCCCATGTGGGAGTCCAGCACCCCAACCACCATGCCACCTGCTGACTCAACAATATGGTTTTTTTCCAGCATGAATATGATGCATATTAGTAAAGTCAAATACATTACCATATACATTATCATCAGCAGATAACTTTTCATTTTTGTGTCTATTACATGTTTTATTTCAAAGGGACCAGCATTTGGCGTAATGGCTATGTTGCTGGACTCCCATGTGGTCGACCGCAGTTCGAGTCCCAGACCCGGTGGCTTAAACTCATGCTGGACACATGTGCTGTGTGTGCCCAAGATCCCGAGAGGAGAATGGAGGAAAAGGGATTGCAGCATCGCCATTCTCTCTAGGTGCTGATTTCTCGTTTTCTTTCTCTTTGTCTCTGTCTTTCTGGTAAGCGCACACATCCTATAGCAAAAACTTCTCCAAAAAAAAAGTTTTATTTCTTTTCCCCCTTCTCCTATTACCAGTCCCCTCCTATACTGTTTCTAGTATCTGCAGTTGACCTCCCTGATATTATACCTTCCAATCTTTCAGTTTCTGCCATGGAGTGCATTTAGTATATATTAAGCAAGGACATACAATGCCTGTCTTTTGGCTGTTCCAATCTTTCAGTTTCTGCCATGGAGTGCATTTAGTATATATTAAGCAAGGACATACAATGCCTGTCTTTTGGCTGCATTGCTTAGCATTAAATCTTCCATATTCATCCACTTTCTATCAAATGTCAGGGTCTCATTTTTTTTTTTTTTTATGGTTGAGTAGTATTTCCTATTGTACATATTCTACATATTTTTCAATCCAGTCATCTGTTCTTGGACATTTGGGTTGATTCCATGTCCTAGCAATTGTGAATAATGCTGCAATAAACATGAATTTGCAAGTGTTTTTCCAATTGAGTGTATTCCCATCCTTTGGGTAGAAATCCAGGAGTGGAATTGCTAGGTCATATGGTAGTTCTATTTGTAGGTTTCTGAGGAACCTCCATATTGTTCTCCACAGTGGTTGTACTAATTTACATTCCCACCAACAGTGTAGGAAGATTCCCTTTTCACCACAGGTTCACCAGTACTTATCATTCTTTATTTTTTTAATAATAACAATTTTGGGGGCTGGGAGGTGGCATGGTGGCTAAAGCACTAGACTCCCACATGGCCCACCGTGGTTCAAGTCCCAGACCTGGTACCTTCCTTTCTTACTTTCTCTCTCTCTCTCTCTGGTCAAAATTGTAAAAATAAATAAATAAATAAAGTTAAAATAAAATAATTCTTTAAAAAAAATAACAGCAATTCTGACTGGGGTGGTATCTCATGGTGGTTTTGATTAGTTTATTTTTTAAAAAATTGCCTGAGAGTGTGTGTGGTTACTGGAGAGAGACAAGGAGAGAGTAAGAGTGAGAGTGAGAAAAAGAGAGAGAAAAAAAGAGAAAGCACCCCCTTCCCCATGGGGAATGAACATGCTGCACTCCCTTCTCCATTTCTTGCTCCTTTCAGGATTTGGGACACCTTTAAACATGTGCCTGGTGTTTTTTTTCAATCCTCTGGAGTTTAGGATTCGAATCGTAGCTGGCCATGTGGGTTCCAGCTACCTTAGCCACTATACCACTAGTTGACCCTAAAATAACTTTAGAATATGCCAGAAGAAGATATTACAAAAGCAAAAATATGGCTGGAGATTTTCTGGATTGATGATTTGAAATGAACTCCAAGTCTGTTTTTGTTTTTTCCTTTTTTTTTTTTTAAACTTTGGGCTGACCAAGCCATCCATGTCCTCTGTGCTAAGGACACATTGGAGTTGTTGACTTGGTTAGAGGAAGAGAAGAGTTCTAGTTCATCTCATTACAGCCTGTTCTTCTTTTACTTTGAAAGTGTAAAAAATAATTAGGTTGGGACCAGCAGATAGTGTGGTGGTTAAGGCACTGGATCTTACATGACTGACTGCATGGTTTGAATTCTAGACCCGATAGCTTGAAAATCATGCTGGGCCCATGTCTGTGCATGCCCAAAATCCTGAGAGGAGAATGGAGAAGAAGGAACTGCAGTGTGGTCATCTCCTCTGGGGAGTAACGTCTCTCTCTCTTTCTCTCCCTCTCTCTCTCCTGGGAGCACATGTACCCTATAGGCAGAAACTAAAAAAGACACAAAAAAATTAGGATAATAGGCTTAACATTTTAAGGTGTTTTAGCATACAATAGTTTATTTACTTCTCTCAACCGCCTGTGAAGTCAGTACTACTATTAGTCCCACTTTATAGATAAGGAAGCTGTGGCATAAAGAGATCAAGACACTTGCGCAAGACACTTAGCCTCTGGGATTTTGACTCTGCTGTGCATTCGGTTGGTGACACTACCTTCCCTGATGTTAGCACTTTGTTATGGTTTAGAGCAGGGATGAGCAAACCAAAGCCAGTGGGTTCAGTTCATCCAGCCCTTGTGAGCTAAGAATAGATTTTACGATTTTAATGGTCCTATAAAAGGAGGAGGAGGAGAGGGAGGGAGGACAGGGAGAAGGAAAGGAGAAGGAACGTTGACAAAGATTGAATGTAGGCTCTTTGAAGGAAAAGTTTGCCGACCCCTGTTTAGTACAGTGCTTCTCACACTTAAAGGTGCATAAGAATCCCCGAGGGATATGGTTAAAGGGCAGGTGCTGATTCAGTGGGTCTGAGACAGTGCCTGGGATTCTGCTTGTCTAACAAGCTCTCAGCAGATATCCATGCTGCTGGTCATTGGACCATACTTTGAATAGTAAGGTTGTGCCTCACACTAACTGTGTACCCATCAACATGCTCTTTCCTATTACTTTCCATTTGTCCTCATTCTGAGGACTTTTACATCTTTTCAGTGTCAGAGCAGGTGAACTTTCGGCATCCTGTTTCTTTTCTGTCCCAAATGCTGGTGGCATCTGCCTGCTCCCTCTATCAGTGTGTTAGCTTCTATGCTAGACCTGGGGTTCAATGATGAGAAGAGAAACAGGCAACTTGTTTCCTAGTCTCTAGAAGTGTCTTGTTGAGGCACATGCTGGTTAGTCTAGGCATAGTTCTTTTCTCTTACCATTTTATTTGTTTCTTTTTTTCCCCCTCTTGCCTCTTTAATTTGCAAGTCCCACTTCCACATTAAACATTTCCCACAGAGAGCCTGCTTTTCCTTCATTGTTGGTTCTCTTGTCTACTATGGACTCTAGGTTCTTTCTCCAGGCTCTCCAGCCTTCTACTTTGGCCTCTTTTTTTTGGTCCTTCTTTCCTAGCCCTTGTCTGGCTTTTGTGGCAGGAGTTCTATTCATTTCCATTCGCTTCCTTGCTATGGTGATCTCTGCCATTTACATACAACTGTCACTTCAGAGCTAAATGTTGAGCCTCAGGAATCTGCTTTTGAAGTAGGGTGGTCTTCCCTTTCCAAAATATGGTCAAGTTCCGATTTAGATGCCAAGTACTGGGAACATAACTTATTCCATTTCACATAACAAATACATATATGACACCTTCTTAACAATGAGTATGTATTAATTACATATATACCACAATCATCACTTAGTACAACAGTTGGTACTCAGCAGTTTATCATAGTTCTGAGATAGTAGCCTTAGCACTGAATGCTACTACTCATCTACATCATGGCTAGATTGTAGCATAGTAAGTCCTTACTCCATAACCACTCATCCTCCTGGTTTGGCCAGGCACGCCACAACATTACACAGTTCTTTTACTCCAAAAGTCCTGCATTTGAAGCTGAATGGTTGGCATAGATCCAGTGTCAGTTTTTCTTTTTTCTTTTTTTTTTGGAGAGGTTTTCGCTATAGGGCGTGTGCGCTTGCCAGACAGACAGAGAGAGAGAGACAGAAAGCGAGAAATCACCCCCCAGGGGGGATGGTCACGCCACAATCCCTTCTCCTCCATTCTCCTCTCGGGATCTTGGGCACGCACACACACGTGCCCGGCGTGAGTTCTAAGCCACCGGGTCTGGGACTCGAACCGCAGTCGACTATGTGGGAGTCCAGCGACATAACCATTATGCTAACTGCTGGTTCCCCAGTGTCAGTTTTTAAAAAGTTTATTTATTTCCTCCATGAGCAAGAGAGGAAGAGAGAGAGAGATAGAACCTCTGACAGGGTCTCTAGGCCGTGATGCATCCTGTTTTAGCCAGTCCCAAGTCATGGACAAACATGTGCCTAGCATACTCGGGTAGATCTCCTGACATGAACTCTGAACCTTCCCATGCGGGTCAGCCTTGCAGAGCATCACATTTTACTACCATGCCAACATCCAGCCCCCAGTGTCACTTTTTCCTATAATGCCTTTTTTATCCTATGGTCTCTAACCCTACCTTCTCCAAATACCTGTCAATTTATTCTGCTCTGCATCCCTTGAACAAGTCTCACTACTGTTCGTCCTCCCATTTCCACAGTAATTGAAAAAGAGTCTTGTGCTGTCAAGATAAAAGGAACTTAACTGTTATGACTGCCTCAATATAAATGGCCAAAACTGTGGGGCTCTCAGATGGCATGCTGGTTAAGGGTGCAGGACTTCCACATGGCTGAGTGTGGTTCGAGTCCTGGATTTGGCAACTTGCTTTTCTAATTTCCCTTTCTCTCTTTCGCTCTCTTTTCCACTCTGTCCCTCTCTGGTCAAATTAAAAATAAATAAATAAAATTAAATAAAATAATTCTTAAAATAAATAAATAAATGGCAGAAACTGAAGCTCAGAAAAAAGAATCTTATTCCCAAATTCACATAGCATTTTGGTGACAGAACAAGACCCAAGTCCTCATCTGTTGTTCTTTTCATTCTAACCTGTTGTCTCATAAAAACGATTTCAAATTTTAAAGCATTGATATACTAGAAAAAACATTGTGAGCGCCTAAGTTCTTTTAAATTTGCTATAAGAGGAACCTCAGGGGAACCAGCAGTTAGTGTAATGGCTATGTCACTGGACTCCCACATAGTTGACCGTGATTCAAGTCCTGGACCCGGTGGCTTAAAACTCACACCGGGCGCGTGTGCGTGCGTGCCCAAGATCCCGAGAGGAGAATGGAGGAGAAGGGATTGCGGCATGGCCATCCCCCGGGGGGGTGATTTGTCACTTTCTGTCTCTCTGTCTCTCTCTGTCTGTCTGGCGAGCGCAAACGCCCTATAGCAAAACCTCTCCAAAAAAAAGAGGAACCTCAAAGAGTTCATGAAAAAAAGAAATTAAAATAGTTTATTTTGGTGTAAAAGCCATTTTAAACTCATACAGACCTTTCTTATAATGACCATTTCCCATGAACTTTTTGAAAACTCCTCATATGTATGCCTACATTTTACTAATAAAATAGTAGTAAACTTAATTTTCTTTTCTTAAAATAATTATTTATTTAACTATGTTTATTATTATTATTTTTATAATTTGCTAGAAGGTACATGTACTCAGCAGAGAGAGAGTGGGAAAGCGAGAAAACAAGCCACTAGATCCAGGACTTGAACCAGTGTTGGCATGTGGGATTCCAACACCTCAACCACTACACCATTGGTTGGCCCCATCATTTTTTTATTTTTCAATATATACCGGGGTTATCATTAATTTTTGTGACTTTCTTTCCTCATAGCAGTTATAATTCACCAGCGGTTCTACTGATTAGTTTTACCAATAAGTATCTTGCTTATATATTATTTTAAAAATAACTTCCTTTAGAAAAAGAAATGATTTTTAACCTAGCATGTTTTTTTAAAAGAGTTATCTATTTATTTATTTAATTCCACTTATTATTATTTTTTAATTTGACCAGAGAGAGACAGAGAGAGAAAGGAAAACCAAAAAAGCAAGCCGCCAGGTCCAGGACTTGATCTGGGGTCGGCCATGTGGGAATCCAGCACCCCCAACCACCATTCCACCTACTGGCCCATGACCTAGCATGTTTGACTTTTTGAATATTGATAATAGTAATCACAAGTGCAAAATCCAACAACTTCCTGCCTCAAACCTCATGAGGATGTTAAACTTAAACCTAGTAAAGAAAGCCATTTAAAAGTTAGCCATGCAGTTATCATCTATTTATTCATTCTCTTTTTTTAAAAAAATAATTACTTTATTTAACTTTATTTGTTTTAATTTGACCAGAGAGGGAGGGACAGAGCAGTAGAGAAGGAGAAGCAAGAAAGGAACCTGCCAGGTCTGGGACTCGAACCCCAGTTGGCCATCTGGGAATCCAGTACCCTTAACCATCATGGCACCTGATGGCTCCCATTCTCTATCTTTAGTAGATTTAATTTTCCGTCTCCTATTATCCCCCCTCCCCCCAGTCCCTTGTTTATCTCTCAGTGTGGCCACATATTCAGAAAGGAGTCTGAGGAATCTGAGCTTTTCAGAGACCTTAGTTTCTCAGCCTGATTATTTAATTTTTCTTTCTTTCTTTCTTTCTTTCTTTCTTTTTTTTTTTTTTTTTTGGA
>NW_006160229.1:1313425-1324487 GCF_000334495.1 Tupaia belangeri chinensis | reverse complement strand
ACAGAGAGATAGAAAGCAAGAAATCACCCCCCAGGGGAGATGGCCATGCCGCAATCCCTTCTCCTCCATTCTCTTCTTGGGATCTTGGGCACGCACGCACATGCACCCGGCGTGAGTTTTAAGCCACCGGGTCCAGGATGCGAACCGTGGTCGACTACATGGGTGTCCAGTGACATAGCCATTATGCTAACTGCTGGTCCCTTTAATTTATTTTTCTTAAAAATTGCTTATTTATTTAATTCCATTTGTCATTATTATTATTTTTAACGAGAGAGAGAGACCAAGAGGAGATAAAGGGGAAGGGAGAAACCAAGCCGCCAGGTCCAGGACTCAAACTGCAGTCGGCCATGTGGGAATCCAGCACCTTTAAACGCCACGCCACCTGCCAGCCCTGTCAGCCTGATTATTAAGTGCATAGGATCCATGAGCTGTAAGTCAGCTCCCTTTGTCATTATTATTATTTTTAACGAGAGAGAGAGACCAAGAGGAGATAAAGGGGAAGGGAGAAACCAAGCCGCCAGGTCCAGGACTCAAACTGCAGTCGGCCATGTGGGAATCCAGCACCTTTAAACGCCACGCCACCTGCCAGCCCTGTCAGCCTGATTATTAAGTGCATAGGATCCATGAGCTGTAAGTCAGCTCCCAAAATGTTTCAAGTAGTGAATTTTTTCTTTGTCTGAGGAAAATTTGATTTAATTCTAATGGACAGCTATATTGATCATTTCTTTCAAAGAAATTTTATTTTGCTTTCTACCATTGAAAAAAAAATGTTGGAGAATGTGGAGAGAGTGTATTGTTTCATTGCTTTGTTCAAGTGAAAACATTCAAATTTAGATCTTTTATTTGACATCTTGCGTTTTATTTACAACTCACTATGGGCACTGTCATAACTTAATTGCTACCACAGTTTGGGCAATGACCACGCAAGTAGTAGTTATTCTCAAACTGTCAGGTCTGGGACTCGATCTGCGAAACTGGCCATGTGGAATCAGCACCTTAATCTCCATGCCACCTGCTGGCCCCATAAATGGTAGTTATGGATTAATTTCCAGAAAGCAACAACTTTTATTTTAAAAAAAATGTTTAATATCATTTGTTTATTTGTTTATTTTAACTTGAGCAGAGAGGGAGAGAGAGAGAGAGAGAGAGAGAGAGAGAGAGAGAGAAAGCAAGCCGCCAGGTTCAGAACTGGAACCACAGTGGGTCCTGTGGGAGTCCAGTGCCCTTAACCACCACGCCACCTGCTGGGCCCGCAACAATTTTTTTTTGAAGAATACAAGAATTTGACGTAGTGTGAAGGACCTGGTGCGTGTTTGCCTTTTTAAAAGCTATAGTAACTCCTAAAGATAATAAGGAAATCCTGGTTAATTAATTTTAGGAGTCACCTTTAAGAAATGGGAAGTAGCTTCAGATATCTCAAGTATTTCACATGTCGCTCAGAGATCTGTTACTCTTGCATGCCAATCCAAATTCTATGTGTTGTTACTTTGGATGGCTGCTTTTGGGGCAGCAGATTTGATCACAGAGCCCTTTAATGGTCTTTTTACAGTGAGATATCTGAAGCTACTTCCGATTTTTTTTTTTTGAGAGGTTTTCGCTATAGGGCGCGTGCGCTCGACAGACAGAGAGAGAGACACAGAGAGACAGAAAGCGAGAAATCATCCCCCAGGGAGGATGGTCACGCCGCAATCCCTTCCCCTCCATTCTCCTCTCGGGATCTTGGGCACGCACGCACACACGCCTGGCGTGAGTTTTAAGCCACCGGGTCCGGGACGCAAACCGCGGTCGACTACGTGGGAGTCCAGCGACATAGCCATTACGCTAACTGCTGGTCCCTACTTCCGATTTTTTAAAGGTGATTTCTAAATTAAATTAGCAAAGATTTGCATATTATCTTTAGAAGTAGTTCATAACTACAGAGCCCTTTAATGGTCTTTCCACGGTGTCTAAAGATAAGTGCATGCACACGGAGACCTTAGCAAGGGTTTGGGACATAGGAACCACAGCAGATGAATGATGGATAAATCCCAGAATCTGATCACCCCATGGCCAATTTAATGTACTGTGGGTATTTTGCTCTTACTCTCTTCCCAGCAATATTCCACTTAGATTTTAAGATATTGCTTCATTCATAAAGAAGCAGTATGTAAGAGAAATTCTTTCTTTTATCCCTTCTCTCTGCCTTTCTTCCGTGCAGCTGGCCCAAATGGTAACACACTAGGGAAGTTCTTGCTTCCTCTCCTCTGCCCCCTCTCCCCTCCCCTCCCCTCTTCTTCCCCCTCCCTCCTCTCCTTTCTTCCTCCTCCTGTTTCTCCTTCTCCTCCTTATTTTCTCTCTCTCTCATTAAATGTGACATGCCTGTTCACTTAGAGTAACTCAGTCCCTGTGGCTTCTGGGAAGACTCATCTTTTCTAAGCCAGTTGCCTGGGAGGTGAGCAGGTCACATAGGTTGCATTTTTTTTTTAAAGAATTATTTTATTTAACTTTTATTTATTATTATATCATTATTATTTTTCAGTTTGATCAGAGAAAGACAGAGAGAGAGAGAGGAAGTGAGAAAGCAAGCCACCAGGTCCAAGACTTGAACCGTGGTTGGCCATGTGGGAGTCCAGTGCCTTTAACCACCACGCCACTTGCCGGCCCTTAGGTTGTATTTTTTTTAAAGAATTATTTATTTAATTGTATGTATTGTTATTATGTGTTAACCATGATCATTCCCAAAGTAATGCAAAGCCTTCCCCTTTTGTATTTTTTTTTTTTTTTTTTTGCCATAGAGAGAGGAAACTTGGAGAGAAACAGAGAGAAATACAGAGAGAGAGAACATGAGAAATTCAGCTCCAGGGGGATGGCCATGCCGCAACTTCATTTTCTTCTTGGGGTTTTGGGGAGGCACACACACACATACACACACGTGTGCGCCTGGTGTGATTGTCCTCTTGGGTATTTTTAAAAAATAACTATTTAATTTATTATTATTATTTTCTTATTTGACCAGAGAGAGAGACAAAGAGAGAGACAGCAAGGGAATGTGAGAAAGCAAGCTGCTAGGTCCAAGACCTGAACCACAATTGCCCATGTAGGAATCCAGCACCTTAACCACCATGACACCTGCCCACCTTGCTTTTGAGGTTTTTAATGCTATTAAAATAGCATACACAGTAGCATGTGCAATCCCCTGTGACTTGATATGGAACACTAAACAGTCCAGCAAACTCAATACATATTTTTTGTTTGTTTGCAGTAACAACAAATTTAAATAAAAATGATCTGGACGAAGAGAAGAGATCTGGCCCCTGCTGAGACCCTTGTTTACCTGAGACCAGAGAGAAGTAAAAAAAAAAAAAAAAAAGGCCCTTTCTGAGCTGAGGAGCTCCTTCCCTCTGCAAATGCAGGAAATTACATGCAGGTAACTCCTACAGACCTCTTGACAAGAGCAAAAGCCGGCATTGAGAAAGAAAAGCCGATTCCAAATCAACATATTCATTTTTCATTTTAGCCTAGCAAAAGCAAAAACAAACCAAAGACTCACCGTCCTCACAGTTCTTACTTAATACAGAGCAAGTAGGTTGATTAGTTGAAAAGTATCCCTTTGGTAAGGCCCATACAAGTCTATGGGAGTCTGTGGACTTGGCTGCTGGGTCAGCCAGGGACCCTGGGTCAGGACTATAAGGTGAAGAGGAAACAGCCCTCCAGGAATCCACGCTTAGCCCAGTAGTACAGTGAGGCAGCTGGACTACTTTTTCCATAAGAGAACTTACCTGCTGTCTTGCCCACTTTGCCATAAAGATCTTTCCTAAAAAGAGTGGCCAATGAATTATGGAGTAGGAATTTAATAATGAAGGTAGAAATGTGTCCTGTTATCAGTCACACACATTCAGGCCCAGCCCGGGGCAGCACAGTAGACGGGACTATAAGCTCTGGGATCTTCTCATTCAACCAAGATTGCTTCATACAAAAGTTGACAATGCCTGCCTGAAAGCCATTGTTGATATTCAACATTTTTTAAAATAGCTGAACAGACTAGACAATAAGGCATGACAGAAAACTTGGACAGGAGGCTGGCTTGGAGTCTGGCTTAAGTAAGAAACATGCTATTAAAAGTAGGCAACAAACACATATTTCTGAATGTTTAATTTATCTGAAAATAAGAATCAACTTTACCGTTCATTTATTTTCCTCCCCCAAAGCAACAAAGACAAGCAGAACTCAATTTCAGTTGCTCGTTAGGGTATCTCTCTAGTTTTCTTTTTCTACATTGAAATTCTCATGCACAATAATTCTATGATCCTCTCTTAGTGTCAGCTGAGGCAGGGAGGGGGCTAAGAAGATGCCTTGAAGGGCCTTTCATAAAGAAATTGTAGCACTGAAAGGTGTCCCAGAGCCACGATCAACTTTTTCATTCACTCATTTATTCAGCAAATATTTATTGTGCACCCAAAACGTGTCACAAGGATACAATGATGGGAACTGGAAATCCTACATCCTAAGAAACAGCTCAGTCTTGGGAAAAGCGGGATGGTTACTCACCAGTTCTTTGGTTCTTGAACTCCCTGGATTCCTGAAAAAATGGGTGAGTGAATTGTGGTAGCCTGAGTCTTACTGACCAGACCTGCTGCTTGCTAGCTGTATGATCTTGGTCAGGACACTGTACCAAGCTCCAGTTTTCTCATTTAGGAATGGGAAAAGAAATCTATCTCCAAGTCATTTTAAGATTACATGAGGCTTGTTTTTGAGTTTGTAGGAACTGACTGCAATGACAGCTTTTCAGCCAGTAACGCAAGAGAGATGTAGCTGTGGATGTGTGTTGGCTCTGGGAATAAGAGAGGCTGCTCTACGATCTGTTGTATCTGGGTGGAACCTGCTGGAAATCTGGCTGTAATATCTTGTTGCCAATATTTAGATAAGGTACAGTCTTAGGTCTGCAGTGCCTAGTTAGAGGAAGGGGCTGACCTCCAGAGAGAGGCTCTGCTGATAGCTTAACCACTTTGTCTGCTGGCAGGTGCAAAAAACACAGATACCTTATTCTCAAAATAGGGATTTGGGCTAAATATTACAGTGAAAGGTAGATATACATAATTCTGTATTAACTTCCATTCCTGTTGGGGGTTAGTTTTGGAGAGGTTTTTGTTTGTTTGTTTGTTTGTTTGTTTGTTTGCTGTAGGGCGTGTGTGCTCGCCAGACAGACAGAGACAGACAGAGAGACAGAAAGCAAGAAATCACCCTTCAGGGAGGATGTCCATGCCTCAATCCCTTCTCTTCTCGGGATCTTGGGCACGCATGCACACATGCCTGGCGTGAGTTTTAAGTCACCATGTCGGGACGCGAACTGCGGTTGACTACGTGGGAGTCCAATGACATAGCCATTACGCCAACTGCTGGTTCCCTGGGGGTTAGTTTTTATCTTCCTTGTTTAGGGATCTCATTAAGATTTCTTTTTTGGGACCAGCAGATGCCATAGTAATTAAGGTGCTGGACTCTCATGTGGCTGACTTCAGTTCAAGTCCTGGACCTGGTGGTTTGAAAATCGCATGCCCATGTGCATGCATGCCCAAAATCTCAGGAGGAGAATGGAGGAGAAGGTATTACGACATGGCCATTTCCCCTGGGGGTGATTTCTCACTTTCCCTCTCACTGTCTCTGTCTCTCTTGTGCCCTATGACAAAAACCTAAAAATCAAACCAAAACAACTTTCTCTTATCCATAGTTCATAATCTTATTTAATATTCCATGAACATCTTAGGCACCTGGCATGTATCAGGCATTTTGTTAAGGACTAGAATGCTGACAAGAAGCAGACCTGGTTCCTGTCAAAGAGCTGACAGTGTAGGCGGAAACACATACACATAAACATACATACACAGGTTTAAAATTTTTTTGTTTCTTTTTTTAAAAATAAAAAATAATTGCTATAGGGTCTGTGCACTGAGGAGTGGGAGAGACACAGAGTGAAAGAAAGCACCCTACTCCCCCTCCCAGGGAGGATGGGCATGTTGCAAACCCTTCTCCCATTTTCCTCTCAGGAATTTTCAGGCATGCACAAATGCCTGATGTGTCTTTCAAGTCACTGGGTCTGGAACAGGGACCATGCAATGTGAGATCTAGTCACCTTAATCACCATGACACCTGGCTGACCCTGTTTATTTGCATCTTCCATGAGTGAGACAGAGTGAGAGAGAAACAATATCCTGCATTCTCAGAAAGGTCTAGACAGGAACTGGGAGGCTTCCCTTGTGGGATGGCCTTGCAGAGCCTTATGTTTTACCACTGCGCCACCATGCGGCACTCCAATAGACAGGTTTTTATTTTATTATTATGTTTAAAGTTTTTGATTCCTTCCTTTGTTCGGTTGTCTTCTTTTGAAAGAAGCTCTAAAACCTTTATTTTTTCCTGTTTTCAAATATCTCCCCTTCCCCATCGTATTTAACTTTACCTTCCACACTTCCAGTAAGTACCATCTTATCAGGAACAACTAACATCATAGGCGCCACTGATAATGGTTTTCCATGCATCACATTGTGAACTAATGTGGCTTTTAAGATTGAACTTCAGAGCCAGCAGGTGGCATAGTGGTTGAGGTACTGGATCCCACATGGTTGGCTGCACAGTTTGAGTCCCAGATCCAGTGGCTTGAGAAAAACATGCCGGGCGCATGAACATGTGTGCCCATAATCCCAAAATGAGAATGGAGAAGGGATTGTGGTGTGGCCATTCCCCCTGAGGGGATGCTTTCTCACTTTCCCTCTTTCAGATTGAACTTCAGTAGTCTATACTAATGTAGTCTGTCTCGTTATTATTTAAAAATAATACCATTTTCAATGCTTGTCGGGAAGAAGACTCACAATCCTCACTTCTCAAAACAAAGAGGGTGGAAGATTGTTTGCCCTGTTGAATTGTTTGCACCAGGTAACCTCCTAGCCTCTTATCAGTGAGCTAAAGAATTAGATCCCATAAGGCGATAAAAGAGTATGCTGAAAGGACCTAATAATTATTTATTTAATTTTATTATTATTATTTTTTAATTTGCTATAGGGCACATGCACTCATGAGAGAGAGAGAGAGGTAGCAAGAAAGCAAGCTGCCAGTTTCATAGTGTAAGTCAGGTAGACCATGTGGGAGTTCAATGCTTTAACTATCACGCCACCTGCTGGCCCCAAAGGGGAAATACTTTTAATACACTCCTGGAGAGTTGGGGTTAATGATATTAATTAGAGCTGGCAGGTGGCATGATAGCTAAGGGTATTGGACTTCCACATGGCCCACCGTGATTCAGGTTACAGACCTGGTGGCTTGCTTTCTCGCATTCTCTCCCTCTCTCTCTCTGTCCCTCTCTGTTCAAATTAAAAATGCATAAAGTTGAATAAAATAATTATTTAAAAAATATATAATTAGAGGACAGTATGACTCCTGTGCTCTTCATGAAATTGACACACTTGCTGAGCACACCCATACAGTGCCAAGGATTTTCTTTCTCTTTCTTTCTTTCTCTTTCTTTTTTAAAGAGAGAGATTTTTGCTATAGGACATGTGCACTCACTGAAGAGATAGAAACAGAGAAACGGAAAGCGAGAAATCACCCCCAGGAGGGATGGCCACGCCACAATTCCTTCTCTTCCATTCTCCTCTTGGGATTTTTGGCATGCATGCACATGTGCCCAGCATGAATTTTAAGCAGCCGGGTCCAGGACTTGAACTGTAGTCAACTATGTAGGAATCCAGCGATCTAACCATTACTCCATCCTGGTCCCAGTGCCAAGGATTTTCTTGTGTTGGTTGTTTAGTATAGAGATGTGTAAGCTCAAGGTCCAGATGATAACACAGTAGTAACACAACTGGACCCACATGGGAAGGTCCCAGGTTTATATTCCTAGGTTTCCCTGCACACATCAGACATCTGCTTGTGCACCTCTGATCTGAGCTTTCTGAGGTTGAGAGTGGATTACTGTGTGAGGACCCTGTTGTGGGTGACCTCTCCATCTCTCTCATGAAGTAAATAATGATGTATAAAATCAAATATGCTCTAAAGGAACTTGTGATGGTGGGCAAGGAACTTGTGATGGTGGGCCACCAAATAGCAAAAGAGAAACATGAGTAACACGGAACCGGTGCTCTAAGAGGCACGGACTAGAAGGTATAATGGGTTATGAGCAAGCAGGAAATCATCATACTGTCCTCTAATTATGTATTTTTCATAGGAGCCACCTGCTCAGTGGCAGAAGCAATTACTGAGTATATGTCAGTAGATTACTCAGTAGCCTCATTATTGGAGAACCAATTCTCTTTTTCCTCCACGTTTCTTTCACATCTTCAGAAAAGGCACAGTGAATCATGATCAGTTTTTCTAATATGCTTTTTAGATTTGTTGCTGTGGTTATGGGTAGCTCATGAGCTACTATTCCACCTCACTATTTTTTAACTCTTTGTTAATTGTAACCTCATGTCAACTACACTTCAAATATTGCTTTTGGAAATTCTTCTATAACTTGTGCTTACACCCTATTCCATATGCCCCATTATTATAGCATGGCAATGTTTGGATCATCTTGTTTTGTTGTTTTAATTTAATTTAATTTTTTATACATTCAATCACATTACTTAGCTTACAAAGTGAACATTTCAATATGTGAACATTTCTCCCCATTCCAGTTGATCAAAATATCAACTGATAACACTACACCTCCCCATCCTGTCAATGCTCTGCCTCCATATCCCTCCCGCAAATGTCCTTCCTTAGGCCCCACTCCTCCACACACACCACATCTGGCATTCACACTCATCTCTTGTGTTTGTACAATCTTTAGTCAATCAGTTTCAGTCATAGAGGGTGGACACTCGCTATATATTAAGTGGGGACATACAATGTCTCTCCTTCAGAGCCTGGCTTGCTTGACTCAGCAGTAAATCTTCCACATTCTTCCACTTTCTATCAAAAGCCAGAATTTTTTTTGTTTTTATGGCTAAATAGTATTCCATAGAGTATATGTGCCACAGTTTTTCAATCCATTCATCTGTACAGGAGTATTTGGGTTGGTTCCATGTCTTAGCAATCCTGAATAGTGCTGCAATAAACATGGATGTGCAAGCAGTTTTCCAATGAAGAATTCTTCTGTCCTTTGCGTAGATACCCAGGAGTGGAATTGCTGGATCATATGGTAGTTCTATTTGTAGATTTTTTTTTTGGAGAGACTTTTGCTATAGGGCATGTGCGCTCGCCAAAAAGACAGAGAGAGACAGAGAGACAGAAAGCCAGAAACCACCCCCCCCAGGGGGCATGTCCATGCCACAATCCCTTCTCCTCCATTCTCCTCTCGGGATCTTGGGCACACATGCACACACGCCTGGCGTGAGTTTAAGCCGCCGGGTCCGGGACTTGAACCACAGTCGACTATGTGGGAGTCCAGCGACATAGCTATTTTGCTAAGTGCTGGTCCCTATTTTTAGATTTTTGAGGAATCTCCAAATTGTTCTTCACAGGGGCTGGACCAATTGACATTCCCACCAGCAGTATAAAAGAGTTCCCCTTTCAACACACCCTCGCCAACAGTTATAATCTTTTGTTTTTTCATCTTAGACATTCTGACTGGGATTAGATGGTATCTCATTGTTATTTTGATCTACATTTCTCTTACAATGAGGAATGTTGAGCATTTTTTCATATGCTTTTTGGCTATTCTTATGTCATTTTACAGAGTGTTTTTTTCAACTCCTTCTCCCATCCTTTCATAGGGTTGATCATCTTCTTTCCAAACAACTGCTTGAGTTCCTTGTGTATTCTGGTTATCAGTCCCTTATCTGATGCATTATTTACAATAACACTTTCCCATTCTGAAGGCTGTTGATTCACACTAATTATTGTGTCTTTTGCCATGCAGAAACTTCTTAGTCTGATGTAGTCCTACTTGTCTATTTTGGGGATTATCGACTGTGCTTTGGGAGTCTTATTTAAGAAGTCTTTCTCTACCACAGTGTCTCCAAGAGTGTCCTGTGTTTTCCAGGAGCAGTTTTATAGTTTGAGGTCTTAGATTTAGAGCCTTGATCCACCTTGACTTGATTTTTGCCAAAGGTGACAGATAGGGGTTCAGATTCATCTTTCTGCAGGTGGAAAGCCAGTTTTTCCAGCACCATTTACTGAAAAGGTTTTCCTTTTCCAACTGGACTGATTGGTACTGCTTTTCAAAAATAAGTTGACTGTATGTTTGGAAATTTATTTCTGGGGACTCTATTCTGTTCCATTGTTCCACATGTCTGTTTCTGTGTCAGTACCATGCTGTTTTGATTACCACAGCTTTGTAGTATATTTTTGGGTCAGGGAGTGTGATGCCACCCACTCCACTCTTCTTGTGTAGAATTGCTTTGGCAATATGGGGGTCTTTTATAATTCCAGATGAATTTTATGATTATCTTTTCTAGATCTGTAAAGAATGTGTCTGGTACTTTGATTGGCATTGCATTAAATATGTAGATTAATTTGGATAGAGTTGCCATTTTGGTTATATTAATTCTTCCAATCCAGGAACATGGAATATCCTTCCACTTTTTTGTGTCATTTTCAATTTGTTTTTTATCTTCTCGTAGTTTTCCTTGTGGAGATCTTTAACTTCTTTGGTTAGATTTATTCCTAAGTATCTTACACTTTTTGTGGCTATGGTAAATGGAATAACTTTTTTCAGTTCTATCTCTATCTGTTGTTCATATATAGAAATGCTATAGATTTCTGTATATTGATTTTGGATCCTGCAACTTTACTGTATTCATGCATTACTTCCAAAAATTTTTTTGTGGAAACCATTGGATCTTCTATGTATACAATCATGTCATCTGTGAATAGAGAGAGTGTCACCTCTTCTTTTCCTACTTGAATGCCTTTTATTTTTTCCTCTTTTCTGATTGCGTTGACCAGGACTTCCAGTACTATATTGAAAAGGAGTGGAGAAAGTGGGCATCCTTGTCTTGTACCCGCTTTTAGTGGGAAAGCTTTCAGCTCTTCTCCATTCAGGATGATGTTCACTATGGGTTTTTCATAGATAGCTTTTATTGTGTTGAGAAATGACCCTTCTATGCCAATT
>NW_006160229.1:1309135-1311686 GCF_000334495.1 Tupaia belangeri chinensis | reverse complement strand
GGGTTTCTTGAAGAGCTGGTCTGGTGTTGGCAAATTCTTTCAGGTTTTGTTTGTCTGAGAAGATTTTAATCTTTTTTTTCCATATAAAGGATAAAATAATCTTGGTTGAAATTCTTTTTCTCTTAACACTTTCAATACATCTTCCCATTCTTTCCTTGTTTGCATTGTTTCCATTGAGAGGTCAGGTGTTAGCCTGATGGGATGACCTTTGTAAGTCACTTTTCTCTCTTGCCAGTTTTAGTTTCATGTCTTTATCTGTGATCTTGGAGAGTTTGGCTACAATGTGCCTTGGGGAAGATCTTCTGGAGTTGAGTCTATTTGGGGTCCTTTGTATTTCTTGGATCTGGATACTTGAGTGCTTCTCTAGACTTGGGAAATTTTCTTTCAAGATTTCATGGAATAGATTTTCCATGCTGTTATTACTTTCTTCACCTTCTGGGATGCCAATTATTCTGATGTTTGGGCATCTTATGGAGTCTAGTGTTTCTCATATATTATCCTTGTGTTTTTTTGTTATTTTCTCTATCTTCTTGGTGTTTTTTTCTAGGTCAGAGGTTTTATCTTCTACATTGGAGATTTGATCTTCTGCATGGTCTAATCAACTTTTAATACTTTCAAGGGAGTTTTTGATTTCCTGTATTACAGACTTTATCTCTAACAGCTCCATATGATTCTTTCTCAGAGTGTCCATTTCTTCTTTCATATCATGGAAGGACTTCCTAATCTCCTGAAGTTCGTTGTTTCTTTTCTGTTCCAACTCATAGAATTTGTTCATCATGAAGATTCTAAATTCTTTCCCTGACATTTTGGTAACATCCTCAGATTTTAGGAGACATGGGGGAGAGTTACTCTGTTCCTTTGAACATATCTCCATATTTCCTGGCTTATTCAGACCTGAGGCTCTTCTCCTACTTCTAGCCATTGGAAGATGTATTCACTTTTGAATACTTCTTAGGAGAAGGTTTCTTCAACCAGGAGCAAGTGTGTTTCCCTTTTGCTGTGAATTGATGTGTACAGAAGTATCTCTTCTGTTGTTTTTAGCAATACGGTCTCAAGAGGGGTACTCTATTCAAGTGTCTGAAGAGTACTATATATGTATTCACAGGTGGTTCAGTATAGAGGAGGATCTCAGGAACCTTACAATACTAGGGAATTTCAGAACTGTGATTCTGGATCTGCCTAATCCCTCTTTAAAGGGGGTGAGGTCCTGGTCTTGGGAACCTGGAAGTGAGCTAGGGGCAGTGGTGCCCCTGCCTCATTTTCCCTTGCTGGTCAGTGGGCTAGAGATGGAATGGGAGGGCTCTTACAGGGCAAGGGCCGGTCTGGTCTTTAAAGGGGGTGAGGTCCTGGTCTTGGGAACTTGGAAGTGGGCTTGGGCAGTGGTGCCCCTGCCTCAAGTTTCCCTTGCTGGCCAGTGGGCTCTGGATCATCTTGTTATGTTTCATCATCTTCCTTAACTATGGCAATAGTTAAGGGCAGAGGCATAGAAAATGACCTTTTTATTTTTTTGAAAAAATCATTTATTTAATTTTATTTATTATTATTATCATTATTTTAATTTGACCAGTGAGAGAAAGAGGGAGAGAGAAAGAGAGAGGGAGAGTGAGAAAACAAATCTCCAGGTCCAGGACTTGAACTATGGTTGGCCATGTGGGAGTCCAGTGCCTTAATCACCACACCACCTGCCAGTCCTGAGAAAATTACCTTTGTGATCACTTCTGTCACATAATAACTGTAGCAGTACTATTAGTTGTTGGGAAAGTTGTGACTTATTTTTCTGTTTTACTATGCAAAATGCATCATGGCTTTGTTGACCAGATATTGTCATGCTTGTTATATCTTAGGTACTTTATACACATTTCCACTAATTTTTTTAAACAAAGAATTATTTATTTACATCTATTTATTATTATTATTATTATTATTATTGTTATTTTCAGTTTGACCAGAGAGAGACAGAGTGAGAGAAAGGAAAAGGAAGAAAGCAAACTGCCAGGTCTGGGACTTGAGTCATGGTTGGCCATGTGGGAGTCCAGTGCCTTAACCACCACCCCATCTGCTGGCCCCATTACCACTAATTTTTACATCATGTCTATAAATTAGATATTATGATCTCCATTTTATGGATAAGGAAACCAAGGCACAGAGAAATTATATAACTTGCATAGTGTCATCTACTTAGCAGAAGCTTCACAGGCACAAACACTATTATATATTGTTAGCAAAGATCCTAGAATAAAGACTTCTGGTGTAATAACAAACTCTATTTTGTTTAGCATGAATTATTTAAGTTTATGTTCTCACTTGTAGTGAGAAAACTTGAATACGTTTCCATGTTTAGATTTGGCTTTTCAAATTCCTTGGTATCAGGTGGTGTGATCTACTACTAGTTCAGCTGTTCTATTGTTAAGAAAAAATATTCAGTGGCACTTTTAAAAAAAAAAATTTAGAATTATTTTAAATTTAACTTTATTTATTTATTTATTTTTTTACTCTAATTTGACCAGAGAGGGACAGAGAGAGAGAGAGAGAGAGAGAGAGAGAGAGCGCG
>NW_006160229.1:1307285-1308857 GCF_000334495.1 Tupaia belangeri chinensis | reverse complement strand
GGGACACGAACCGTGGTCGACTACGTGGGAGTCCAGCGACATAGCCATTACGCTAACTGCTGGTTCCCCCAAGTGGCACTTTTTAAAACAGGTTTTTGCCTTAGAGCATGTGCGCTCACTGGAGATAGAGAAAGAGACAGAGACAGTGAGAAGGAAAGGGAGAAATCACCCCGCACCCCCACCTGCCAGCGGGAAATGGCCATGTTGCAATCCCTTCTCCTTCATTCTTCTTGCAAGATTTTGGGCACATGTGTCCATGAGCCCGGTATGAGTTTTAAGCTGCTGGGTCCATGACCCAGACTGCAGTCAGCTATGTGAGAGTCCAGCAAAATAACCAATTATGCTATTTGCTGATCTCAATTTTTCTGAGGTTTCTGTCAAATAGTTCAGCTTCAGCTTGTAGGCCTTTGAGAAAAGAGCAGTTTCAATTTCAGTGATTCCAAGCTGGAAGGGTCAGAGAAAATTGGAAATACTAGTTTGTGGAAAAAAAAAAAATTATTCAAAAGAAAACTATAGGGACCAGCAGTTAGCATAATGGTTATGTCACTGGACTCCCATGTAGTCGACTGTAGTTCGAGTCCTGGACCTAGTGGCTTAAACTCATGCCGGGCGCGTGTGCGTGCATACCCGTCCCCCCTGGGGGGGTGATTTCTTGCTTTCTGTCTCTCTATCTCTCTGTCTTTCTGGTGAGCACATGTGCCCTATAGCAAAAACCTCTAAAAAAAGAAAAGAAAACTATGGAGAGGCCAGTGGTGGTGTGGTGGGTGTGGTGGTTAAGGTGCTGGACTCCCACACAGCCGACCATGGTTCGAGTCAAGACCCAGAGGCTTGAAACTCATGCCAGGTACATGTGTGTGCAAGTCCAAAATCCTGATAGAAGAATGGAAGAGAAGGAATTGCTGCATGGCCATCCTCCCTGGGGGCTGGTTTTTGCTTTCTGCCTGTCAACTTTTTTTTTGTTGAGGTTTTTGCTACAGGGTACATGTGCTTGCCAGAGAGACAGAAAGCGAGAAATCACCCCCCAGGGGGGATAGCCACGCCACAATCCCTTCTCCTCTCGGGATCTTGGGCACGCATGTACATGCTCCCAGCGTGAGTTTTTAAGCCACCGGGTCTAGGATTGAACCGTAGTCAACTACATGGGAGTTCCGAGACATAGCCATTACTCTAACTGCTGGTATTATTTTTAAATTTGCTACAGGGCATGTGGACTCCCCAGAGAGAGAGAAGGAGAGAGAGAGAAAGTGAGAAAGCAAGCTGCCTGGTCCAGGACTTGAATCATAGTCAACCATGTGGGAGTTCAGTGCCTTCACCACCACACCACCTGCTGGCCCGCAGATTAGACTTTTAAAGGGCTAAGAAGCCAAGCCAAGTACTTGGTATCACAATGTCACCTGTAGTACCTATAGATTTGGGTGAATTTTCTTCTTTAGGTCCTTAAAATATCCTGTGGTTTCTGTGCCTGCAAGGAAGTGACATTCTTTATGCACCTGTAAGGCAACCATGTGAACTGTGTATTGAATAAACTAGGCTAATTTTTTTTTTTCCAATTGGGGGCTTTATTGGCTCCCA
>NW_006160229.1:1296334-1307026 GCF_000334495.1 Tupaia belangeri chinensis | reverse complement strand
ATGCACACACACTCCCAGCATGAGTTTCAAGCCTCCGGGCCTGGGACTCAGACAGTGATCTACCATGTGGGAGTCCAGCGCCTCAACCACTATGCCACCTGTTGGCCTCTGACCTTGGTTTCTTAATGCTATCTAGTCATATCTGAAAGTATGACATATAAGCTGGAGCCTGGTAATGTAACCAGTGTTTCCACATGTATCCTATTAAAAGGAGACTGAATTATTACTAAACTTTTAAGAATAACTGTATTTCTATAAACATAAAAATACTCAGAAATATTATCTGAATTCTGGAGGGATCAGGTAGAGAAAAAGTGAATGTTTCAATTTTTGTTTACAACAGTAAACCTTACCAAGTTGTTGAAGCTATAGAAACAGTTTTCTGGGTCAGCAGATCAGGTGTGGTGGTTGAGACGACTGATTCTACATGGCTGACTGTCCGGTTCAAGTCCTGGACCCAGCGGCTTGAGAAACATACCAAGCATGTGTGTGTGTATAAGTGCTCAAAATCCAGAGACAGGAAGTGGATAATATGGAAGATTTACTGCTCAGTTAAGCAAGCCAGGCTATGAAGGAGAGGCATTGTATGTCCCCATTTAATATATACTGAGCATCTGCACTCTATGACTGAAACTAATTTACTAAAGGATATAAAAAACACAGTATATAGATGTTAAGACCAGATATAGTGTGTGTGAAAGAGGAGGGTCTGAGGAAGGACATTTAGAAGAAAAATAGGGAGGCAAAGCATTAATGGCACAAAGAAATGTGGTATTATTTGTGGAAGATATTTTACAGTTTTATCAACTGTACTAGGGAGAAATGTTCACCTGTTGAAATATCCATTTTGTAAGCCAAATAATAATGTGATTGAATGTATGAAAGAAAATGAAATAAAAAAATAAATCCAGAGATGAAAATAGAGGAGAAGGGATTGCATTGTAACCATCACCACTAAAGGTTACTTCCTTGCTCTCCATCTCTGTTTCTGTCTCCAGCAAGCATACATGCCCTATAGCAAAAATATAAAATAAACCTTTTTTCTTAAATCAGGATAAACAAACATTTCAAGTGCTACAACGTTTCAAATAATAAGTCATTTAAAAATTACCCTCATGATGAGGGTTGTTGAGCACTTTTTCATATGCTTTTTTTCCCCATTTTTTTTTGTTCCGTTAAATGTTTTGCCTTTTCCCCCCTTGATTCCCTCCCTCCTGTTCCTCATTGTCCACCCTCCTCCCACACTGTCTATAGTATCCGTAGTTTCTTTCCATGTTTTTATACCTTTCAGCCTTTCAGTTTCTGCCATAGAATGCAGACATTCGGTATATATTGAATGGGAATATACAATGCCTCTCTTTTATAGTCTGACTTGCTTCACTTAGCATTCAATATTCCATATTTGTTCACTTCTATCAGATGCCATGGTCTCATTGTTTTTTATGGATAATTAGTATTCTATCATGTATATATGCCACACTTTTTCAATTATTCATCTGTTCTCGGACATTTAGGTTGATTCCATGTCTTAGCAATTATGAATAATGCTGCAAGTGTTTTTTTTCTGACTGAATGTATTCCTATCCTTTGAGTAGATACCCAGAAGTAGAATGGCTGGGGTATATAGTAGTTCTATTTGTAGGTTTCTGAGGAACCTCGATATTGTTCTCCAGAATGGTTGTACCAATTTACATTCCCACCAACACTGTAAGAGAGTTCTCTTTTCATCATAGCATCATCAGCAATTCTCATTGTTTTATTTTTAAAATTTTAGCCACTCTAACTGGAGTTAAGAGGTATCTCAATGTGGTTTCAATTTGCATTTCCCTTATGATAGGAATGTTGAATGCTTTTTCATCTGCTTTTTGGCTGTTCATATGTGATAACTGTATTTTTTAATGCTGCCTCTGATAAAAGAAATGAAAAGGGGTGAAATGCACGTGCACTTTTGTTTATTCAGGAAAAGCCTGCAGTGGTAGATTCAGAAAAGTATCTGTAGCTAATGATGTTAGAGCATGAGAGATATTTCCTGTTGCTGCTGCTGCTACTTCTTTTGGTTATGATATTCTCCTGTTGCTGCTGCTGCTACTTCTGTTTGTTATGATATTCTTCTATTATTTTCTTGATAAATCTTTTAAAATATATTTTTATTTATGTTTAATCACTGTACATATTTACAGCTTACAAAATGGTTTTTCCCAGTGTGAATGCAGTGTATATTAGTTAAGTCCTAGATATGCTAGCCAAAATGGTAGCCCAGGAACAACAGGGTAAACGTATTTCGTGGCTACATTTACCTCTTTCTTTTTCTTTTTCTTTTTCGTTTTCTTTTCTTTCTTTTTTTTTAAAAAAATTTCTTATTATTTATTTATCTTTTTTGAGAGATTTTTGCTATAGGGCTTGTGCACTTGCTGGAGAGAAAAAGAAACAGAAAGCAAGAAATCACCCCCCAGGGGGATGGCCACAATCCCTTCTCCCCCACTCACCTCTGGGGATCTTGGGTATGCATGTATAAGTGCCCAGTGTGAGTTTTAAGCCACCAGTTTCAGGACTTGAATTGCAGTCGACTATGTGGGAATTTAGCAATGTAACCATTACACCATCTGCTGGCCTCGAGATTTACCTTTTTCAAATGTGGTGGTTAAGGCACTGTATCCCACGTGACCGACCATGATTTGAGTCCTGGACCTGTTGTTTTGCTCTCTCTCTCTCTCTTTCTCTCTTTCTGTCTCTAGTGAGTATAGGTGCCCTGTAGCAAATTAGAAAACAACAATAATAAGGATAAATAAAATTAAATAATTCTTTAGGAAAAATCAAGTGCTTGGGATTAGGTCAGAAATGTAGATAAGAGGCCTCTTGTCATTGGGAGCCATTGTGGGAGAATGAGGAGAACACTGTGGTGTTATATCATCTGCTTCACCCACTACCAGGACCTTATTTAACTCTCCACCAGCTCATCGAATCTCATTAATTACTTTCTCTCTTTCTTTTGCAAATGTTCACAGAAGGTGTGGAGTCAGGAATTTCTAATACAATTTCAAAATGACCCTGAAATTGTGTAGTGTCTAGGGTCACCTCTTGAAGGTAAGAGGAAAGACTGTCTATCTTCTGGGGAATTCCCAATAATTGATTATCTTAATGAGATGTAGATAGGTGTGTTCCTCACATGTGTTCCTCACATGTGACCCTGTTGTGTGTGTGTTTTTTTTTTTTCCCTTCCATTCCCTCTGGGATGAACACTGAGTAATTAAGATACTGAATATTTAAGAAGGAATCCCTCATACTCCCTTTTGGGTTCCAAAACAAGAATATTCTTTCTGTTCTGATTATTCTTATACCCTGGACTGTCCCATCTATTTTTCTTTTTCCACACAGGAGATGAGAATTAGACCAAACTTATAATTCCTTATATATCATTCATGTAACAGATCTTTACTTAGTGCCTACTATATGCTAGTCATGTTCCTAGAGGTTGGGTGTACAATGGTAAAGATTCTATCTGTATGGTCAACCATGTGGAATCAGTTGCCTTAAATACCTTGCCACCTGGTAACTCAGTTTTGCTGTCTTTGAACCAAGCCTGCCTACCTGGTGTGAGTACTTGGAGTTGGGGTGAGAGGATTACCGTGAACCAGGCAGAGCACGGACAGCTTTGAGAAGGCCAGCTGCCACACAGACATAGAGCCCAGACATTGGGCTGGGGTTGGTGGGCAGGCATCTCTCCCTGTAGGAGGACATCTTTGGGGCCCAGCCTTGCTCTCCAGGCCTCTAGAAGGAGGTAGTGAGCAGAGTGCCACTAAGGGCCAGGGAATCTAAAAAGAGATCCAGCTACAGGACCAGTGCCAGGACATTCGGAGCCTAGTACTAACAGTTAGGCAGAAGGCCAGAATAACATTGGGACCCAAGATCAGAAGGGCTGGCAAGAAAGGATAACCTGATGCCAAGTTCCTCAAAGATTAAATCAGGTGCCTTAAAGCCACCATGACAAGAAGCTGCAGCACTGATCCTGAGCTTGGAGCAGGGGTGAGCCTGCATGTGGGGGCACTGATTTGGGGAAGGGGCTGTTGTGCAGAAAACTGGAGGCACAAGGGAGACTTGGAGTCAATGTTGGGAATTCACACAGATCTTGAGGAGAATAAATTGTTCTATTTTAGAAAATAATTTATCTTCACATCAGTCATTTTACATATTTACATACGAATGCATAATTCTGTCATTTATTGGTGTTTATACCCAATAATTCAATTCTCTAATTAGAACCTAAGTATTTTTCTTTGAATAGTGCATATTCTTCTGAGGGTTAGTATGCTAGGCCACGTGGTCACCTAGAATTAAATACTGTTTTATTGCAGTCTATGGAATAATAGGTTTTGCTTAATATTAAAGGTTTTCTGTGGCTCCTTCAAAAGCCTCTCAATTCAGAAACTCAAGGTAAACCTGTTTTCTTCAGCATAAAGCTTTACTCTTTGTTAGGCTTTAATAGACCAATGTGACCCTGAACTGTGGACTCTAAGCTGTGGACTCTAAGTTTCCTTTGTCTCTCTTGTTGACTGGGTTAGCTGTGGTGGGTGCAGCTGTGAGTTGGGGGGAGCAGAGGGTTCCAATAATAATAATAATAATAATAATAATAATAATAAAAGTCATTATGTACATGAAAGAGTTTTTCTAACCTCAGTTTGTCCAGACTATATCCAGGCAATAGTTCTGGTGAGCAATATAAGGCATGTGATTCTGGGATCTGATTTTCAGTTCATCCATCCCTGAATGGAAGATGGAAAGGTCAGGGAGATGGTAGGGCTTCTATGTAGTCAGCAAGTGTCCCTAGTCAATTGTCATACAATATGGCACAGATAGAGCTTAGGGACTCTTTGGACAATGGAATAGTTTATGATAATCTGTTGATACAAGTCAAGCAATGAAAAACTGAAAAAGCCAAAAACACTGAAAGATGGAGATTTCAATGGCAACTTCCCCTTGTAATATAAAACATTTAAGCATGAGAGTCTGGCTATTCGTTACTGTCCTGGTCATCCTGGTGCTGTCTTGTTTTAGCTGTGCAACTTAGGGCAAGCCTAGTGACCTCTCTGGGCCTTAGTTTCTGTAGAGTGTTGTTTGTTAGCTGGCTCACTGAGAGGTTGATGAGATGACATGAGAAAAAAACCAGCATAGCACCTGGCACACAGTAGGCACTCAGTAGTTTACCCCCATGCACACATTTTTTTGTTTGTTTGTTTTTTTCCTGTAATGTGGGCATGGATTGAAGCTTCGGCCCTCAGACAATTCCCATTCTTTATAGGGCTGTGGCAGGACCAGGTGGGACCTGATTTTTAGAAAATGCATGTAGAGAGCTGGGTAGACAAAAGCTCCTTTTCAGCTCCTGCTTCAAGATGACCACGCTCCATATGGCTTCACCTGCTGCGCACTGTTCTAATTGCAATCAGAATGGATCTCATTAGGGTTACAATGGCCCAGGAAAATGAAGAGTGGTTACCATGGCCTACTCCCTGGGCCTCCCAGCCAGGCGGTCCGAAAAGAAGCACAGTTGAAAATGTTTCCTGTAATTACAGTGCCCAACACGGCACCCCAAGGATGTTGGGAGCTGAATAAATAGCCTTTGAGAATTTTTCTTTCTGTCTGCCAAGTGTTTATTACAAATAAGTGGAGGTCTGATTCAATGGCAATGTACATGCCCCCACCCTCGCCTCTCTGAAACACACACCCAGTGCAGCCCGTGAGGAATGGGGTAGGGAGCAGTAACTGCATGCTTCCTGCATGGATGCACAAAGAGTGCCCAGTGAGTACTGTGAGGTGCTTGCAAAATGATGAAAAAATAAACCCAACTACATAGTGCATGTGAAAGATTGTAAATGAACACTTTTTTTTTGGTTTGGGGGTGGGTGAGATGGGAACAGGTGTAATAAATAACTTGGGGTGATATATAAATTTTCAGATCATCTGAATATGATATAATGAATGTAGATCACTTTAGTATTCATTGGCCAGACCATTGGTTTGGTTCTGGTGCCATTTGCCTTCATGTCAGTTTGGTTTGTTTCTGAGCTATATATCTTCAACCTGATTATCTGTAATTAAGTAAAAGTGATGCCTTTGGTTAGGGGCTGTAGGTTTTTCCTGATAAGAGCTAAAGAGAAGGAATCTAGCACATGATTTAGTCAATCACAGCTTTTTCCAGAAAAGGAATAAATTCTCAAAGCGAGAGCACAAATGATTTAAGCAAGATTTAATAATGTGTGTATTTCATGGAATGATAGTGTATTTCTATCATCTGTCTGTCTTTTGATCTATTGGTCAGTCTACTCAAATAAATTAATCGTATGTTTGAACTATGATTATTTAAACGTTATATCTTATATAACTGGTGTTCCCTACTAGAATTAAGTAGACCATGTCCTTCACTCACCCTGAACTTTAACTGAGGGCTGAAACCTCTTGCTGCTGTGCTCAGCTCTTGTTCAGGCTCCATTTTGAGTATTAAGCTCTGCTTGAGCATTAGAAACCCTTATGGTAACTCTGCCTGGCTTTACTTTTCAGAGAAAGGACCTTAATTTGCTTACTCAGCCTTTTCCTTTCATTCTAAACACCACCTGTTCTTGCTGTCTCCTCCTCTGTGTTTCATTTTCATTCCAGGAAGAGATGGCTTTTATTTATCCATGGGTAGTGAGTACTCTGAATGCGCTTATCTGTATGCAGAGCTCTGGAATTTTGTGGTATAGAGATAGGACCCGAGGGTCCTGTTTTATGAAAGCCAGTGAGGTTACCAACACCTCCATTCCTGTCACCATGCACGAAGTCCAGAGGTGAGGGGAGTAACTCAGGAAGTCAGGGGAGACAGACCAAGATGGGAGAGAATGAAAAGGTCCCAGAGTCCTGTTGGAGAGCTGGTTTGTAGAGAAGGCGTAGCCTATGGGGAGGCCTGGGGACGTAGACACCCCTAGTCCCACTATGTGTGTAAGTTCCTTCTTGACAGTATGGAGCTGTCCATCTGAAGAGGCTTAGAGAGGCCATGGCCATTTCTGAGCCAGACTTCCTAAGGTCCACTGAAAGAGCTCTCATGCTGGTAAGGAAAAGGTCTACTTCCACATGGAGCAAGGAGAGAGGGCACTCTGCATCACAGGAAGAGTATCAGTCTCTAATGGTGGCAGTGATGGGATTAGTGGGAATGGCAGCAGCAAGATCAGCAGTGTTGTAAAGTGAATCACTGATGGTCCTAAGCCTGAGCTAGGAATAGTTATATATTCCAGGGGGAAGACTTTAAGCAGTAGAGAGCTGGTAGACGAGAAGAGTGGGTCCAGGGCCTTGAAAGGAACCTGCTTTTAACAACACTTTATTGAGTACCTATTGTATGCAAAGCATTGTGTTAGGCCCTGTGCTATCAAATTTTCAGGCACAGAATGTCAGAATGTCTCATTTCAGAGATGCTAACTAAGACTAATCAGTTGAGTCAGATAGAGGCATCTTAATCGATCTATTTATAGTTCCTTAATCCATCTATTTATAATCCATCTATTTATAGGCAAAGATAATCTTTGCCTAGGAGTAGGCTAACTCATTTCTTTAAAAGTCAATTTCTACCAAGACAGAATAGTACCTTGGCACATGTGGCCATGGATTAACAGTAAAAACACTTAAAAAAAAATCTTACTCCCTGATCCTAAAATATGTTACAAAGCCATAATAATAAAAACAGCATGGTATTGGCACAAAAGCAGGCATGTTGACCAGTGGAACAGAATAGAGATCCCAGAAATAACCTCCCAAACATATAGTCAACTGATTTTTTTTTTGAGAGGTTTTTGCTATAGGGCGTGTGCGCTTGCCAGAGATACAGAGAGACAGAAAGTGAGAAATCACCCCCTGGGGGTATGGCCATGCCGCAGTCCCTTCTCCTCCATTCTCCTCTCATAATCTTGGGCATGCACACACATGCACCCGGTGTGAGTTTAAGCCACTGGGTCCAGGACTTGAACCATGGTCGACTACATGGGAGTTCAGCGACATAGCCATTACACTAACTGCTGGTCCCCAGCCAACTGATTTTTGACAAATGACACCAGTTGATCCAGTGGGGGAAAAAAATCTCTTTAGCAAATAGTGCTGAAAAAAACTGGACATTCACTTCCAGAAAGATGAAACTGGACCCCTATGTCTCACTAGTAACAAAAATCAACTTAAAATGGATCAGAAATTTAAACCTAAGACTTCAAACTATAAAACTGCTGGTGGTAACATAGGGAAAACTCTTGGAGACATTGGAGCAGGCAAAGACTTCTTAAATAAGACTCTCAAAGCACAGGCAATAATCCCCAAAATAGACAAGTGCAACTACATCGGTTTTAAAAGCTTCTGCTCAGTAAAAGAGACAATAATTAGAATGAATTGACAATCCTTGGAATGGGTGAATATATTTGCAAATTATGCCTCAGGTAAGGGACTAATAACCAGAATGTACAGAGATCTCAAGCAGCTTACCTAACAGAAAATGATCAACCCAATTAAAAGATGGCAAAATTAGCTGAACAAGCTACTCTAAGGAAGACATACAATAGCAAGAAAGCATATGGAAAGATACTCAACATCCCTTAACATAAGGGAGATCCAGATCAAAACCAACATTTATAAAGGAACTACACTTCTTCCACTGAAGCAACTCCAGTCAGAATGACCAATTTATAAAAATAAAAAATAATAAAAGCTGGTGAGGCTGAGGGGAAAAAGGAATTCTCCTACACTGTTGGTGGGAATGTAAGTTAGTACAGACACTGTGGAGAACAATATGGAGGTTCCTCAGAAACCTACAAATAGAACTACCATATGATCCAGCTGTTCCACTTCTGAATATCTACCCAAAGGACAGGAATATACTCAGTCAGAAAAACACATGCATCTCCATATTTATTACAGCATTGAATGGATTGAAAAAGTATGCACATATATACACTATAGACTACTACTCAGCCATAAAAAGAAAATGAACTCTGGCCTTTGATAGATGTAGACATATATGGAAGGTTTTCTGCTAAGTGAAGCAAGCCAGACTATGAAAGAGAGACATTGTATGTCCTCACTTAATGTATATGGAATGTCCACACTCTATGGCAGAAACTAAAAGATTGGGAGATATAAAAGCATGGAGAACAATTGCAGATACTGGAGACAGTGTGAGAGGAGGGTGGGAAATGGGGGAGCATGAGAGAGAGGGAATCAAGGGGAAAAAGAAAGAAGCAAAATATTGAAGGGACACAAAAATGGAAAATTATCTGTTGATGATAACGTGTATAATATCTTTAACTGGACTGATATACAGTGTAGTCATGCTGGGGGAGTAAAAGACATAGTCACATAGAATTAATAACACTTTCTTAATATCTTAGACTCTATTCAAATGTCCCTGATTAAATACTTTTCTATTTTTCATATTTGATTTCTTAGGTGCCAAGCAAGGTCTGCACATTGCACTTAGTTGACAAGTGCCTTGAGCCTCTTTTATTCTCTTTATTATAATAGCATCTTCCCCTCCATTCAGAAATGTCGTTTAAGGCTGGCCCTGTGGCTTAGTAGTTAAGGAGCTAGATCCTACATGGCTATCCATACAGTTTGAAATCTTCCCCAGCAGCTTGAAAAATACACCTGGTGTATGCCTGTGTGTGCTCAAAGTACACACAGGTTAGAGAAAAGGAGGAGAAGGGTTGCATTGTGACCACACTCCATTGGGGATGCTTTTTCTTTCTCCTTTCTCTCTCTTTCTGGTGAGTGTGCATGCCCTCTGACCAAAAAAATGTTATTTTTTGTTGATGAAAATAGTTTATTTGTTCTTTACAATTTTCTACATACTGGATTTGTCTGATTATATCTTCCTGGTGGTGTTTAACTGAGTCCTCAATATCTCACGTTTCCTGTGGGGACTTTTCCTTATTTGCTATTTTTTTTTTAACCTTGAAGTGAAGTTTAGATTGAAAAGGCATGACAGATGCTTGATACTTTCCCTTTATCTAACAATTTTCAAAATAACGGGTAGAGGGAACCAGCAGTTAGCGTAATGGCTATGTTGCTGGACTCCCACGTAGTCTACCGCGGTTCCCATCCCGGACCCGGTGGCTTAAAGCTCACGCCGGGCGCGTGTGCGTGCGTGCCCAAGATCCCGAGAGGAGAATGGAGGAGAAGGGATTGCGGCGTGACCATCCCCCCTGGGGGGTGATTTCTCGCTTTCTGTCTCTATGTCTCTGTCTGTCTGGTGAGCGCACGTGCCCTATAGCAAAAATCTCTCCCCCCCAAAAAATAATAAAATCTAATAATGGGTAGACACCCTAGTAAAATCCAATGGTGGGAATGACATTTTGAACGTGTTAGAAATTCATGAATTTGCTAACAGTAACAACCTTTTGAAAACAATTTATTCATTTAATTTCATTATTATTTTTTTATTATTACTTTGATCAGAAAGAAGAGAGAGAGAAGGCAGGAAACAGAAAGTAAGCCACCAAGTCCCGGACTCAAACTGCAGTCAGCCATATGAGACTCCTGTGTCTTAACCACCACTCCATCTGCTGGCCCAACAATTGCAAGCATACATATTTGTTGTTTAATTTTTTGTCTTCTTCGCTAATATAAAAAAATATATCGGGACCAGCAGTTAGCGTAATGTCTATGTCGCTGACCTCCCCAGTAGGCGAC
>NW_006160229.1:1291207-1296215 GCF_000334495.1 Tupaia belangeri chinensis | reverse complement strand
GGGGGGTGATTTCTCACTTTCTGTCTCTCTGTCTCTCTCTGTCTGTCTGGCGAGCGCACGCGCCCTATAGCAAAAACCTCTCCAAAAAAAAAAAAATATATCAACCAACATTCATAAAGGAACTACACTTCTTCCATTGAAGCAACAGGCTGGCTACCAATGGAAGAGTTAGGCAAAAATCTATTCTGTGAGACTCAATTCGCTATATGGAATCTACAATAAAAAAGTGTATTTGGTTATTATTTGCAAGTTGGATGCTATCTATCTTTATCTCAATAAAGTTTATAGTAAATTATATAGTATTTACACACATATACTCTATATAATTATATATATGTATACAGACATACACGTTACATATATATTGTATGTATACATTTTATTTCTGGAAAAATAAATTGTTAGACATTTGCCAGCACACTGAAGGCCTATCCATATTAAGATCCTATCAGAAATGCATAAATATTTCAATTTTCCATATCTCTGCCAACACTTGGCAGTATCCAGTGTTCTAATTTTTTTTAAGTCAATAGACTTAAAGTAATATATCTCAATGTTGTTTTAACTTCTATCTTTTTTCTTTTTTATTATTACTATCATTTTATACATTCAATTGTTATACATCATTTAGCTTGTAAAGAGAATTTACCCAATATGAACTACACCTCAGACCAGTGTTTAACTTACATCCTTTTATCACTAATTGGCGTGAGCATCTTTTTATGTGCTTGTTAGCTTTTTGTATTTTTTTGAAGAACTATTTATTTAGTTTTATATGTTCATTCATTTATTTTAATTTGACCAGAGAGAGAGAGAAAGAGAGAGAGAGAAAGTGAGAAAGTGAGCCTCCAGGTCTGGGACTCAAACTGTGGTCAGCCATTTGGGAGTCCAGTGCCTTAACCATCATGCCACCTGCTGGCATTTTGTTTTCAGAAAATATGAGTATATTTCTATTGAATTCTTGTCTTTTTCTCGTTAATGAGTAGTTCATTGAATAGTCTATTATAGTTACCAGTTCACTTTGGATTTCAATGTTGTAATACATTCTTGTAATATTTCATCTTGTGTTATTGATACTTTTATTAAACATATATCCATAATTTTGATAAAATCAAATTAATAATTTTGTTATATATATATAGAGAGAGGCAAAGTGAGAAAGCAACCCCATGAGGAATGTTCACAGCACAATTCCTTCTCTTCTATTCTTCTTTCAGGATTTTGGGCACACATGTTCGTGTACCTGGTGTGTTTTTCAAGCTGCCAGGTCTGGGACTCAAATCACACAGTCAGCCATGTGGGATCCAACCATCTTAACAACCATGCCATCTGGCTGGTCCATGCCTTGTGTTTTACAGATTTGAAGTATTTTTCAAAAGAAATTCTCTTTTGGAACCAGCAGATGGCATAGTGGTTACATCACCAAGCTCTCTCATGGTTGACTATGGTTCAAGTCCCAGACTCAGTGGCTTGAAATTCCTGAGAGGAGACTGAAGAAGAAGGAATTACAGAGTGGCCATCCCCCCCAGGGGGTGATTTCTTGTTCCTATCTCTCTGTCTTTCTCTGTCTTTCCAGTAACTGCACATGCCCTATAGCAAAATTCCCTCTCTCTCTCTTTTTAAAAATAATTATTTATTTTAATTTTATTTATTCACTCATTTATTTTAATTTGACCAGAGAAAGACAGACTTGCAGAGAAAAGGAAAGTGAGAAAGCAAGCCACCAGGTCTGAAACTCAAACCATAGTCAGCCATGTGGGAGTGTCCAGCGCCTTAACCACCATGCCACCCATGGATTGCAAAATTCTCTCTTTAAAAAAAAAATAAAATAAGAACTTCTCTTTCTTGAAGTCATAAAGATATTATTTGTTTCCCCATTAACTTTATAGTTTTTACCTTTTACTTGTTGGTCTCTAATCCATCTGGATTCTATATTTGAATCCAGTGTCCTGGAAGATTATGGTTTATTTTTCTCCATACAGTGAGTCAGTTTTCCTCCAAACATCTACCAAACGATCCTTTTTCCATTGAAAAAGAATTTCCAGATGTCACATTTATGCTAAATAAAATCCACATATATGTCATATGTATAAGACATATATTTGTCTAACTCTAACTTTTTTCTTTCTTTTTAAAATTTTGCCAGAGGACTTGTGGATTTACCAGAGAGAGAGAGAGAGAGAGGGAGAGAGAGAGAGAGAGAGAGAGAGAGAGAGAGAAACAAAAAAACAACCCCCAATGCAGGATGGCTATGCCACAATCCCTTCTCCTCCATTTCTCCCTTTGGAATTTTGGACATGCACGGACACATGCCTAGTGTGCTTTTCAAGCTGTTGGGTCTGGGACTCAAACCATGCAATCAGCCATGTGAGATCCAGCCATCTTAGCCACCATACTGGCTGGTCCTAATCTTTCTCTATATCTATATCATCTTTATCTATATCTATATATCATCTCTATCTCTATATCTCTATCTCTATATCTATTTCTCTATCTATCTATCTATATAGGTAGTCTTGTGCAAAATATATTATTTTAGACATTTGGGAATTAGGGAAAATGTCAAACATAGACAAAATTAGACAGATTATTATAACAGACACCCATGTATCCATTACCATAATTACAAATTCATGGTCAGTCTTTTGAAATTTATATTTTATCCATTCTCCACATTTTCTGTATTATTGAGAAAAAAACCACTAAGACATTATTTTTCTGTAAATATGTTATTATTACGTATAAGAGATACAGAATTAAAACAAAAACAATTCCAATGTGGTTATCACACTAAGAAAAAGAACAATAATTCTTTACCTCATCAATATCTGGTCAGTATTCAGTTTTTTCATAAAAATACGTACAGTTTTTCATTATTTTTTTCCATGAGTGACAAAGAGAGAGACAGAGAGAGACAGAAACAGAGACAACATCCCCAATAGGGTCTTGATGTTGCAATCCATCCCCAGCCTTCAGCCAACCCTGGATCAAGGCCAAGCATGTGCCTAGTGTACTCAGGAAGGTCTCTGGACTTGAACAGGGAGCCTCTCCATGTGGGATTGTTTCATGGTGTTGTGTTTTACTGCTGTGCCATCATCTAGCCCCTGCATGTGTAGGTTTATCCGAGAAGCTGCAATGGCTTTTTAGCTATTCATATAATTTTCTAGTGTATTGTTGGAGTTTATTTTATATATACATACATATATATGTAAACACACACACATATTTTGTAGACACACATCATAATGGTGTCTTTCTCTCCCCTTTTCTTGCCTAAAGCCTGTGGATCTTACTTTTTTTTTCTGTTTTTTCAAATTACCTGGTTCTGTTTTTTAATTCAATTTCCTTTTTCCTTCATTTTATGATTTTTCCCCCCTTTACGTGTATTATTTTCTTCCTTGTATTTTATTTGGGTGCTTTGTTTCTCTCACTTTTCCCAACTTTTTGATGTAAATGCTTACGTCATTTTAAAACTTTCTCTTTTCTTAATTTTTTTCTTTTATTCATGATAGAATATGTGTGTGTGTGTGTGTGTGTGTGTGTGTGTGTACATGAGAATTAGAGAGAAAGAGAGAAGGATAGAGAAAGATAGAGATATAGAAACTCCACAGGGTCTGGTCATGAAGTGATCCCCTTTCTCAGTCATCTATCCCATTGGATCTTGAGTTCTTGTATGCATACTTGGGAGGTAAAAACTTTTTTTTTTTTTGGAGAGATTTTTGCTACATTTGGCATGTGCACTTTCTGGAGAGACAGAGAGACAGAAAGTGAGAAATCATCCCCGTGGTGATGTGGAGTGGCCATGCCACAATCCCTTCTCCTCCATTCACCTCTCGGGATCTTGGGCACACACGCACGCGCGTCCGGCGTGAGTTTTAAGCCACCGGGTCCGGGACACGAACCGCGGTCGACTACGTGGGAGTCCAGCGACATAGCCATTACGCTAACTGCTGGTTCCCAAAAATTATTTTTGATAAATGTATTTTTTAACAACTAATCTTTTCTTTTCTATTGCCAGAGTGTATGTATACTTAAGAGAGAGAGAGAGAGAATTCATCCCCTCAACTCCCTACCCCTAACCCCTACCCATTGGAGTATGGTAACACTGCAATCCTTTTTTCTCCATTTCTCTATCTCATTAGGATTCTGGGCATGCATGCCTCAGGCTGCAAGGGCTGAGATTCAAACTGCAATTGGCCATGTAAGATCCAGCTCCTTATGCACAGCACTAAACTGCTGTGCTATGGAGCTGGCCTTCTCATGAATTTATGTAAAGCTCTAAATATCTTTCTGTTTCCCACAAATTTTTTAAAATTTAATTTATTATTATTATTTTCTGTAATTTGCTATAGGGCACATGAATGCACCTGAGAGAGAAAGTGAGAAAGCAAGCCACCATGTCTGGGACTCCAACCACAGTTGACCATGTGGGAGTCCAGCGACTTAACCACCATGCCACCTACTGGTCCCCCATGTTTTTGACATGTGATGTTTTAATTGCTCTTGAGTTCTAAGGTGTTCATAATTTTATTTATGATTTACCTTTTTAACCATGTGGTTATACATGTTACTTAACCACCATGCCACCTACTGGTCCCCCATGTTTTTGACATGTGATGTTTTAATTGCTCTTGAGTTCTAAGGTGTTCATAATTTTATTTATGATTTACCTTTTTAACCAAGTGGTTATACATGTTATTTGCTTTACAAACACATGAGAGTATTTTTTGTCCTCATAGGCCTCAAACTTATTTCTATTGTATTTGAGATACTCTTAGCTGGATATTTTAATTTTTCTGGAACTAGGAAATCACACTTTTTGAATAGACTCAGACCATAAGAGAAGGTTGGTTTAAGGTATAACGATCTGATGTTGTTTGGTCAGGTGACCTGAGTTGACAAGATTTCTCTCTCTTTTTTTCTTTTTTCTTTCTTTTCTTTCTTTCTTTCTTTCTTTCTTTCTTTCTTTCTTTCTTTCTTTCTTTCTTTCTTTCTTTCTTTCTTTCTT
>NW_006160229.1:1289311-1291109 GCF_000334495.1 Tupaia belangeri chinensis | reverse complement strand
CCCCAGGGGGGATGGTCACGCCGCAATCCCTTCTCCTCCATTCTCCTCTCGGGATCTTGGGCACGCACGCACACGCGCCCAGCGTGAGTTTTAAGCCACCGGGTCCGGGACGCGAACTGCGGTCGACTATGTGGGAGTCCAGCAACCTAGCCATTACGCTAACTGCTGGTCCCAAGATTTCTCTCTTAAAAGGTGAAATTTTGATTAGATGTAAACCTGGATTGAATTCCTGTGTTTTCACCATGTGATGTCCTCAAGAAGACTAATAGTAACCCCTCTATGTACTCGTTACCTCAGTTTTGACAAAACCCTTTCCACAGCCCCCATTTACTTCAATCTTCCCAACAGCCTCGTGAGGTAGAGAGAGGTCACTTAACCTCTGTGACTTCATCTGTCAGAGGGCATTAAAAATACTTCTAGACCACTGTGGATTGTTGTGCAAATCAATTAATTAGAGCCAATAATCCTTTCTCTCACTACCTCAGGGGGTTGTGGCCCTCTAGTGAGATAATGGATATGAATATACTAAAACGGTCAGTGATCTGAACGATTGTTTCAGCAGTGTAAATGGTCACTTACTTTTCCTCCAAGCCCCTCCTAGTGTAGGGCACATTTAGGAAAAGATGCAAAAAGATACCAGACGTGAGCACCTGGTCTATGGTGAATACTTGATACATGTTTGGTGATTGGCTTGATACCAATAAGCCTAACTGGCACCAGGGCTATCTTCAGGAGTGTGTGGCCTGTGCAGTTGCACAGTGCCTCCAATGTAAGGGCCCCATACTTGGCTAATGTTGTGCTGTTGTTATGCTGAAATTCATGATAATTTTATCTTTGATTTTGCATTCTGTAAGTAAAGTCTGATGAGATGATGAAGCATGTATGTGAATGGTGGAGATGTGCACTCATGGACTCATATGCATGGATGTAAAAGATAATGGTGGCATGAGCAATTGGTTTACTGGTCTAGAGGACACACACCAAGCTGTCTGGGCTACATGGGGCCCCAAGGTGGCCAGGCTGGGACCTACACCCATGTTGGTGCTTTCCATGGTGGTGGTAGCAGCAGCAGTCCCAGAAGCCTTGGTAGCTGCAGGAAAGAACAGGAACTCCACGTTGGGGAAGCATCAAGACTCTTGACAGCAGATAGGTATGACAATTTGACCCTTGAGTCTGACCCTATGGAATCTACACAGATATTAACTTTCTAACCTGAGGGCTGGAGCAAGAATTGACTGCATGCAAACATTAAACTTTGTTAGTAATTTTTTAAGAGAGATTTTTGCTATAGAGCACTTGTGCTTGCTGGAGAGACAGAGAGACAGAAAGCTAGAACTCACTCCCCCCACCCCCGGGGGGATGGCCACACTGCAATCCCTTCTCTTCTCTTCTCCTCTTGGGATTTTGGGCATGCATGCACATGAGCCTAATGTGAGTTCTAAGCCACCAAGTCTGGGACTTGAACTGCGGTTGACTATGTGGAAAGACCAGTGAAGTAACAATTATGACATCTGCTGGTCCCATTGTTAGTAAATTATTACAAAATAAAAGTGTACACATGAATAATGCATATTGAGCAATTACTAGAATTCTTTAGAGTTAGAATCTCCAGTTTTGAAAATGGTTGCAACATTGCAAAGCAAATACCCAGAAATAAAAATTAAATGTAAAGATCATCCAATTAGACAGAAAAGAACACTGTTTTTATATGAAGCTTATGATGAAAAATTATTGAGAAAGACACTTTCTTTTTTACTTTATTAAAATACTGAGTTTATTTCACGTGTATTTGCTTTGC
>NW_006160229.1:1282530-1288988 GCF_000334495.1 Tupaia belangeri chinensis | reverse complement strand
TTGATTTTTGAGCATTTTTGCCAGGAGTATCTCGTATAGATTTCTTCACTGGAGCTTTTTCTTCTGTTTCCTCATCTTCAAAATCATCATCATCATCATCATCATCATCTTCATCGTCATCATCTTTGTCAGCAGCAAGTTTTACTTTTTTCTGTGGAAATTTGCTTCCACCTCCAGGGGCAGATCGCTTTCCAGATATACTTAAGAGTTTCACGTCCTCTTCCTCTTCTTCTTCTGACTCTGCATCTTCCTCCGCAGCTACTAAGTGCTGTCCACTAATATGCACAGGTCCTGAACCACACTTCAACACAAGCGGTGTTATTTCAAAGCCCCCAAGGGAAACCGTTGGCTGTACAGACATTTTCAGTGTTGCCAGTGTTACTTTAATTGGACTGCCTTCATAATTCATTGCCTCTGCTTCAACAATGTGCAATTCATCCTTTGCATCAGCCCCTAAACTGACCGTTCTTAAAGATAACTGGTGTTCATTTTCATCATTATCCACTTTAAAGTGATAATCTTTGTCGGCCTTTAGTTCACAACCGGAAAGATAGTTCTGGGGCCTCAGGGGGCTCACGTCCATGTCCATCGAATCTTCCATGGGGTGGTGGCACGCACTTGGGTGGGTGAGAAGGCGGATGGAGGTAAACGACTATGGCTCCCGAAAACAGCCGCGCAGGACGGAATCACTCCAGGGAAGAAAGACACTTTAAATTGATTTTCCTTGTAATCGAATTACAGAGATAGAATGCATTGGCAGGTATTTTGAATTACACACAACTCATGATGCCTTATTATACAGTCTCCACAAGTTATAGGAAATGTCAGAGGAAACATTAAAATAGTGTGCATTTAAAATTAACTTCAGAATTACTTCAAATGTATTTGTAGGGAGAGTTAAACATTTTGAGAAAACCACTCCATGAGAATCAAAAACTTTAGATGTATTCCAATTCATATATTCATCCCAGTGTCTTCACAAGCCATAGGATACTCTCATCAGGCAAAGCAATAGTTGTATAAATAAGATTTTTCTCTAAATGTGATATTATCAAAAACTATCTACCATTTTGCATTTGCCAGGAACTGATGGTGCTTTCAATTATGTAGACTGAAAAGTATACTAAAAGTAAGAACTTTGGGCCAGCCAGTGGTGTGGTGGTTAAGGCAGCTCATGACCAACTGCATGGTTCAAATCCTGGACAAAGTGACTTAAAAACATGTGGGGCATATATGTGTGCATGTTCAAAATCCTGAGAGGAAAATAAAGGAGAAGAGATTGTGGCATGGTTTTCTCCCTAAGAGTGCTTTCTCGTTCTCACCTTTATCTCTGTCTCTCTCCTGCGAGTGCATGTGCCCTATAACAGATTTTAAAATAAAGTATGAAGTTTGATGGTTTGCTAAATAAATTTGTAGAAAAGTGAGCCAGAAAAATCTTATAATCAATCAAGATATCATATTGATCAAGTATTCACACTTATTTTGTCATATAACATTGTGACTCTAAGTCAGTTTTTGTACTTTGTTAATTTATGTCATTATTTATTGTGATAGACAGAATTAATACCCTTGCCCCAAATGTCCACATCCTAATCATGAAAACCTGTATATTACCTTACCTGGTAAAAAGGACTTTATATCTGTGATTAGGGATGTTGAAATGGGGAGGTTATCCTGTACTGTCCTAGTGGTCACGGTGTAATCACAAGGGTCTTTCTTTCTTTCTTTTTTTTTTTTTCTTTTTCTTTGTTTTTCTTGAGAGGTTTTTGTTATGGGGCCTGTGTGCTTGCCAGAAAGACAGAAACAGAGAGACAGAAAGCGAGAAATCACCCCCCCGGGGAGATGGCCACGCCACAATCCCTTCTCTTCCCTACTCCTCTCGGGATCTTGGGCATGCATGCACACACACCTGGCATGAGTTTAAGCCACTGGGTCCGGGACTCGAACCATAGTTGACTACATAGGAGTCAAGCAACATAGCCATTATGTCAACTGCTAGTCCAGTAGTGAAATACTTTAAAGGGAAAAATTTTTATATCTTAGTAACTTTCATGGCACTTTTCTTCCCCCTGCTTTCTGAACGAAGACTTGCAATTTCATTTGTTACTGACTGGGCCCCACAAATTATGTGCTTAGCTCTACTTTTGGGACATTCAGGTAGTACTGTATGGTAGGAAGTGTGAAGCTTAGGGGAGTGGTTGGGGTTCAATGTAAACATTGGGAAATTGTCAACATGTAGAAGGTAATTGTACTTTGAAAACAGAGAAGACCACCAAGAAAGAATGAAGGGGCTGGCAGGTAGCGTCGTGGTTAAAGGCACTGGATTCCCACATGACTGACTGGTTTGAATCCCGGACCTGGCAGCCTGCTTTCTCTCTCTGGTCAAATAAATAATAACAATAATAATAATAATAATAATAATAACAACAACAACAAATGGAATTAAAGTAAATAAATAATTTTTTATTTTAAAAAGAGAATAAAAAGAAAGGATGAAAAGAACAGTGTGGTCCTAGACCAAAACTTTCGATCCGTGCTGTCCAATACGGTCGTCATCAGCCAGGGGTAGCTCCCGAGCACATTAAACATAGCCAGCTAAATTCTAATGCTGTAAATGCAAAACATACACCATGTTTTAGAGACTTTGTGCAGAAAAAGAATGTAAAACATCTCACTAATTAGTGTTTGTAAAAAATTGATTTCATGTTGAAGTTTTAATATTTCTGATATATTGGTTTAAGTGAAATCTTATTAAAATTAATTTTACTTTTTTTCATTTTGAATGTTGCTAATAGTAAATTAAAATTACATATGTTGTGTTCACTGTTTCTGTCAGACAGTGCTGCCCTGAAGAATACCTGTATTTAAAGTGGACAGAGAAAGAAAAGTCTATAAAAGAAACTGAGAGGAAAGCCCTGTGGCCGAGTGGTTCAGTGACCAGATACCACATGACAGATCACAGTTCAAATTTTTACCCCAGTGGCTTGAAAGATATGTTGGGTGCATGTCTGTGACTACTCCTCATTAAGAAGTGCTTTTCCCTCCTCCCTCTTTCTCTGTCTCTCTTTCTTTAGTTAACACACGTGCCCTCTGGCAAATCAAAAAAGAAAGAGAGAGAGACTGAGAAGGAAACTGACACGTTTGTTTACTCAAAAAAGCTGAAGAAATGGATGTCTTTTTTCTTTTATTTATCTTCTATGCATTCGGATATGTTCACATAAACTAATCACACAATAAATGCTATATTTTCTTGTTTTTTAAAAAGAGTTATGTATTTTAATTTTATTTGTTCATTCACCCAGTGTTATTTTTTACAGTTTGACCAGAAAGAGAGAGAGAGAGGGAAAGTGAGAAAGTGAGGACTTGAACTGTGGTTGACCATGTGGGAGTATCCAGTGCCTCTACCACCATGCCGCCTATTGGGCCCTAAATGCTGTTTCTTAATGAAATTGCTGCATTTATGTCTCTTCTCCCTGCTTCTTGTCCCCTTTTCCGATAGTCAGTTTTAATTTGATGAATAGTCTTTATTTTTCTTATGTTCATATAATCATGCATCTTCTTATACTTTCATTGCACACTACCTGGATACACAGAGTTTTCTTTTGTTCCTCTTTTGGTCATTTTTACATACACAAAATGGGATAATGTTTTACTTATATACTTCTTTTACAGCGAGATTTTTTGCTATAGGGCGTGTGCACAAGCCAGAGAGAGAGAGAGAGACAGAGAGACAGAAAGCGAGAAATCACCCCTCAGGGATGGCCACATCACAATTCCTTCTCCTGCATTCTCCTGTTGGGATTTTGGGCATGCATGCACGTGTACCCAGTGTGAGTTTTTTTAAGACCCTCGGTCCAGGACTTGAACCATAGTTAACTACATGAGAGTCCAGCGATGTAACCATTATGTCATCTGCTGGTCCCTTACTTACATACTTTAAAAAAATTTGCTAGAGGACACATATGCTTGCCAGAGAGGGAGAGGAGAGAGAGAAAGAGAGAGAGAGAGAGAGAGAGAGTGAGAAAACATACCCCATGGGATTATCACTCCACAATCCCTTCTCTTCAAATTCTCCTTTCAGGATTTTGAGTGCACATACACATGCACAAGACAGTGGGTCCAGGACTCAAACCACATAGTCAGGCACGTGGGATCCAGCTTCCTTAGCCACCATGCCACCAACTGGTCCTCTTATATACTTGTCATATATTGGTGCTTTTATTTCTGTAAGGTAAATTCCATCCCTCCTGGGGGTGATTTCTCACTTTCTTTCTGTCTCTCTGTCTTTCTGGTGAGCGCACGCGCCCTACAGCAAAAACCTCTTCAAAAAAAAAAAAAAAAAAGGAAATGTCTTGTTTACCACTGAGTATGATGAGAAAGCCAGAAACTATTACACAATATCCAGCACATAGCAGATACTCAGTAAATACATTTTAAACAAATGAACAGGAAAATATAGCAATAGATTAGAAATGAGTTTAAAATAAGAGAACAGTATGTACAAACCTATATCAACAAACCGGGATATTTAGATAAAACAAATAATTTTCTAAGAAAGTAGTTACTATGATGGAATGAAAGAAAACACGTACAATGGGGGACCAACAAGTGGCGTGGTGATTAAGGTGCTGGACAGTCCCACATGGCTAACCGCAGTTTGAGTCTCAGACCTGGTGGCTTCCTTTCTCACTTTCCCTCTCTCTCTCTGTTTTTCTCTCTCTGTATGTGTCTCTCTCATCAAATTAAAATAAGTGAATGGATAAATAAAATTGAATAAATTTTTTTTAAAAAAATAGAGAAAATGCCTACAGTGGATAAAAACTAAACATGAAATTGGTTAGGTTGTCAAACAACTATTCCTCCAGAGGGCAAGGATCCACAAGGGATGATATAAGTTTTTTATCAGTCTCTCAAAAAGCAGATATAAGGGTCTATCAGGTGGCATGGTTGTTAAGGCACTGGACACTTCCACATGGCTGACCACAGTTTGAGTCCTGGACCTTGCGTCTTGCTTTCTCACTTACCCTCTCTGTCTGTGTCTCTCTCTGGTCAAATTAAAATAAATGAATGAATAAATAAAACTAAATAATTCTTTTTTAAAAAAAGCAGATATATTCTGTATAATTTTAATGTCTTAGACATATCATATTTAATTATGTCATTTTCCATATCATGGAAATATTCCCAATTCATTTTACAAGCTTCAAATGCTTAATACCAAACTTAACAAAACAGCACACAAAAAGAAAATTGTCAGACTAAGCCTCTCTAAACATTCAAACAAAAACATTAAATAAAACATTAGCAAGTGTAATTTAACAATATATGAGTTTGTCGGGAAAGTCATGACACATTTTTGCCTAGAAAAACATAGAAAAATACACTGTGACTTTCCCGACAGCCTAATATTAAAAAATACTACACAACTAGAAGAAGAATACATTTTGAGCAGGTTGATTTCTCCCGAGGGAGAAAGATGACTCACTATTAAGAAATCTATTGACATAATTTATTACATAAACTGATTGAAGCAGAAGAATTATATGATCATCTCAGATCCCCAAATAGCACTTGATAATACAATATCCACCCTTATTTTTAAAAACTAATGAACTAGGAATAGCAGAATTCTTCTTAAACACGATAGAATATTTATCAAAAATTATCATCAAGCATACCTAGCAATGATACATAAGAGCTCTTCTCATTAAAATCAAAAACACAACAAGGATGTCCATTATTGCCGCTATTATACGAAATTATCATATGAAAAATTATAATATGAATTCTAGCCACTGTAACAAGACAAGAGGCATTTCTTTTGAAAAAGAAGAGGCAAAAGTATCATTGTCTATAAATGATGAAAGCCTAGAAAATTCAAGAGAAAAACTATTAAAAACAAAAAACAATTCAGTCATATAAGAACTCAATGGATTTCCTGTGCAAGTAGTCATAAATTAGATAATGTAATGAAACAGATGCCATATAAAATAACACACAAAAATTCATAAAGCATACAGCAGAAAATCAGAGTTTAGAAACAGACCCATGCACATATGGGAATTTAGTATATAATGAAGGTTATATTTCTTTTTTTTTAGATATGCAAACAACAACTTTATTTGCTTAAAGTACACAGCAGCAATAACAAATTCAGGGGTAAAGGAATATGATTTTAATAGTTGCCACATTATAAGATATGAAGCGTCCAGCTTTCAACAAAAAATCAAGAGGCATACAAGAAAATCCCCCCAAATATTGATCCGTACATAATAAAAAAACACAAAGATTCCCAGATTTTGGAATTATTAGGCAAAGATTTAAAATAAGCTATAAAGAAAGAGTTAAAGTGATGTTTCAAATCAAGAGATAAATGATAATTATCCACTTACAAATTTATATTAGATCCCTGTTCTACACCAAATAAAAATAAATTCTAGGGGCTGGCAGATGGCATG
>NW_006160229.1:1279289-1282202 GCF_000334495.1 Tupaia belangeri chinensis | reverse complement strand
ATTAACATAATAAATAAATAAAATGAAATAAAATTAAAAATACAATAAAAAGCAATGGTGAGACAGGAACAAAACACAAGGGAATAGTTTTATGATCTTGGAGGGAGGAAGATCTTTCTAAGTAAGATAGGAAGCCCACAAAGCACAAAGCAAAAAACTGACTGACAGATTTCATTCCATGCAAAGAAATCATAAAGTTGCTAAACAAAAGAAAAATTGGGCAGAATATATGCAATGTGAGACAAAAGGCTCACATTGCGTTTCTGTGATGAATAGAGTTCTCAAAAATAAGAAATATAAATAAAAAACAATAAAAAGGTGCAAAGGATATAAGCTAGAAATTCACAAATGTAATCTAAATGGCCATCAAACATATGAATAGACCAGGGGTCAGTAGACTGTTTCCCTGTGGCCTGAATCTGGCTGCTGCCGTCTTTGTTCACATTGGAGCACAGCCCCAGCTGTTCACTTACATATTGTCTATGGATGTTATCTTGCTACAGTGAGGCAGAGTTGAGTAAATACGGTGAAGACCATGTGACCTGCAAAGTCAAAAAATTATTTTTATTGTTATTGTTATTATTCAATTTGAATAATAACAGAGAAACAGAGAAAGACAGAGGGAGAGTGAAAAAGTAAGACACCAGGACTCAAACTGTGGTCAGCCATGTGGAAGTGTCCAGTGCCTTAACAACCATGCCACCTGATGGACCCTTATATCTGCTTTTTGAGAGACTGATAAAAAATTTATATCATCCCTTGTGGATCTCTTGCCCTCTGGAGGAATAGTTGTTTGACAACCTAACCAATTTCACGTTTAGTTTTTATCCACAGTAGATATTTTCTTTATTTTTTTAAATTATTTATTCAATTTTATTTATCCATTCATTTATTTTAATTTGATGAGAGAGACACATACAGAGAGAGAAAAACAGAGAGAGGGAAAGTGAGAAAGGAAGCCACCAGGTCTGAGACTCAAACTGTGGTTAGCGATATGGGACTGTCTAGCACCTTAACCACAGTCAGCCACATAGGAGTCCAGTGCCTTAACCACCATGCCACCTGCCAGCCCCACTAAAATTATTCATTAACTGGACATTTACAGAAAAAGCATGCTAAAGTCTTAAATAGATGGTCAATCTCACCGATAATTAAACAAATAAAAATTAAAACACAATACTTTCATCTAACAAGTAGTTACTGAGCACTTAGTTTACACCAAATATCCTTTTTACCTATCAGGCTGTCAGAGATGAAAAACCATAGGCCAGCCTGGTAGCTCAGCAATTTTTTGGTGCACAGGGCATGAACCTCATGTGGCCCACTACAGTTCAAATCCCAACCCTAATGACTTAAAAAAAAAATGCCAAGCATGGGCCCAGAGGGGGTTGTGGTGGTTGGGGTGTTGGACTCCCACATGGCTGACTGTGGTACAAGTACCAGACCTGGCAGCTTGCTTTCTCACTTTCCTCCTCTCTCCCTCTCTCTCTGTCTCTCTCTGGTGAGTGCAAGTGTCCTCTAGCAAATTTAAAAATAATAATAATAAGGGACCAGCAGATGGAGTAATAGTTACATAGCAGGACTTCCACATTGTTTATTACAGTTTGAGTCCCAGACCTGGAGGCTTAAATCACACTGGGTGCATGTGTGTGGGTGCCCAAAATCCCAAGAGGAGATCAGAGAAGGAATTGCAACATGGCCATCCCCGTTGATTTACCACTTTCTGTCTCTCTGTCTCTCTGGTGAATGCACATGCCCCGTAGCAAAAGTCTCTTTAAAAAATAATAAGTCTTCTATGGCTGCTGAGAACCAGTGATTTCAGGGAAAAAAGAGAAATGAAGATTTTCTACTGATAATTCAGCCTCCAGCCCACATACTTGAGTGGAGAGGCAAGGGGCAAGCCTCAGAAGAATACTCCCCCATGGCTCCTGAGAACTAGTGATTTCAAGGAAAAAAGACAAATGAAGATTTTCTACTGATAATTCAGCATCCAGCCACAAACTCAAGTGGTAGGGAACCCCTCTAGCCTTCTCTGTGTCTCTGTCTTCTCATATTTTTGTAATTTTCCCTTTTAAAAAAATTTTAAGGTGAAGTATTCTCTTGGTTTTCAGCCCCTCCTTTACCTAGCTAATAATCCCCTTTCCCCCTCCCATCCAGGAGAGGCAAGGGGCAGACCTTCAGAAGAAGACTCCTCCATCATGGCTCCTGAGAGCTAGTGATTTCACGGAAAAAAGAGAAATGAAGATTTTCTACTAATAATTCAGCCTCCAACCCACAAACTCTGTTTCACTTTAATAAATTCTAACTATATTTGCAAAAAAAAAAAAAAAAACAACAACAACAAAAAAAACCCCCGACAACTCCTCCATGGCTCCTGAGAACTAGATTTTATGTGTGGCGTGCAGCACCACGCATTTCTTTATTTTTTCCTTTTTTTTTTTTTAAATATTTTTGGTTGTTTTAAAATTTTTTTCCTTCTTTTCCTCCCTGTTTCTTTGCGATATTTTTGTTTTATTTTTTTCCTTCCCCTCCCCCTCTGTTTCCTTTTCTTTTTCTTTTATCTCATTACTCTGCCCCTCAATCTCCATTCTCTGTGTTTCTAGATGGATCTAATGGAACCATAGCCAAATATCCAAATAGTATCAAGGCTAACAAATTCCTCAATATCCACTAAATCTGCTGCACAAAAGGATAAAAGTGGAATAGGAAAGAGATTACAGATCAACTCGTGCACACTCCTGAACGCTCAGATTGAACTTCAAGAATTAGGAAGAAATGCACCATCATTCAGATGGCTAGAAATCACCGCAATACCACAAGAAATATGGGAAAGCAAGAAAATACCTCTCCTCCAAAGGAAAAGAAAAACTCCTCTTCATCCACAGGCAGTTCAATGGAAATCATGGAAATGTC